>NW_004524838.1:1516323-1519302 GCF_000260255.1 Octodon degus | reverse complement strand
ATTGTAGGTGCGTGAATTCAGCAAAGTAATCCAGTGTAGTCCAGTAGTTCATAATAATAGTGGGTTACCCTCAGGACTGGCAATGTCAGAAGTTGTTGACCTGAGCCTTTTACAGCTCAGCATACCATGATCATGAACTGGTCTTGACAGCCCCACTATTATGTGAACCAGATTCTCTCTTAGCACAGACCTCCTACTGGCTGTTGAACCTTGGCCCGTGTAGGAGCTTAAGACTGTGCTTCGTACCTAAGGCCAGCTCTCCCGTGCAGGGCTGGCTCTGCCCGACTCTTCTTGTTCTGTAACTGCTTCTGGCCTCAGGATGGTAACAGCTTGAGTTATTGTCCTATTGCGTACTCCATATTTGTATGTAGTCCCTGTGTGAGTTGACTATCCCTGAATTATCCTACTGTGAGTGTACTGTTTCTTCTTTTAGTTTTGTTAAGAAAAACCTTTTTGCTGGTATATGTTTGTGATACATAATAAATACATTCATCATGGAGAACTAGGACATGTACATATCAGTCTTGATCTGATTTATTTCTCTTTCACCTCTGATTCCTTCCATTGCTTTCTGTCCGCAGATCCTCTTGCTGTCTCCACGAAGTCTATTCTGTTTCATACTACATTTCTTTTATTTTGTTTTTTATATTATTTATACTTTGAGCTTCTCATATAAAGTAATCCATGAGATATTTAAATCTCTGACTTATTTTACTTAGCAGTATGGTCTCAAGCTTTATGACCCAAGTTTGTCTTTCTTTATGACTGAGTAGTACTCCTTTATTTACATATACTACATTTCTTTTATCTGTTCATCTCTTGATGGACATAGAGTCTGCTTCCAAGATTTACCTCTTATGGGTTTGCTGTTTTAAACATGGGGGCTAAGGATATAGCTCAGTGGCATAAACGCCTGCCTGGCAAGGTCCCAAGTTCCATCCCTGGTACAGCAAAAACAACAAAACAAAAATAAACATGGCTATGCATGTATGACTAAATACAATGTCTTTAACTCTTTGGGGGAAGATATCCACAAGAAAAATAGCTGAGCAAAATGGAATTTCCTGTTTTAGTTTGTTGAGAACACTCATATTGATTTCCTTTTTGGTTGTGCTAGATTACATTTCTCCCGGGCCTGCTGTGCTGGTCCCGCCACCGGGTGTGTGCTGAGAGGACAACTGAGAATGGGCATGGGGGCGCAAGCCTGTAATCCCAGCATTTGGGAGGCTGTAAAAACAGGAGGATCATTACGAGTCCGATCTACGCAGTGAGACCCTGTACATCCTGTACACCCTGTCCTAAATACAAAAAAAAAAAAAAAGAAAGATTGCATTTCTACCAACAATTTATTGAATAAATAAACCAATATTTTAATACAGGGTAGGAGAAATCATCTATATTAATTCTTATACATCTAAATAATTAGTTGTCCAAGCACCATTTATTAGACAAGCTATCTTTTCTCCAGCATATATTTTTGATCCCTTTGGTGAAGATTAGGCTGAAGGTGCCTGGGGTTGTTTCTGCACTCTCAGTTCTGTTCTATTTATCAACATGTCTGTTTTCGCATCAATGCCATAATTTTTTGATCACTGTTGCTTTTCTCTCTCTCTCTCTCTCTCTCTCTCTCTCTCTCTCTCTCTCTCTCTCTCTCTCTGTTTTTGGTACCAGAGATGGAACTCGGGACCTTGCACTTGCCAGGCAGGCGCTTATGCCGCTGAGCTATCTCCCGGCCCTATATTACGACTTCAAATCTGTGCTTGTGATGTCTTCTGCATTGCTCTGGCGACTCATAATTGCTTTTGCTATTCTGGATTTCTTCTGGTCCCATAAAATATTAAGACTGTTTTCTTTAGTTCTGTGAGTAATGCTATTGGTATTTTGACTGTGATTGAATGCAATCTCTATATAATTTTTGATAATATGGCCATTTTGACAACACTGTTTCTGTCTATCTGGAAACGGGTTTTCTGATGTCCTCTTCAATCTCTTTTCTCAGGACCATGATTTTCATTGTAGAGGCCTTTTACTTTCTTTGCTAGGTTAATTCCTGGGTATTTAGATGCTTTTTGAAACTTTTTTCCTAAACTAGGATGAGGAAAAGGACTGGGGTGGGAGGGATATTTATGTATGTATGCAAGATGCCTCAGATAATTGTACTGCTGATTTCTGTTGGTCTACAGAGGGGAGCAGTTGATGCTTAATTTTTTTTCTTGTCCTTTTAAATTCCTCATAACTTTTTTAAAACCAATTTTCCATGCTTATATCTGGCACAAGTGAACAACTACTCTGAACAAATAATTTGAAGACAACGTTATACAATGCAACAACTATTGTGAATTCCTACCATTTTGTTTGGTGAAGCTCTGTGTAATTTCTTATGTTTTCATTCATTCATTCATTCATTCATTCATTCATTCATTCATTCATTTCTTACTATTTTGTATTCTCTGTAGATAAAAAAAATTGAGAAAGAAACTCTTTTCCTGCTTTCTTTTTTTGTGGTTTTATTTTTGGCATAGGAATACTGTTGATTTTTGTGTATTGAGTTTTATCCTGCTACTTGGCTGGATTTGTTTATTAGTTCTAACATGTGTATGGTGGAGTTTTTGGGTGTTCCATATAAATGATCATTTATGAATAAAGACAATTTGACTTCTTTTCTATATGTGCCCTTTTATTTCTTTCTATTGTCTGCTTGCTCTGGCTAAAGTTTTGAGTACTGTACTGAAGAGGAGTAGTGAGAATGGACATACTGGTGTCTGATTTTAGAGAAAATGCCTTCAATTTTCCCCCATTTAATATGATATTGGCAGTGGATTTATCATAAATGACTTTTACCAATTTGTTTTTTTAATTAATCAATTTATTTATTTACTCAAGTCAATAACTTTTTTTTTCAAAGTTTTATTGATAAACAGCAATGAGACAGTTTCAAATCAAATCGGAAGTACAGTTTCAACAAATAATACACTGCAT
>NW_004524838.1:1493571-1509727 GCF_000260255.1 Octodon degus | reverse complement strand
ATCTATTTTGGGGGGAGGTTTTTATAATTCATGGATATTGTATTTCATCAAAGGGTTTTTCTATATCGGGTGAAATGACAATGTGATTTTTATTCTGTTTATGTGATGTTATGTTTACTTATTTGTGAATGTTGAACCACCCTTGGCCAAGTTGGTTGTGATATACAATCTTTTTCGTGATTTATGGCATTCTGTTTGTCAGTATCTTGTTGAGAATTTTATTTGTTTGCCTATTTGTAGTTTTTGAGATAGGGTCTTGCTATGTAGTGTAGGCTGGCCTTGAACTCACTTGTGTAGCCTAAGCTGGTCTTGAACTTAAAGCCGTCCTCCTGCCTCAGCCTCCCGAGTGCTGAGATTACTGGTGTATTCCACAATGTCCAGCTTGTTGAAGACTTTTTACATCTATGTTCACTAAGGAAATTTGCCTGCAGTTTTGTTTTTTTGGTTAAGTCCTTTTCAGATTTGAGTGTTAGGGTAATACTAACTTCAAGGAATGAGTTTGGCAGTACTCCTTCCCTTTCTGTTTATGGAAGAGTTTGAGGGTAATTAGTGTTAGATCTTCCCCAAATATCTTGCAGAATTTTGCGGTGAGTCCATTAGGTCCTGGGCTTTTCTTAGTTAGTAGGCTTTTATTACTGTCTGTATTTCAGTGCCAGTTGTTGGTCTGGTCATGGTTTTTAATGTCTTCATGGTTTATTCCACTAATTAATACTTGAAATCCAAGATAATCATTGACTCACTTAGTTAAAATATTTGTGGGTGTCTACTATAAATTGGCCAAGTGCTAGGCTCAAGAAATATAATGGGCAATGAAATTCATAGTCTTCAGAATGTTTGTCTCTAGGATCTTACAGTCTTATGGGGAGATAGGTAATAAAATATTTATTGTGGGAAATTCTGCAAGTGGGAAAGGACAGTGTGCCATCAGAGCCAGGGAAGGTGCTCCTCACCTGATACTGAGTTGAAGCATTAGGAGAAACTTCCTGAAGGAAGATTAGCCACTCTGAGGCTTGAAGTAGGAGAAAGAATGAGCTAGGCTAAAGCAGGTATGGGATAGACAATCTACATATGTCATGAGGAGAACCCTTTTAGATAAGGGATTAGTATAGATAGAGGCCTAATATCCTAAGAGAATCCCGATAGAGAGGAGAAGGCATGTTATAGAACAAACTAGATACTATACCATGAAAGACATTGCTGTCATGATTAAGGAAAGTTAATGGAGACAGTCCTGCAGGGACTGTAGTCCAATTTAAAATTTAGAAAGATCACTCTGCAGAGTGCAACAAATATCAAAGGAATAAGATTGAGTTCCACTTGTGCAAGCTAGGAATGATGGTGACTTGCACAAGAACTGGGGATAGATTAGGAAAAGAGAAAATGGTATATTTCTAAATTTTATAAAGTAAATTTGAGTAATCTCTAGGAAAAATGGGATTTTGGGCACTGTGAATAAGGCAAAGGAAAGAAAAAGTTAGAGGGTCCCTTTTTATTTAAAGTAAAAAGAACAAGAAAAAAATTAAGATTTATTGAAAGGAACAGTGAATTTTTAATTATTTGATCAATCTTGCATATCTATATCTGGTAGTCTGAGCAAAAATTTGATGATAAAAATACTGTTATTGTTTGTATCTAGTTGTCTCCCCAAAGCCTCATGCAGTCATCGAGGCAGCTTCTAGAGTTTATGATTAATTCATGATCTAATTCTGGGATTATAGGTGTGAGTGCTACACTGGCTCTGTGACAGATAATCTGCATACAATGTAGGGATTGGAGCGAGGCTAGCTAGCAGGGGCAGCTGCGCCATAAAGGGTTGCCCTCTGCCTTGGAGCCAGCTGTGTATGTACTAAAACCTCCATTAACTATGAACTAAATAAACCTTTCTTTCCTTAAATTTGGGTGTCAGGCATTTCGTCCCAGCAATGCGAGAAAAGTAACTGAGACAAATATTTAATATAATAACCGTTGTTAGTATTCCATTCTTGGTCTGAAATTCTGTACCATTTGTACACTTTTATGTTACTTTGTTTCTGTCTTTTTTCTTGTTATTTGTTCTAGTTTTTGTTTTCCTCTTTAAAACAATTTTAAAGAAGTGTTCCTTATTTTTATCATTGTTTGGGTGGATGATAGTACATTTTCTGAGATAGAAAACACAGATTTTAGGAAAAGAAATAGAGTTCAGTGGTGAAGTTCTTGAGTTCGAAGGACCAATGGAGTATGCAGTGGTAAGGGACAGTAGGCTTGAAAATAAAAGTTTGGAACGAGATAAAATCTGAAATTTATAAGCAAATAAATGGTAAGTGACATGAAGAAATTGGATGACAAATTTACAGAAAAAAGTATTAATGAAAACAGTAGGATTTGAAACTAACCAAGGAATCCCACATTTGTAAGGATGGTGAAGAAAGGATCTTATGAAAGAGTCTGAAAAGATAGGAAGAAGAAAAACCAAAAGAAGAGGAATGTTCCTGAAGTCTGGAACAATAAAATTTCACACAATTTTTATGAAAAAGTGGAACAGAGGGGCCAACAAGATAGCTCAGCGGTATAAAGTGCCCAATAGGCAAGCTTAGGCAGGCACAAGGGACCCTGGTTGGATCCCTGGCATCACATGCCCTCCAACCTCACCCTCATGGTGGGCTGAGCTGGCCAAAAAAAAAAAAAAAAAAAAAAAAAAAAAAAAAGTACAACAGGAAGGGCCTGGAAATTATATTAGGAAATAAAGAACACATTGGTACCTCCTCTAATCCAATGGAGTAAAGAAATGTGTACCCTCTACCTGAAAGGTTACAGAAAAGTTGTAGCTTCTGTGTCTTAGTTAAGGAATCTTCAATGAAAAGCTGGAGGAGAGAGGCAGTTGCCTTATCACAGAAGGTATTTGCAGAGGTTATGGAGGTATATTTGGAAAAGTTACTCAGTATAGTATGGAGGTATGTTCTTAGGACAGTGTGTACTCTTGGAGTGGTATTGGACCTGCCTGTCCATCCCAATGACCACTGCCACATATTCCTAGCATCCAAGCAAGACAACAGCAAGACAGCAGCACCATCTCTGTGCATAATACCCTAGACAGTTTGAACTACAGAATTGTGACTAGTGGGACCAGTAAATAAGTGATATGATATCATTTTCTCATGCCAGTTAGGAATTAAAAGACAGTTGTCTACGACACTTTATTGCTGGTACAAAATACCAGACACCCACAATGTAAGGGAGGAAAACTTTATTTTGATGCACATTTCAGTCCATGGTTGGTGGGTTTCAAAGGAACAGCATGCAGAGAGGCATGGAATTTTATTTATTTATTTATTTATGGTACTCGGGATTGAATTCAGGACCCTATGCTTGCCAGGCAAGTGCTTATTCAACTGAGCTATCTCCTTAGCCCCAAGTTTTCTATTTTAATCCAAAGAAAAAACAGCATGGTAGAGAGGCATGCTCATGTCATGGCAGACAGGAAGCAGAAACGGGGAACTGGGGAGCCAGATTAGTTCTTCCAAGCAACTGCCTAATGACCTGTTTCTTGGGATCAGATCTGGCTTCCCAACAATAAGCCAGCTCTTCCTCCTCAATAATCCAATTATCTCCCAAAAGCCCTGCCTATCATCACAAGAAGTTTTGGGGGACATAGAGATATAAATTATAGTGCTACTGGAATGTTATTGGATGCAATAATCTGTCAATTGCCAAGAAACACCTGCTAGTATTCTCTTTGGTAAGCCTACCATACCAAATCTCTCTCCAGAATGTACATGTCACATGAAAGACTATAGGAATGAATTTTGTTAGCACATGTAATTAACATGTTCTTGAAATAATCTTCTTTTAAGATTGATTTGATGGGGCTGGTGAGATGGCTCAGTGGTCTAAAGCACCTACTTAGAACAAGCTTAGCAAAGCACAGGGACCGCGGTTCAATCCCCCAGCACCACATGCCAGCCAGCCCCGCCCCCTGGTGGGCTGAGCTGGCCACACACACACACACAAATAAATAAAATTTTTTAAAAAAGACTGATTTGAGAAATGTTTGAGTTCTTGCTCTTTTTTTTTCTGAGTTCTTGCTCTTAAACAATAAGTATTCACCAATATTCTATTATTGCCAGATATATAAGGAAATACAATCCAAATTGAAGCTTATTTAAATGGAATTTCATTTTTTTTTTTTTTTTTTTTTTTTTTTTTTGCGCCGAATGCCTTCAAGGCATGACTGGCTGTCTTGTGTTGTGGGGATCGAACCACAGCAACCTGAGCCTGACTGCTTTGTTGAAGCAGCCACTTTAAGAACTGAGCTAAGGGGCAGGCCCCCCTTTTCATTGGTTTTTAATTCTATTATGTAGATAATTTTAGATACTTCAGTCTGTTGGCCATGCTCAATAAAAAAGCAAGCACTCATGCAGCATTTTCAATGTTTGAGACACTAAGCACTTCATATAACTCATTCATTCCTCAAAAGTACTTATGAAATAAATCCTATTATTATGCCCATCTATGGCACAGAGGCACAAAGAGGTTTTGTCACTTGTCAAAGTTCATACAGTTGAGTCTAAATCTCCAATCCATGGCTGTTGTGTTGTGCTGCACTGCAGTGAGCTTCCTATGGCCAACTTGATCTGCTAAAGACCTATTCACCTCTGCACCATGGGGAACTAGTTACCTACAAATTTATCAGTCAGTGATAGATGGAGGGGTATTTAGAGCATTCAGTGATGGTACACTGACTGTTTCTCAGGCTTGGTCCCACCATAAGACTCCCTGAAGTTTCCACAGACATTAGAAAGAGCAATAATCTCAGATTAGCTCTTAGAAAGAAATTACCAAGGTATGTGCAGGCCAAACATGTAAGGAGTCCAAACCTGTACCTCTAGGTTCTCAGGAAAGACTTCTCTAGGTTGGGATTATTCTGGGAAATACCCTGGGCTTCAGATGAAAGCTCTGGTTTTAGAGGTCCCAGAAAATAGTCTAGTGATGACTAAGGTTTGGAAGGGACAGATATACTGGTGGTGAGGGTTTGATTCCTAATATAAGTTATATTGCATCACCACTTCATCTGCTCAATTCTTAAACTGTCATAAGCAATTAACTTTATTTGAGAAGAAATAAAATTCTGCTTTCATGAGCCTAAAGAAAGTACTTTATAAAACCAGTGACAGTTAAACAATTATACGCAGTTCTGAGTATTTGGTGGATGGTAATAACTTAAAAACACCACCACCACCACCACCACCAAATCTATAAAAAGGCCTAAAAAGTTTCAAACTGATTTAAGGCCAAGATTGTTAGGTTCCCTCTTTGTGACCAAATTATACTGGAAAATACTTTCAAGTACCTCTGGAAACCTTCAAAGCTCATCCTGCATTTCAATGATAAGAAATTTCACATAACAAAACCAATCCTCCGGTGGGTGAAATGAGACTGGAATACTTAATTTAAAGGAATTAAAGCACAAATTAAATGATAAGAAAGAGTTGAAGTGAAAGCCTTGTTTACTGAACAACAAACATTAATAAAGCCACATGACACTGACAGAAGAAATTTCAGTTTGTTGCATCAGTGGGTGATTAGTCTGAAAATCAAATGGCAGAGTGTTGTTACAGTCTCTTGACCTATATGAGATAAAAGCACTTTACTCATTGAGACGTGGAGGAAGATATGTGTGGAGCAAATTGGTTCAGAGACCATGTGCTGATAAGCTCCCATTTCAGAGGAATTCAAATTTTCAAGAAATCCCACCCTAGTCTTTTGGGTTTCCAGTTTGTTTTTACTAGTAATTACTCATTTAAACACCACTTTGTTTCACTTAGCAGATGACATCTAAGGCCACAGATGACAAAAAAACAGATTACCAAGGGGACCTGTGGACAATCTTTCTAAACTATTTTAAGAAAAGAAAAATTTTAAACCAGTAGTAATTAAGACCAGTCAGACCTAAAGTCAAGACTCACAAACTACATATTAAGATCACTACTATTCCTATAATTAAACAGTTTTGTGGTTCAGACCCATTTTCTATAAAAATGAGTCTGTTGTTTGATAGAGGAAAATAAAACAGAAAGCTCATAGCTATTACTAGGTAAACTAAGGTCAACAATAGATTTTGTTCTTAATTTTTTGTGCTGTCAAAACTGCAGGATAAAGAATACCCATAAATGTCTCACACTATATACTCATCTCTATTATTCTCTGAATAGCCTTGTAACATAATTAGGGCCTTTAGGGCATTTATTTGATTCTGCTTTGTTATTAGCTAAAGAGATACATATATAAACAATGGCCTTATAGCATAACAAGAGTTCTACATGGAGATATTGAAAGAACTCTCATTCTCCAAACCCCAGCTAAAAAGTCATTTTTATAAGGTTGGGGGGTAGCTTAGTGGTAGAGCACTTGCCTAGCATACATGAGGACCTGGATTCCAGCCCCAGAACAAATACATGTACACACAAAAATGTTGTCTTTACCCGAAGCTTTATTCATAAAGTGAGTTTTCTTGCCTTTATTCCCAAAGCGTTTATTCTGGACCTCTGTTGTAGCATTTATCTATTACTTTAGTATAATTGTTTGTCTCTCTCCAGCCTAAAAGGCCTCCTCTCCTTTAGGCAGAGAGGCCTTAGCTTAGCCATCGTTATGATTCCAACACCAAGCACAGAATGCAGTATGGAGGAGGCACGCAACGGTGAGAGAACATAGAAACTGTCTTCTGTACAGGCACTGCTGCAATTCAGAAGGTGCATCTATTTGGGACTTTTGTTTTTAGCTTGTCTGGTATTTCTGTTTAAAACTTTAGGCCACACATAATTTTTTTCCACCTGTAATTTTTATGCTTTATCCCATTTTGTTTTCTTGTTTTCTAAAACTCCCAGAGGAAAGTCCAAAGCTGTGATGTGACAAATGACACTTTAAATGTTCAAAGCTCAATTTGAAGTTAGGAAGATATAGGGAAAGGGACTTGGACATTTATGGACAGGGTTGAAAGGAGTGACTTCAGTGAGATGACAGAATGGAAGCTCCCAGTCTCCCTTACAAAAACTACAGCTAGCAACTGTCCACAGACAACACCTTTGTGAAAACTTCAAATCTGGGGAATGAGCTTGAGACACACACGGACCACAAAACCTAAAAACAGAAATACCCACATAGAATTGTAGTTTACTACGTTACCTCACCCTCATAGTGCCCAAGGATTCCCTGGAGCCTGCAGTTTCTATAGTGGGAAAAGAGAGCCTAGGTATGCATCCAGCTTCCCCAGCATTCCGGGATTCTTCCAGAAGGTCCACTGCTGCCTTGCTTATGGAAAGCACTGAGGGAATAGCAGAGCTAGCACAAAGGAGTACAGAAATCACAGCCACTGACATAATGATATTAGTGGTAGTTCTGTGCTCCTGCTAGAGGGGGTGCTGGGTCAGAAAAAACAGATGGTCATTTTTAGAAGCATGGTAGAAAGTTCTACCAGTCTTGTGTCTCAAGATAGCTACCCTGTTCAGCCTCAGCACCCACCTCAAGTTTCCACTCAAACAGAGAAATGCCTGCCACCATCCAACTCTAAACAGTGTAGGAACTGGTCCTCTTGACCTACGAGTCCAAATAACAGCCTAGCATCAGAGACCACTGAAAAGTGCACCCAAGTAGAAAAAACAAACCTCAACCATGTGTTCTAAGTAATATAGCTTCTCAACCCGCAGTGATCCTAAGGAGTAACTCTGTCTAGGCTCGGGATCTAGTCTGGAGCCGAAAGAGAGAAGTGCAGGCAAAACCAGAAACAACAACAATAAAACCCCTGACAATTCCATCAAGTATGGGAAAAAAAAAATGCTAGGAAGGGTCCTTTGGCGAGATCTTCATTCTGGACAATGGAAGGGACACTGTCCACTGCTAACCTGGTGCAGAGGGTACGCTTGATTTTCCAGAGAATGCTAACTGACCTATTTTGGTACCAGAGTTTGTTGTCAGGCTATACCATGAAACCAGATGTGGAAAAGAAGTTAACAACAATGAGGCTAGATTCAACCTGGGGCCTATTGAAGGAACTAACTAAATGGAAGTCTAATGTTTAAGTGCGTGATAAAATATATAAAAAGCTAAATTTTACTAGTATTAAGACAAAAAATACAAAAATACAAGATACACATATTAATTATAGATAAAAATTTTTATTTATTTTTTTATTCATTTTTAATGAGAAAAAAGATAAAATAGCAGTGAAACAGTTTCAGAAAAGGTTAGTAGGACAGTTACAATAATTAATACATTGCATAAGGTTGTCTTCTTAGTAGTTATTCAGAGGACAAGATGCAGACATGATATGTTGTATGAACAATAGTAGTACAAACCTTTCTTCTCATTCAGCTAAGAGAAACTAGCTATATATCTATCCTAACTACCAACAAAACAGTCCTTAATTGTTTTTTGTATTTTAGGGAAGGGTCTATAGGGTGTTCAGAGTCTCACTATTAGATTGGACTTGTAGTGATTCTCCTGTTTACAGCCTCCCAAGAGCTGGGATTACAGGTGCGTGCCACCATGTCCAGTCTCAATTGCCATCTCAGAGCGCCCTGGGGCTGGGGCTGGAATGGCAGGCCTGGGGATCGAATCCCTGACCCTTGTGCCTGCTTGCAGACACTTTAATCTGCTGGGCTATTTGGCCAGCCCACAGTCCTTTATTTATATCCCCCTTTCTTGTTTTGTTTTGTCAGAGATGTGTGTTCCATTGATGTTAGAGGAGCTGTATTTGGAGAAGTCTATAAAAGACCTTTTCATATGTGATGCCAGTCCAAGGTTGTAGGTACTTGAATTCAGCAAAATAACCCAATATAGTCCAATAGTCCCTAATAGTAGTGAGTTATCAGCATAGCTGGCAATAGTCCAAAGTTGTTGACTTGAGCCTTTTACAGTTCAACATATTAATATAGCTTTACTTTTTATACCTCGTGGTTACACTTTTCTCCTGGATGGCGAGACCAAGTTAAAGCAAGACCTAATAACTAAAAATGTAAACTTTTGCTAATTATAGATAAAAGATTTTATTCCTTCCAAATTTTTCTGATAAGAGATCTCTGCTAATTGAGAAGTAACACAATCTGACTAGTCTATTTATAATGATAAATTTCTAAAAATTGTAATAGAGTTACTATAATTTAATTTGGCCAAGAATATACTTGAGTGTTTTATGTATTTGTTTATGTGCTTGTGTGTCACTTTGTAAGCAACTGTTTGTGGGGTTTTTTTGATCATTTATTCATAATAAAATTTGGGATATAGACTTAAAAGCATGCTTTTTCCTAAGTTGCCAGATGGTTTAAACGATGAAGTTTTTCAGAAAAAGTTACAATAAGGTTTTCTCTTAAAAGATGTTCTTGGCACAAAGCTAAATTCAGAAACAAAGATTTTTACATATATATGACATGTAAGGTGATTCATTATTTTAATCTCATGGTATATTAAGTGTATTTACATTTCCAGATATACATGTATTCCAAAATGTAAAACAAAGATTGCTTGTTTTGCTAGGAATTTTTCTCACATTCAAACCTCTGCCTTTATCAAAAACTTACAATGTATATCCCAATAAAGAATGACAAATTAGGTAAAAGCTTCTTATATTTTAGATAGAAATGATTGCTTAAAAGGGTTTGTTAAAATGAAAATTTAAGTATGTCACAAAACATCATCAGAATTGTCATGATACAATGTTGTATATGATTTTGGTTTCTAAAATTCTGTGTAAAAATATGTAATTGTTGTCTTTTAACATTCTATAGGGATTTAAAAACTAGAATATCCATTGTTAAAAATAACAGTACCATTTTATGTCAGAGGTATTTGATATTTAGATAGATAGTAATTTTAATCTTACCACTTCTGTTACAGTATAATTTCATTAAGATTTTCTTCTGGATGTTTAACATAATATATCTGTTTGGAAACCAATAATTAGAGAGATAGATGGACTGAAAGGCTAGCCAATATTTTGGCCCTACCCGTACTTCAAGGTCAATGAGGACTTAGCATACAAGAGAACTTCTGTTGTGACATCCTATAACTCAGTTGAGTCTCTAATTTTCTGATCAAGGAGATTACAGTACACTAGAGAAGTGATTGACAGTGTATTGTGTACCTAAAGAGTGTCACCTAGAGAGAAAATAATCCCTTAAGCTTTCACAGAAAGCAGATTGGTCAAGCATTGGCCATGATTCATCTAGATGGCTGACACTGACAGATCTAAGAGGTGCTGTATATTCCAAGGTAAATCCTAAGAGATTTAACTGACCATGTCAGATACCAAAAGTTAAATTTGTATTTGTATTTGTATTTATTTATTTATTTATTTATTTATTGCCATCTCAGCCCCCTGCAGTCGGAGCTGGCTTGGCATGTGGTGCCAAGGATCAAAGCACAGTCCCCTGCATCTGCTTAAGCTTTCCTAAGCAGTCACTTTAGACTGCTGAGCTACCTCACTGGCCCATAAATTTGTATTTTTAAACGTCTTGCCTTATGGTCTTAACCATTCAACAAAAAAGTATAACCACAGATGTAAAAAGTAATATCATAATAATATGCTCAGCTATAAAAGGCTCAAATTCCTAAGAACTTCTGACAATTATCAGCTGTACTGATAACTCCCTACTTTAATGGTCTGTTGGACTACATAAGGTCAAACTGCTGAATACAAATACCAAAAATCTTTGGACTGTCAATCAAGAATGAAAAGGTCTTTTACAGAGTTCTCTAAACACAGCTTCTCACTACAGTGGAACACCCATCACTCACACAACAAAACAAAAAAGGAAGATATATCAGGAGCCACTAAAGCTGGAAATTGATCCTATGGGGGAGGGCAGGATGAGGTCTCATTGCCTAAAGCAGTCAAGCTACCTCAGTCTTGAGAAAACTCCCTGCCTGGACATTGTGGGCTATTATTCACTAGGCAACCTTGTGTCTTGTAACTTTATAAAAGTATAAGTAAAGGCTCTTACTATTGTTCAGAGAATTGTCTCGCCAAACAGGCACATGGGCTACCACCTAACCCAGCTATTGTCTTCTTGTCTATCTCTCCTCATTCCTGCCACCATTTCTCACCTGGTATAATGAATCACACTGAGAGACTGCCAGATCCCTATGGTGACCCTACATGACTAAGGGCAAGTGTGGAGCTTTGCCAGTAACTTTGCCTAAAAGACCAGCCAGAAGTCTTCAGCTTCAGAGTGAAGGCAGCATTCAAGCCCAACTACATCATTTTACATTAAGCACTGCCTGCCCCTGGCTGCAAACAACTACCCTATTCAAAACTCCCAGCTATACTAAGTATCTCTTCGAAAACATCTGTGAAGATCCAAAGAGGTGTGTGCTTTCTCAAATGCTCAGATAGTGATGTGAGAATCATCAGAATCATAGAATTATAGCATTACAAAAAGATGTAAATATACTTCCAGTAATGAACTCCAACAAAATGGAGATACTCGTAGACTGAAGGGATGGAAAAATGCTAACTATTACAAATGCTAAAATGGAAATTAAAATCAAAGTCAACTTTAACTAAACTGTAAAGATAGAAAACAAAGTTATTATACAATAATAGTTCATCAGAAGGACTTAATACTTATAATAGTATATTCATGCAATGTAGGAACATCTAAAACATAAAAAGCAACTATTGAATAATTTGAAGGGAGAGGTAGATTGCCACACAATAATAGGAGACTTCAATGCCGTATTTTTAACAATGAGAAAAGCATTTAGAAAGTTTATATGTCGCATTGGTTGAGACTATACTTCAGAGCAACTGGGCTTATAAGACACATAGAGAACATATTATCCACAGCAGAAGAATACACCTCTCACACTACATAAAACATTCTCCAGGACATATCATATGCACCTACTCACATTTTAAGCTACAAATCAAGTCCTAATAAATTTAAGAGGATTGAAGCCACAGTTGTATAAAATTAGAAATATGTACTGAGAACGTCAGAAAATTCACAAATACATGGAAATTAAACAATATACTTCTAAACAAACAATGGGTCAAAGAAGAAATTGAAAGGGAAGTCAAAGTCATCTTTAGACAAACTAGAACTGAACAGAGACACAATATACCAAAATACATGAGGTAAGTTTATGTAGCAATAGATATCTCAAAAAGAAAGAACGAATGAAAGATAAAAAGAAGAAAAAAGAAAGGAAGATCTCAAGGAAATTGCATTGTATCTAAAGGACCAAGAAAAAGAATAAACTAAACCCAAAGTTAGCTGCAGGAAGGCAAAACAAAGAGAAAGGAAGAAATAAAACAGACTAGAAAACCAATTTTAAAAATCAACAAAATCAGAGTTGATTTTTAAAAAAATAATCAAAATTGACTCTTTCCTGGACTGTGGAAAAAAAGAAGACTCAAGTTAGTGAAATCAGAAACAAAAGAGATGGGGCCAGGGAGATAGCTCAATGGTCTACGTGCCTGCCTGGCAAGCACAAGGACCCAGGTTCGGTCCCCAGTACTATGTATGGCGCTGGCCCTGTGCTGAGTTGGCCACTGAAATTGGGCATGGTGGCACACACCTGTAATCCCAGTGCTGGGGAGGCTGTGACAGGAGGATCACTACATGTCTGAGCTGCATAGTGAAATCCTCTACCAAATAAGTAAATAAATAAATAATTTTTTAAAAAAGAAGCAAGAGATGTTGCAAGGGCTACTATGTAAATATAAAGATCATAAAAAACTACTGTGAACAATTACAAGCTACACATTGGATAATTTAGAAAAAATGTATGATTCTTTGAAATATGCAGCCTACCAAGATTGCATCATGAAGAAATAGAAAACCTGAGCAGACCAATAGTAAGGACATTGAATCACAAACAAAACCTATCCCAACAGAGAAAATCCCAGAACTTAATGGGTTCATAGCTGAATTCTAACAAATGTTTAAAGAACTAGTAATATCAATCCTTGTCAAACTCTTCCAAAAAACTGAAATTGAGGAAATTCTTCTGAGTTCATTTTATGAGGCAAAAGTACCTTGATCCTAAAGCCAGATAAGAGACAACTAGGAAAGAAAATCACAGGGCAATAATCCTGTTGACTATAAATGCAAAAGTCTTCAATAAAATATGAATAAACTAAATTCAACAACATATTAAAAAAGATCATTTGGTATGATTGTGGGACTTATTCCTCTGATTACAAGGACTGGTCAACATGCACACATTAATAAATGTGATTTTATCACATTAACAGAATGAGGCATGAAAATCATGTTACATATGCAGGAAAAGCAAATGACAAAGTGCCACATCCTTCCATGATTAAAACTCTGAATCAATTAGGTATAAAAGACTGTACCTCAAAACATAAAGGCTGTAAAAGAGTAGTTCACAGCTAATATTATATTCAGTGACAGAAAACTAAAATATTCCTTTAAAAACAGAAATAAAACCAAGATACCTACCAGCATTCATTCTCTTTATAGTCCTGGAAGTCCTAGATAGAGAAATTAGGCAAGAGAAAGAAATACCAGATATGCTAACAGGAAAAGAAGAAGTGAAATTGTCTTTCCTGATGACATGATATTTATATGGGAAACTCTAAAGACTGCACCAAAAACTGTTAAAACTGATAAATTTAATAAAGTTTCAGGAGAAAAATTCAGCTTTCAAAAATCATTAACATTGATGTAGGCAATAACAAATTATCAAAAAATAAATTAGGAAAACATTCCCACTTACATCAGCAACAAAAATTAAAGTACTCTAAATTTAACCAAGGAAGTAAAAGATCAGAAGACTGTAATATTAATTATTAATTAAAATATACTAAAATGAAAAATACCTTGTTTTAGTGAATTGGAAATTTTCATGGAGTAGAATAATTCATATTGTTAAAACACCCATTCTATCCAAAGCACTCTGCATATGCAATGCAATCCCTATGATACCAATAATATTTTCATAGAAATAGAAAAAAAGCAGTGAAAAATTGGAATGAAACCATAAAAGACCCTGACTAGGCAAAGCAATCTTAAGCAAAAGGAATAAACTGGAAATATCACATTACCTGACATTAATTATACAGTACTACAAGGTATAGTATCAAAATAGCATGATAATGTCTTAGAGACACAAACACGATAGCTTGCTCAGAAATAAATCCATGAATTACAGACAACACTTTCTACAAGGGTGCCAAAAATACAGAATGGGGAACATATTATTTTTTCAATAAACAGGGTCAGGAAAACTGAATGGTCACATGGAAAAGAAAGAAATAGGTGTGGTATCTCATGCACAAAAATTAGCTTAAATTGGATTATAGAATTATTTTTTTTCAAGGTATATTCAATTCTATTTGCAAAATATTGAAATACATTCATGTGCACAGTGACATATAGGTAGGGCCAGTTTTCTATATTTAGAAACAAGTGTTGCATGAATAGCAATATAATATTTTAAGATACTCATGTGTTGAAAGATTTCAGTTCAAATGTTGATAGTTTTAAAGAAATCTAGATGATATGGGATTCTTTTTTGGTAGAAGGTGTTTTTTTTGGGGAAGCTCGAAATGCCTTTAGGGCATTTCTCGTTTGCAGTGACTCTCTGGATTGGAACACCAGAAGCTTGAGCTTCAGGGCTTTGTTTAAGCAGGCACTTAAACAACTGAGCTGCTGGGTAGGTCCCCTGGGATTCTTTTTTAATTTAATTTAATTTAATTTAATTTTATTTTATTGAGAAACCAATAGCAATGAGATAGTTTCAAAACTGATTAATAGGACAGTTTCAATAATTAATACATTGCATATTGTTGTCTTTGTGGTGGTTATTCATAGTACAAACACTATTAGTACAAATCTTTCTTCTCATTGAGTTAAGTGAAAGTAGCTGTATATCTATCCTAACTATTCTGTATATACAGATACAAAATGGTCCTTCCTTTGTTGGATTGTAGAATTAAATGTAAGATCTGAAATGAAAACTCCTAGAAGAAAACTTAGGGAAAAACTCCTCAACATAGCTCTGGGCTGCGATCTTTTGGACTTGACCTTGAAAACACAACTAACAAGAGCCACAAAAGACAAATCAAACTAAAAAGCCACACAGCAAAGGAAACATTTAACAAACTGAAGAGACAACCAGTGGGGCAAAAGGAAATATTTACACGGTGTACATCTTAAAAGTGGCTTATTCCAAAATATATAAGGAATTCAAAAACTTTAAAATGAGAACACTAATGATTGAATTTAAAAATAGGCAAAGAATATCAATAGACATTTCTCAAAAGAAACCATATAAATGGCCAACAGGTTTATGGACAAAAAACACTCAGCATCACTGATTATAAGGGGAATGCAATTTTTTTTTGTTTTGTTTTTTTGGAGGAGGGAATGCACATTTAAATCACAATAAGTTATCACTTCAGACCTGTTAGAATGACTATAATTGAAAAGAAACAGAAAGATGCACATTGGTGGATTAGTCAATTTCCCATTCCCGGGACCCAATACCTGACATCCACGATTGGAAGGGAGGGGCTTATTTAGTTCAGAGTTTCCAGTGAGTTCAGTTCAAAGTTGGCTGGCCCCAAGGCAGAAATGCACAGTGGAAGGGGAGGGAGAAGGCAAGCTGCTCATCCCAGGGCAGCAGGACACAGGGGCATGGGAGGAGCCCCGGGGGTGGGCAACAACACACTTTTCTGGGGTACTGACCATTGACCTACCTGAGGAGGATCATCTCCTGACAGCACGTTAAGCTCTGGAACTCCACTGATGGGTGCAGTACCTCCATGGTCCAATCAGCTTCCAAACACTTGAGACTTTGGGTGACATTTTAGATTTAAAACAGAACAGATGAGGCGGATGTGGAGAGAAGGGAAACTTGGTACATTGTAGGTATGAATGTAGGTTAGTGAGCTAATACGCAGGGCAATATGAAATTCCTCTAAAAACTAAAAATAGAATTATGATCTAATGAGCTTACTCTAGGTATATATCCAAAATAATTGAAATAAGGGCCAACAAGATAGCTCAGCGGTCTAAAGCGCCTGCCTAGGCAAGCTTAGGCAGGTGCAGGGGTCCAAGGTTCAATCCCAGGCACCACATGCTGAGCCAGCCCCACCCTCAGGGTGGGCTGAGCTGATCAAAATAATAATAATAGTAATAATAATAATAATAAT
>NW_004524838.1:1491143-1493151 GCF_000260255.1 Octodon degus | reverse complement strand
CAAGGAAATTCTGTCACTGCAACAACATAAGTGAACCTAGAGGACATAAAATTAAATGAATAACCAGGAGAGAGACAAACTTTCATGATTTAACTTATATATGGAATCTGTGAAAGTTGAGCTTATAGTCGGGAAAGTAGCGCGATGGCTGGTCAGGGTGAACGTGGCTGGGGAGAAGTTGCCTGAAACGTTCAAAGCTCAAGTTGACTAGGAGAAATAAGGTAATACATCTTAAGATGTATTGCACAGCAAGGTGATCACAGTTAATAGTAATTATATTTGACAACTGCTAAAAGAAGGTATTTTAAACATTCTTACTACAAAAGTTACAGGTGTGTGAGGTGATTGATGGACATGTTAGGTTGATTTAATCATTCATTCTACAGGGCATAAATGTCAGAACATTACATTATATTCTGTAATAGACATGCAATTATTTGTAAATTAAAACTGAACATTTGGAGCTGGGGTGATAGCTTAGAATAAGTGCCTCCTTGGCAAGTACAGGGTCTTGAGCTCAATCCCTTGTACTGAAAAAAAAAATTAGCACAAATATCTTTTAGCTCAGTAGATTAAAGCACCTGTTTAAGCAGAGGCGGGGCCTGGAGTTCAATCCCCTGGCCTGACATGCCAGCCCTGCCCATGGGGTGCAATGAGATGGCGATTGAGACTGGCTGTGGAGGCGTGCGCCTGTAATCCCAGCATAGGAGTTTACAGCCTACGAAGCTGATCTACGTAGTGAGACCGTGTATACCCTGTCCTAAATACAAAACAAAACAAAACAAAACCAAAAAACCACAACAAAACAAATGAACAAACAAGAAAACAAACAAACAAACCAAAAAACCTAAACATTTGGAAAGAAAAGAAAACCAAATAAAAGGCTTGTACCCCCTTTCTTTGCAGAACTGGGGATTGAACTCAGGCCCTTGTGCTTGCCAGGCAAGCGCTTATTCTACTGAGCTATCTCCCCAGCCCCCCTCATGAGTTTTCAAATGTCTAATACCAATGAATCTTTGTAGTTAGACATTCTGCTCACCACAAGGGTATAACTGAGCAGTTTTTCTGTTACTCACTTTTAAATTTATCTTAATTTTCTTGTGTTTTTAAAAAATAACAGCCTTATTGAGATAATTTGCATGCATACATCTCACATATTTAATGTGTACAATTAAGTGATTTTTATATCTTCCTAGAGTTCAACATCATTCATTCCCCAAAACACTCTGTACCCATTAGGAGTCATTCCCTATATCTCTCCAGTGCTAATCTTTGGTAACAACTATTTATTTGTGTTTCTGTAGATTTTATCTCTTGTGAATATTCTGTAAAACTGCAATTATGTAATATATGATATTTTATATTTTGCTTCTTCCACTTAGCATGTTACCAATGCCATCTATTTTTTAGTATGTAACAGTGGTTCATTCCTTTGTATTTCTTTTTTGCTGCCGGTAATCTAACTCAGGACCTTGTGCTTGCCAGTCCTGGTGCTGTGCTGCTGAGCTGTCTTGCTATCCCTCTTTGAATTTCTGAATAATATTGCATTTTATGTATTTAACACTGTATTTATTCACTCATCTGTGGACATTTGGATTATATCTACTTATTGGTTACTATGAATAGTACTTCTATGGACATTGCTATATTATGTATTGCTATATACACAATATGTATGTATCACTGCAATAGAGTTGTTTAGCTTCAGGAAGCTACTTAGAAGGGGAATATCTGGGTTGAATGGAATGGAATTTCCAGTTTTGATTTTTAAGGAATCTCCATACTGATTTCTAGAATGGTCATACTACTCTACATTCCTACTCACAATGTAGAAGAGTTACTTTTCCCTTGTATTCTCTCCAGCATTTCTTATTATTTAGTTTATTCATTATAGCCATTCTTTTTGGAATAAGGTGAAATCTTATTGCTGTTTGCATTTTTCTAATGACCAGAGATGTTGAACATGTTTTATGTGTTGATTGGCTATTTGTACTTTTTCTTTTCTTTT
>NW_004524838.1:1485774-1491033 GCF_000260255.1 Octodon degus | reverse complement strand
CTGAGCCATCTCCCCGTATTTGTACTTTTTCTAAGAAGGGTTTATTCATTTCAGTAGCCCATATTGTGACTGAGTGTTTTATTTTGTGAGGTCTAATTATTTTGAATTCTTTACATGTTCTAGATATTAGTCATGTGTCTGAGGAATAGATGACAGTTTCTTTTCTCATTCTATAGATTGTCTCTTCACTCACTGAAGAGACTTCTTTGCTGAGTAGAAGCTCCTGAATTTGATATGATCCTGTTTGTAGATTTTTAAAGTTATTTCTTTTGTTTTTGTGGTTCTGTTCAAAAAGTCCTTTCCTACATCTATATCTTCATGAGTTTCACCTACGTTACCTTCCAGCAGATATTTTAACATTTAGTTGTTTGATTTATTTTAAGTTTAGTTTAGTATATGGTGAGAGAGAGGTACAGTTTTAAATTCAATCTACTCCATGTGTATAGCCAGTTTTTCCAACATCATTAAAAGAAAGGAGTCACCTTTCCTTTAGTGTACATTTTGGCTCTTTTGGCAAAGATCAAATAACTGAATGTGCCTGGGATTGTCTCTACATCCTCTGTTCTGTTCCACTGATCTACGTGTCTGTTTTTGTGCTGGTACCATGCTGTTTTCATCACTGTAGATTTATAATGCAACCTGAAGTCTGGGATTGTGATGCCTACTGCTTTGCTCATTGTGTAGCATTATTTTGCTAGTCTTGATTCCTCATGGTTCCATATGATTTTCAGAATGTTTTCTCTAGTTGTGTGAGCAATACAATTGGTAGTTTAATTGGAAATGAGGTAGGATAAGAAAAGTAAGTTAGGTGGAAAAAAGACAAAAAAATTTGAATTGTATTGTAGGAAGCCCATGCAGACTCATAATAAAAGCTGATTTATTTACTTTATTTTTTCTCCCAAAACTACAAAGGAAATTCCCTTTCTGCAGCAAATAGGTCTACCCGTTTCCTTTACTTGCAGATAGTCACCTTTCACCCATAAAAGGATCACTCTTGACATTTTCCATAGAATAGCTCACTAATTGGTGGTCTATTTCGGAGAAAGGTTTATATGCTGTTGAAAATAATTGCTGTTTTGTTCTTGTTGTTGGGTTGAACATTGTTAATCTGCTATATTCCCATGAAAATAAGAGTATCCAGAAAGTAATTATCCTGGAAAGCTAAATATCAAAAATTTCAGCCCCAATTATCTTGTCTTACTTGAAATTACAGAGTAGCACAGAGAAAGAGAATAATGAGGTATAATCTTCATGACACTAATCCTAGTGACTAGCAATTGTTTTCCAGTTAGGTCTTTTTTTTTTTGGGAAAACATTTGCTCCAAGGTCTAGTTTAACCCATATTTCTTTTCCTCCTCCTCCTCCTCCTCCTCCTTCCCTTCCCCTCTGCCTCCTTTTCCTCTTCCTTCTTTTTCTTCTTCATGTTCTCCTTTTTTGCCTAGTTGATCCCTTTGCGACAGTGGAATTTTGAGGTTCTCCGTTATACTAAGGTTTATGTTTATTTTATCTTTTATGTTCAGTATTGTTTGTTTTTTGAAGTTGGGTGTTAATAATTCTTATCACTTTCTATGAAATTGTTCCCTTGACCAGCATATAAAGACTTTGTTTGCCTCTTCTGATCAATTTTGGCTTGAAGTCCTCTTTGTCTAAAAATTGGACAGCTATACCTTCCTGCTTTGGGGTTGTCATTGCACAGGATATTATTTTTTATCATTTGATATGATTTTTTTTTTCTTGGTGGTACCAGGGATTGAATGCCAGGCAAGCACTTATTCTACTGAGCTCACTCCCCTGAAATTGTTTTTGGATTAAATAATTACTTGTACACAATCTGTCTTTGTTTTTTGTTTCTTGATCTATTCTGCCAATTTGTGTCTTTTGTTACAAAATTGAGATCATTTACATTGAGAATTATTACTGATAGGCATTGACTTATTCCTGTTATTGCATTCATTTCATGTTGCTGATTCCTTTTTTACACATTCTGCTTACCTTCTGTATGGTGCATTTATTCTATTAGATCTTTTGGCATTGTTAACTCCCTTGTTTTTTTTTAGGGTGTCTTTGAGAATTTTTGGAGTGGTGGTTTTGTGTTCATGAATTTCCTGTAGTGCTCTTTATGATGTAAATATCTTATTTCTCCAATAGTATTGAATGATAATTTTGCAGGATGTATCAGTGGATTGGAAATTGTTTACTTTCACAGTGTGAAACACTTCTTAGCTCTCCAGGCCTTTTAGGTTTGTGTCAAGAAATTTGTTCAATTCTAGTGATTTTAGTTTTATATATGGTTGTGTGCTTTTCTCTGTTTTCAAGATTCTCTTCTTGTTTTGAACTGCTGGAATTGTGACTGATGTGTTGTGGAAAGTTTTGTTTTCTGATCATTGCTATTTGAGTTCTATATTCCTCAATTACCACATTTGGAAAATTTTCTGCTGTTATTTCTGTAAACAGGCTTATTGTGCCCTTTGTACTGTCTTCTGATTTTTCACTAATAATTGCACTCAATCCTATATTAGTCTTCTTTTTGTCTTCTAGTAGTTATTATATCCCTTTTTCATGTTTGCTTATTGTCTTGGTATCTCTGAGTAATTCTTCATTTAAATCAGCCTTGTTTTATATTTCTGACATTCTTTCCTCAGATTGGTCATTTCTACTGTCCATACTTTAAACAGCAATTTCAATGTCCTGAATTTCTGTTTGGTAGCTTATTATGGATTCTAAATCTTTGCTAAACTGGTTGTTCACATTTTGTATTGCCTTGTTTAGCTCAGCTTATGCTTCATTGGTGTCTTCTGTAGATTCGCGGATCATTTTGTATGTTTCTTATCAATTTATTTGTATCTTTTTTTCTGAGAACATTATTTTTTAATAATTTTATTGAGACGTAGAGTGTGCCTAAGGAGAGTCACATGGGGAGAAGACACTCTCTCAGGCTTTCACAGAGAGCACATTGGCCAAGCAATGGCCGTGACTCATCCACATGGCTGCACTGATAAAGGTTCTACAATCTGAGGTACAGGATCTCAGGATAAATCCTGAGGGCATTTCACTGACCTTCTCAAACCAAAAAGCTACAACTCTTGTTGCATAGGTCCTGCTTTACCTTGGTCTTAGCCATCCAGTAGAAAAGTATGAAGATGAAATATAGGAAGTAAAGCCATGTTGTTATGTTGAGCTGTGGGGGACTCAGGTCAATAATTTCTGACATTGCCAATTAAACAGAAGACCCAATGCTATTATGGGCTTCTGTACTCTTTTAGAATATTTTGCTGAGTTTACACACCTATAATATTCAACAATGGAACTTAAAAAAAAATTGGGGTGTAACTATGAATGTCCATTTTGTATCAGTGTATTCAAAGTGGTTGGGATAGATATATAGTTGCATTCTCTTAATGAATAGAATGATTTTTTCTAATGGTGTTTGTAAGTAGGATCACAAGTCTGCATCTTGTACAGCAATTAACCACTAAGAAGAATATATGCAGTGTATTATTTGTTGAAACTGTACTTTCGATTTGATTTGAAACTGTCTCATTGCTATATGTTTATCAATAAAACTTTGAAAAGAAAAAATTAAAAAAATAACAAAAACAAAAAAAACAAAAAAAAATAATTTTATTGAGAGAAATAGCAATGAGACAGTTTCAAAACTATTAGGACAGTTTCAATAATTAATACATTGCATATTGTTGTCTTCTTAGTGGTTATTCATAGTACAAGATGCAGACATGATATCCTGTCCAAACACTATTAGTATAAATCTTTCTATTCATTGAATTAAGAGAAAGTATATGTATATCTATCCTAACTATTTTAAATGTACAGATACAAAAATGGTCCCTCGCTTATATTCCCTTTTTTTGTTTAGTTTCATCAGAGATGGGTATTCCATTGCCATTCAAATATTGTAAGTGTGTGAATTCAGAAAAATAATCCAATATGGTCCAGTAGTCCATAATAGTAGTAGATTATCCATAGGACTGGCAATGTCAGAAGTTGTTAACTTGAGTCTTTTCCAGATCAGCTTATTAATATGGCTTTACTTTTTATACTTTGTTATTATACTTTTCTCTTGGATGGTTAAGATCAAGATAAAGTAAAACCTATATAACAAGAAATGTTACTTTTATATGTGTCAAAGTCAGTCAAATCCCGCAGGCTTTATCCTAAAACCCTGTACTGCAGTTTGTAAATCCTTTGCCAGTGTCAGCTGTGTGGGTGAGTCATGGCCATGGCTTGACCAATTTGCTCTCTGTGAAAGCCTGAGAGAATGTTTTTTCTTCATGTGACTCTCCTTAGGCACACACTCTATTATCGATCACTTTCTTCTGTGGGCCCATAATCTCCTTGGTCAGAAAATTTGGGACACAACTGAGTTACAGGATGTCACAACACAGGTTCTCTTATGTCCTGAGTCCTCACTAACCTTGGAGGGCTAGGGCCAAAATGTTGGCTATCCTTGTAGCCCTTCTTTTTCTCTAATTTTTGGTCTGCAAACTTTAGTTGTTAACCATCCAGAAGAGAAGCTTAATGATATTATTACTCTGTAACAGGCAGTTGAGCTTAATATCACTATATGTTTGAATATCAAATGCCTTATAAATAACATGGAACTGGTATTTTCAAACAACCATGGATATTCTAAACTTTAAATCCTTATAGAATGTGAAAAAAAACAACTACACATTTTTATACAGAAATATAGAAATCAAACCATATATAAAATTGTAGCAGAACAATCCTATGACATTTTTTCTTGTCTCTTGTATTCTTTTTTTAAAATAATTTTATTGAGAAACAAATAGCAATGAGATAGTTTTATAACCAATTGCTAACACATTTTCAATAATTAATACATTACATATTTTTGTGTTAGTGGTTATTCATTGTACAAGATGCAGACATGATACCATGTCTCAAACACTATGAGAACAAGCCTCTCTATTCATTAAATTAAGAGAATGGAGCTGTATATGCATCCTATTTTGAGTATAAGATACAAAATAGTCGTTCATTTCTATCCCACTTTTTTGGTTAGTTTTGTCAGAGAAGGGCATTCCATTGTCATTTAAATACTGTAGGTGCATGAATTCAGCAAAATATTCCAATATAGTCCAGTAGTCCATAATAGTAGTGGGCTTTCCATAAGACTGGCAACGTCCGAAGTTGTTGACTTGAGCCTTTTCCAGTTCAGCATATTAATATGGCTTTACTTTTTTTTTCTCCAAATGCCTTCAGGGCAGGTTTGGCTGG
>NW_004524838.1:1477134-1479525 GCF_000260255.1 Octodon degus | reverse complement strand
GTTATTTTCTGATCACTACTCTTTGGGGTTCTATAGTTTTCATTTATCTGTATGTTATATTCTTTTCTTATATTTAGACATTTTTCTGATATTATTTCTGCAAACAGCTTATTATGCCCTTTGTGCTGTCTTCTGATTTTTCACTAATTCTATTTAATCTTAGATCAGCATTTGTATTCTAGGAGCTGTTGCATCCCTTCTTTCTGTTCTCTTGTCTGTCAGGTATCTCTGAGTAATTGGCCCTGGCATCTGCCTGTTTTCTAACACTCTGTCCTTACATTGGTCCCTTCTGCTGCTCATACTTTTAATAGAATTTTCAGTGTCCTGTGTTTCTGTTTTGTACCTTATTATGGATGCCAATTCTTTGCTATACTAGTTGTTCATGTTTTGTGTTGTTTGGTTTAGTCAGTCAGCTTTTTATTAGTGTATTAGTGTCTTTGTTGAGTCCCTGATCACTTTGTTTATTATGCCTGTGAGGTATAGCTTGTTTGATGTTGCTAAATGCCTTATTGATCTGTTTTGTTACATTTTCTGTTACCCTTTCCAATAATTCAGCTATGTGGCCTTCAATTTCTTTTTTGATGCCCCATAGATTAGCTTTGGTGGCAGCCAGGGCATTTTTGGCAGCACCTTATTGCCTTGTCTTCTCATCTTTCTATATATTTTCATGTTTGTGTTTTGTGCTGACTTTTGTAGTTTGAATATATATATATGTATATTATTTATTTATTTATTTATTCAGAACTGGGGATTGAACTCAGACCCTTGCGCTTGCCAGGGAAGCGCTTATTCTACTGAGCCATCTCCCCGAACCCGTTTGATTATATTTAAAAACACTGTTACTAGTAGGCACTTTTTAGTTAATGTCTGTTTTTCACTAAAGCTCTCAGGGCATGGCTAATTATTATCCTTTGCCTCTCTCCCAAGATCCAGCTACCTCAATTTGTTTGGAAAGGGGGCTGTAGTATGCGTGGTCCAGTATCCAGTTCTCTGGGAATAGGCTGCAGTATTTTTCTTTTTTTTGTTTTTCTTTTTTTTTTTGAGACAGAGTCTCGCTGTTTAGGTCAGGCTAGCCTAGAATTCACCATGTAGTCATAGATAACCTTGAACTCACAGTGATTTTCTTGCTTTAGTCTCTTGAGTGCTAGAATTACAGGAGTGCACTATCATGTCTGGCTGAGGGCAGAAATATTATTAATAACATAAAGACAATCGAGGTGCTGGCATCCAGGTAAATGCAATTAGTAGCACAGCCATGTCACATTAGGTATAGAAACTATAAAGAGCTTAACTATTTATAGTTATTAACTATCATTATATATAGTTATTAGCTATCATTAATAATAATAGTATCAAGGACAAACTAGATACTGACAAATCTTATGATGCAATAATGTACTATTATTAACCATTGAAAAGTTCTGTAATTATAATATAAAAACTAAGACAACCAACTATTGACTTACAGTAAAGATCTACTAAATGGAACATCTTTAACTTCATTAATAATAGAACAATGGCATGGTGTTAAGTAGCTACCTAAAGACTCATAAAACTTAGTATTTATAAAAGTAAAGATGTAGGGGATGGGAAACTGGATAATGAAAATTATAAAATTTGAAAAATTATTGGAAGATGAGAGGAGGAGAGAAAAGTGAGATAAGGGATGCCATTGAGGATTAAAAGCTAATTAATAGTACTTAGAAAAAAGAGCGACTAAGAAAAAAGAAAAAATCAGGTGAAATACAGGAAATATAAGAGATATAAGAAGGAAGAAAAGAGAGGAAAGATCAGTGACAAAAAAGAAAAAAGAGAGAAAGAAGGGGGGAACCCCAACCCCTATAAAAACCAATAAAAAAGAAAAAATAATAACAGAAAAAGATTATGTCTTTTTTTTTTTTTTTTTTTTGGAATTGGACTCATGACCGTGCAATTGCAGGGCAGGGGCTTATTCTACTGAGCTATCTCCTTGGCCCTCTTCTTCTTCTTTTTTTTTTAATGAGTGTTTTCTTTCTTAGAACTGTGGTCTTAGAATCCAAGTCATTAGCTTCTTCAGTTTTAGGACCAGTAGGCTTCAGAGGTGCCCTCTGTGATCCATAGGCCCTGCTACCTGCTCACCCATGGCTGAGATAACCATTCACACCAAGACAGATTGCCTTGTTCACATTGATAGGTGGGACAAGCAGTCAACCCTCTGGTCTCTGCTCTGTGTAGGCAGGGTTTGAAGCAGACAGTTAGACTTTCTGTAATGGGGTCTGTCTCCCACTCCAGAGGGCCTGGCCCATGCTTGCCCCAGCGTGAGCTTACACTTCTCACAGGTGTTTGACCTCCACCCTTTCCATAGTACTGTCCTGTTTGTGATTTTCCCATTCACTTAGGATGGGAGGGTAA
>NW_004524838.1:1474710-1476369 GCF_000260255.1 Octodon degus | reverse complement strand
AGAGAGAGACAGAGAGACAGAGAGACAGAGAGACAGAGAGACAGAGAGAGAGAGTTTGAGGCAGGGTCTCACTATGTAGTGTAGGCTGGCCTTGAACACACTTATGTAGCCCAGGCTGTCCTCAAACTCATGGCAATCCTCCTGCTTTAGCCTCCCAAGTGATGGGATTGCAAGTGTGTGTCACTATGCCCAGAAGCTAGCTGGAACTTTGAGGTAGTGTGTAGAATCAAATCTGCAGATCAATTTGGGAAATATGTCCCAGGACCATAGGTATACTTGTGGTATCTTATGTATAAGCATGTGTTATTCTATATTTTTAAGGTTATCTTTCATTTTTTCACTGGTATTTCATAGCTTTCAGAACACAAAATTTTAACTTCATTAACTAATTCCTAGGTATTTTATTCTTTTTTAAAAAGTTTTATTTTATTCTGCAGAGCAATAACAAAAGCAAGAACAAAAATCAGAAACAAAGACAGAAAAAGGGTACCATACAACAATACATACGTTGCAGATTTTCAGAACAGGAATAGCTGATTAACAATGGTTGACGTATTATCTATTTTTTATCATCAGATCTCTTGCTCATCTGAACAGATGTAGTTATGTAGGACTGGACATATGATTGAATATTACTCCTTCCTTTCAGGAAATCTTAAATTTTTGCTCTTGTCTGTTTTTTCTTACCTTTTAAAAAATTTATTTTAAAGAGAGTATAGTAATAATTGCTATGACATTAGAAATAGTATACAATTAGAAGACCACAATGACAGGCATTCAAGCATGGCTTTTGTACTACACATTGGTGTTCTCAATGTAGTTGCTTAGTTCACTGACGTCAGCATACAGAGTAATTCAAGGTGAAAATTCTACACATTAACTGCTGTTTTCAACAAAACTGATAGAAATTCTCAGTACAATCACCTCAGCCATCCTGTATATATGTTTGTATGTGTTTTCCTCTACCTTTTTCCTATCTTTTCTCCTTTCTCTTCTCTTTGTTGTTTAATCCGTAAGTTCCATTTCTTTTCATTTCAGTATATCTGTTATACCTTTCAGGTTTTATTTCTTCTTTTGTGTTCTTATACTAGGGAGACAATATGATATTTACACATGTGGGTCTGACTTGCTTCACTTATGAGTATAACCTCTAATTGCATCCCCTTACCTATGAAGGCTTCCAGTTTGTCTTTCTTTATAGCTGAGTAATACACCATTGTATAAAAGCACTACATCTGTTTCATCCATTCCTCAGATGATGGACATTTTGGTTGCTTCCAAGATTTGGCTATCACAAATTGTGCTGCTATAAACATGGGTGCACATATATCACTATGGTATGAGGTTTTCAGTCCTTTTGGGAAAATACTCAGAAGGGGAAATCACTGGATTGAATGTGATTTCCAAATCTAGTTTTTTGAGGAATCTCCACACTGATTTCCATAGTGGTTGTACCAGTCTCCATGCCACAAGCAATGGAGATATGTTTCTTTTTCCCTGTAGCCTCTCCAGAAAGAATAGCTATCATAAAGAAATCAACTAATAACGTTATTATTATTAATAACGTTATTAGTTGATTTCTTTATGATAGCTATTCTTTCTGGGCTGAGATGGTATCTCAATGTTGTTTTAATTTGTATTTCTTGAATGGCTAGTGAT
>NW_004524838.1:1468506-1474610 GCF_000260255.1 Octodon degus | reverse complement strand
AGTTCTTTATATATTCTAGATAGAAGACCTTTGGGTGATTATTGGTTAAGGCAAGGCAGTAGGCATTATAATCACCAACTTGAAATTATATTATAAAGCTATTGTGATAAAATCAGCATGATACTGGCAAAAAAAACCCCAGACCTGAAGATCTAAGGAACAGATTAGAAGATGCGGATACAACTCAAGAACACTCAGCCATCTTATCTTTGACAAAAGGGCCAAACATGTTCACTGGAAAAAAGATAAAAAAACAGTTGACATACATATAAAAATGAGAAAATGATATGAATAGGCAATGTATACACAAAATAAAACTGATGAAAAAGTAAAAGAACAGGAAAAAAATCACTAATAAGTAGAACAATGACATTTAAAATAATAGTTCTTTTTTTCCTGTTTATTTTTAGTAAACATTTACAGAGACGGACAATATAAAAAGTCAACAAAAATGTACAGGAACTGGAATTGTCACTCACACATATGCATCTCGGTGAGAATGTACACTGACAAAATCTTTTAGGAGGACATTTAGCAGTATTTATGAAAATTTTAAATAAGCGCATCTCTTAGTGAGCCGCTGCTAGGATTTATTCTTTCTTACCTCCTTTATTAATTACCAATTTTCCGTGTTTGATGCTTCATGATTGAGTCATCCAGTTAAACTTTCTGAGTGTTTTCTCCCAATGGCCAACTTGTATCTGTTAGAATGATTTTCCTAATTCTTTTTCTTTTGCGCGCGCATACACACACACACACACACACACACACACACACACACACACAGAGTCTCCAAACTCTGTGATGGCTTCATACTGGAAAAATGTCTATGTCTAACAACTTTCACATGGATACATAACTCATGATACACGCACAAAGTAGACTATTTAAAAAAGGAAAATGAATAGCTGGCTCAATAAAAGAATCAGCGTGGTTGGTGCCAGAAAAATACTACTGGACAAAGAAACAAAAGAGAAAACAAAATATAAACCTTGCACTAAAATGTGGTTGACAAAAGACAAAATGTATTACTCAGCTATAAAGAATGATAAACTCAAAGCCATTATATTGAAGTGGATGCCACTTGAAGATATACTCATAAGTGAAATAAAACAAAAGACAGAATGGTACTTAGGTGGTTCTTATGACATAGCTAGATGTCCCTCCAAAATGCCTCGTGCACTCATAGTAGAACTTCGGGGAGGTGAGTGGATCTTGGGGTGTGACACTCACTGGCGGATTAGCATACTGATGAGTTTATAGGCGGGGGAGGTGCTGGGAGGTGAAGGCTGCTGGGAGGAGCTGGTCACTGGAGGCCGCCCAGGAAGGGTCTGTTTTCTTCTCTCTGCTTCCCGGTGCCATTCCACGAGCTCTTCTTCTTCTGCTGTGTTTCTCTGCCATATCAACTTACCTTAGAGCAGGCGATTATGGATGGAAACTTCTACAAACTGTGAGCCAAAATAAACTTCTCCCCCTTTATGTTGTAGGTATTGGGTATTGGGTCTCAGTGATGAGAATGTGACTAAGCCAGTGGAAAAACCTGCAGGGAGAATAAGGGATTGATTATCTCATATATAGGGATTAGGGGATGAGGAGGGAGGCAGAAGTGAGTTGTGATTTGGGAGCTGAACTCCAAAGATTTCCGTTCTGTTGGCCATCTCAGAATTCCTGCCCTGGATAATGATATGTTAAACCAAACGTGTTTTATGTCTTGTCTCTATTTAGTTGTGGTTCATAATTTAAAACAACTAAAAACAACACAGACAACTTTCTAAAGTTCTGACAATATTGTATTCTGTTCCCTGACAGAATGATGATTTCATTTTTTTTTGGGAGGGGGGTTGGTACTGGGGATCAAACTCAGGATCTTGTGCTTGCCAGGCAGATGCTTATGCCGCTGAGCTATCTCCCTGGCCCTCAAAATTTTTGCTTTGTAATTTTTATTAAACTTACTTATACTGCCTGCATTTTTCTGTTAGTTATATGAGACTAAAATTGTTAAACATACATTAGACCAAAACCTGTGTACATTACTCTTTGCCTAAAAATAAAGTTCACTCTGTAGTTTCAATTTCAAGTTCATTCATGTAGTGTTCTAGCTGCCATTGCTTTTTTATTCCTAACTTCCACTCTGTCTTGAAATCTAAAAGGAAAGCCAACCACAAGCAAAAACAACAACAACAAAAAAAAAACAGTTACTAATTTTATTAAATTGCCTTTACCCAAGAAAACAATTGACCTTTCCTCTTAGTCTTGATTTGAAGGTAAGCAGGGAGGATTTTGAATTGCCTACCACACATTTTTCTAAAATGACTCAAAACAGGATGAAATACTTGTTTAGTTTTTGACAATAATGAATATGTGTCTATAACACAATTCTCAGAAAGAAATAAATTTTCCAAAGTTGTTATCTGGCTGGTGCTGTGTGTTCCGATTAAAAGTTTTCTTTCTGATTCAGATCAGCGAAAACCATTTTTTGGAGGCATGGGTATGTGGTGTGAGATATTGGTTTGTGTTTACCGAAACACAGCGGAGAAGCACATTTACAGACTGTGAGGTTCACACTTAGTCATAGTTCACTTCGCAGCTGACAGAAGGAGGCCAAATGTTCCTGGAAAACGACCCTCTTGAAGTTCATAGACACTTGCTGCCAATACCTGAGCTCCGCGCTTCAGGCAGAGGCTCGCTAAGGAACAGATGGGCAGCTTCCAGGGAAAAGGACAAGGGAGGGGCAGGATGTGGTCTGTTGATTCAGAAACTGTCCCCATTCCCTGCTCTTCTGAATCAGCATGCAGCCACATAGCCCCACATGGTGACTCTGGATGAGCTGTCACACCAGGCCCTCCCTGCCTGCTTTCATTAAAGCACTTGGTGATTTTCAGAAGCCGGATTTGTCATATGTGTAGTCTCTCTGACTCAGGAATGTAATGCACTTCCATGCTTTTTGATGAATGATACAGTGGAATGAGATACTCTTGGGCTTGCTTGTTATTGGCCTTGCTTGCCTTACTTGGTCCTTAAAATGGTAAGGTTTTTTATTTTATTTTATTTTTTGTATTTAGCACAGGGTCTACAGGGTCTACAAGGTCTCACTACGTAGATCAGACTTGTAATGATTCTCCTGTTTTCAGCTTCCCAAGTGCTGCAATTATGGCACGCGCCACCATGCCCAGTCTCGGTCGCTGTCTCAGTGCACCCTGGGAGCAGGGCCAGCAATGCAGGCCCAGGATCAAACCTCCAACTCCTGCGTCTGCCTAAGCAGGCGCTTTAATCCATTGAGCTGTTTACCTGGCCCCCAAATGGTAAGGTTTCTTTAGAGATCTAATTGTTGAGTACTTGAGTGCTGGAATCAAGCTGATTGGACTCAAATCCCTCTTGGCGCTTTCCAGACTGTGACTTTATAATTTTCTATGTCATTCTTTTTTTGCACCAGTGCATAAATCCTGTATCCACAACACTGTACAGCAGGAAGTTAAGTGTCGTCCTTGCTGCTGGTACTGATGGCAGGAGTTCTGTGGCCTCCAGCCACGAGGTGGCAATTCTGCTAGTGGGCGTGTGTGTTCCAGGGCCAGTGGGGCAGGGTGGGTTACACTGCCTGTGCAGGCCCTTTCATACCGTGGCCAGCTCCATGACTTGATTTGAGATATTGTTAATGTCTACAGACTCAGCCTGGCCGTGCTGACAATTCTGGAAGGCATACAATGCCTTTTGAATATATTCTCTTTTACCTTAAACAAACTGATTTTTTTCCAATTTACCAAAGTATATTGCTACAGATTAGGTAAATGTCCTCAAAGGTCCATTTCTTTGGGTCTTTGTCCCCGCATTGGTGCCTCTGGAAGGTGGTGGAAACCTCAGGAGGTGAGCCCTTGATGGAGGTGCTTAGCTTTCCCAGAGGCATAGCTTTGAAGGGGCTTCTGGATCCCTCGCCACTTTCTCCTCCTCCCTTTACTTCCTGGATGATGTGACTGGTTTTGTTCTACCATGACATGCTGTCTTCCCACTGCCCCCAAGCAGAGCATCCAATGGATCATGAACTGGAATCTTCTATCCATAAGCCAAACTAAACCTTTTCTAACTTAGATATTTTGTTATGGTTAGGGAAAGATGACTAACACAGATACTGACTAATAGGAAAGCTTTGGAAAATTTACATTCTTTTCTCTAAAGTAGTTTAACAGTATCAACTTCTTAGGACTATGGGAAGTATATTAATATATACAAGTACTCAGTAAGGTGCTGGTACATAATAAATATTCCCCAAATACTAGTATTTATTATTAAAAGTGTGGGGCACAGGAATAATATAGGATTTATAGTATTGAAGTGAATCTTGCTACCAGAAGAGTCCACTCATTGTGTCAGAGATAGAAATGGTAGCTCAAAATCTTAGAAATTTGAGATCATTGTATATTGGCTTCAAGATTCACTTATACTTTAATGCAATGACAGGGTTAAAAGTAATTTAAGAATATTTGTGGCTCCCACCTTTAATTTATGATTGGTTGATAGGCAACCAATGCACCTTTTGTTTCACTTATGTAATTTAAATTTATCATGGCATCTGGGCTGAAAAGGCACAAGTCTTAAGCTTCCAGATTGATGATTACCCATAGCAAGATAGTAGACATTACCAATATCAAAAGATCAATTTTATGCTCATGGTCTTGCTGTTAGGTCCTCAAAAGTAAACCACTATACAGATTTATATTAGCATAAATTGCTGTTTTTGAGCTTTGTGAACATAATATTATCCGTACGTACTATCTTTGCTGCTAAATGTTAGGTTTTTGAGATTCACCTGTGTCGTATCATAAAGAAATAACTGTTTTGCTATTTAGTATTCCATGTTGCAGATATACATGTCACTCTGTTGATTAGGAGACTATGGGTTGCCTCTGGTTTGACGCTTTAGTACTGATGTGCTAAGTATATTCTTGTAATTATCTAACGTGTACAAGGCCATGCATTTCTGGATTTTTTAATGTATTTAGTACAGTGTCGACAGGGTCTCACTCTGCAGATTGGGCTCATAGTGATCCTCCTGTTTTCAGCCTCCCAGTATATAAAAATTATTTTCTTTTAATTTTTAATGTCCTTGTTTGTTACAGGGTCTCACTATGCAACTCAGACTCATAGTGATCCTCCTGTTTTCAGTCTCCCTGGTGCTGTGATTACAGACATGCACCACAATGCCCGGACTCTGTGACTGGCTCAGCCAGCCATGAGGGTGGGGCTGGAGCGACAGGTGGTGCCAGGGATTGAACTGCGGTACCTGCACTTCCAGTGTACCGTACCACAGCTTGCCTAAGCAGGTGCTTTAGCCCGCTGACCTATCTCACTGGTCCCTGCCATGCATTTCTGTTAGAACTATACCCATGAGTTGACTTGCTAAGACAGGGGGTGGAGATACGTTCAGTTTTACTGGCAATGTAATTTATAAAATGGCTTTGCCAGTTTATATTTACACGAAAGACCTATGAGTTTCTGTTGCTCTGTATTGTAGATCTTTTTCATGGTAGCCATACTAGGGAGTGTATCAAAATGCCTTATTGTGTTTTCAATATGTGTTTTTCTGAGACCAGATGGTAGCACCTTTTCCTGTTCGCTGGTCATTTAGATATTGTCCTTTGTAAAAAGCCTGTTCATTTTTTTTTCTCTTTCCTCATTTAATTTAAGAAAGATGCTTACATACTCTAAATGAGTTCTTTGTGTGGTTTCAATATGTGACATATCTTCCTCCACTTTTCATTTTGCTTTTTAAGTCTCTCAATATTATCTTTTGTGAGATAGAAGCTTTAGATTTTATTAAGTTAAAATGTCAACCATTCCTATTACAGCTATTGTGTTTAATTTTAATTAATAGACCTTACTTGTCAAAATAGTTTCATGTTTGTAGAAAAATCAAAGAGAAACAACAGAAATTCCTATATATTACCTCCTTCACCAGTTTCTTATACTATTATCATCATAAATTGGTTTGGTAGGTTTTAGTTTTGTTAGTTTGTTATGATGGATAAACAAGTATTGATGCATTATTACAAAATGAAGTCCAAAATTTATATTAGGATTTACTTCTTGTGTTTTATGTTTTTATTTGGTGG
>NW_004524838.1:1455828-1466493 GCF_000260255.1 Octodon degus | reverse complement strand
TCTATTTGTATTTCTTCTGTTGAGTTCTGGTACTAGGGAAGCTATATGATATTTACACATGTGTGTCTGGTTTATTTCTCTTATGAGTATATGTTCAAGTGGCATCCACTTCAATATAAAGGCTTCGAGTTTATCATTCTTTATAGCTGAGTAATACTCCATTGTATAAAAATACCACATCTTTTTCATCCATTCATCAGGTGATGGTCATCTTGGTTGTTTCCAAGATTTGGCTATCACAAATTGTGCTGCTATATATGGTTCTATTTTTACTGTTTGGGTATTTTTTTTTTTCTTTGTAGTTTTTGGAACTGTTTTCTGATACATTTTGTAAGTCTTTGCTATTAGAGATACAATGAATAGTTGTGGTTTCTCCAACAGATATCACTCTTTTCTAGGATAGACTTAATTTATTATTTTTGTGAGGAGTAGAAGCAGGACACACAGAGCATGTTAATCAAGTTAGGCCTTCTTATTCCAGGATTGCGTTTTCTCTAAGATTGTAAATTTTTCAGTATTATAACTGAGATTCTGGACTGTTTGCTGGGACCTTTTTGTCTTGATGGTCCCTGAATTCCAATTTTGTTTCCTTGGTGCCCTGAGATTGCCTAAATGTCGGTTCAGCTGCCTAATAACTGCTTTCTACCATCTTATCCTCTAAGCACTCACTGAGGAATCAGAAAATGCTACGTAGCAAAATTGCCGGTAGAGTGTTGGGCTTATTTGCAATTTTTTTTCCTCAACTGTATTTAGATCTTTTATTTTGAGCCTTTACTTTTCTCCTATGCATGGAGAATATATTAAAAGAATAATACAATACAATCTGCAATCATTTGTGTTTAGAAACTTTTTTCTCACTAAACTGTAGGCTAATGATTGTCTTCTTAACAGGATAAAAAATAAAATCTAGGTATTTGAAAATATTGCCTGTGTATTGGTTACTTTTTTCTCTATATAAAATTTTAATAAAACATGGATATTTACGTATTATCCATGGGTACGTTCAACAGTGGCAAAGTTGAATAGCTGTAACAGAGGTTTATGATCTCAGGGCTAAATTCATTGAATTTCTTTTTGGCAATAATTTACCAATCATTTATTTATTCAATCATAGTTGGCCCCTTCATCTTTTTTCCCTTTTAAAACATTTTTTTAAAGAGAATGAAAGATAGAAAAAAAAAACCCAAAACAAAAAACCCAACAAAACATGAGAAATGGAACAGAAGTGGCTCTAATATCATGTATTTCACTTGGCTGTTTTGATAATTAACGAGATCATTTTACACATGTGCGTATATTACTATATGTGTGTATACATATTTTTACTTTTAATAATGACAGAGAACCAGCTGGAGGGGCAGGTAACGGTTTTCTCATTTCCTTTGGTTCTGTTACAAAGCACTGCAGGTAGGTGAGATTGATGAAAAGTGTGAACATAGCAGTTAGGAGCAGTGAGGAAATGACCTAATGATTTCACAAACCCGAGGATCGCAGTCTGCTCCTATAACAGGAGAAATGGCTCACACTGTACAGAGAGACATTTTTCTTTAGTTTGCATCAAGGAAAGGGCACTGCCTAGACCAACAAAACTGAAGAACCAACATTTTAGACTTGGCTCTAATGGAGCAAACCGATCCAGATAATCCTTTGTCCCTGCTAAAACAGTTGGATCAGGATATCATGTTATCTGGTACCAGGCCAATCACTACGTGTCCTTTTCCTGGTCAGAATGATCACAAACAAGAATATGATATTGTTAATATAACTTACCTGAATGAACCAATGTGTTAGTTTTGGAAGAAATACTTCCAAACATGGACATGTTAAGGCATTTCTGGGTATAGTTAAGTATAATCAGACATCACTTTCCAAAAGTTTAATAGTTGAAAAATTAGTTTAAAAAATCGCCAGGGTTTAGTTCAGTGGCACAGCACCTGTCTGGCAACGTGAGGTCCTGAGTTTGATTCCTGGTAATCACCAACTCTCCACACGCAAAAAACAAAAATACTATTAGTTTCTAGGGGTCTGGAAGTAGCTCAGCAGCATAGGTTCTGCCTGGCAAGTTTAAAGTCCTGAGTTCAGTTCCTGGTACCAAAAAACAAAACAACAAATTTGGTAAAATTCTCAGAAAAAAAAAATGAGGAAATGTATGATGAAGATGACTAAAGGACCAAAATTTTGAATATGTGTACAGAGAGAGTAGCTGTAAAACTTGTGAAAATATACTAAAAAATGCAAACTTTCCACAAGGCACAAGATAGCAGAAAATTCATGAGAGACAATTTATATACTTTTGGTTCTGACGAATGCAGTATACATTTTATTTCTTTAGGTCAAATGGATCAAGAAAATCCATTTTTGCTGAGAACAGAAGGTAGTGGCAAGAGTTCCATTGCAGTTCATTTAATCTTAATTATTTTGAATAAACAACACATGATGTGAAAGTGTTAATCAAAAAAAAAAAAAAAAAAAAGGAAAAAGAAAAGAAAAAGGGACTGTACAGGTTATAATCTTGCTTAATGTATGTGGTAGATTCATGATTGTAAAATCTGAAGTGAAAATAGCTACAAATCACCCGGTTAATCTGTCGGGACATTTCTAGCTGAATTAAGTTCCTCCTTGTTAAAGAAATTATCTTCCTTTTCCCCCTCAGGCATGCATGTAAAACAGCTCTGGCCTCAATGTATGCCTTAGGCAAAAAGGCCAGTGCTCAATTACCTGTTGACTGAAGTCTCTGATTTGCAAGTAAGCAAGTGCAATCGCAGTTCAGTCCGGAGTCGTGACCTCTGCTCTTCTTTCCCTCAAAGCCCTGCAAGCTGTTTGGCCTATGAAGCTGTCCCGACCTGAGAAAAGCATCTTGGATAACCAGGGTCAGAAGAAGGGAAAACGCAACACCTAGGAGATTTCAGTAAACAGTAGAATCATGCCAACCTAATCTGTGGTAAAATGCTTGGAATGTGGGAGCCGCTGATGATGCCTGTTGTCTGTGTGTCTGACTGAATCCTTTCTTTTCTCAGAGCAGCAAAGCAAAGCCTGGGAACCAGGCCAAATGCCTGCCACTTACCTTAAATTGATCAGCCACTTTGAGATTAAAACCCCTGAAAGCTGCCACACCGTGAAAACAAGGCCTCCTTCACATTAAAGGCAAATCGCGACTTTGGGTTTCCTGTGATCCTTTTTCTATTTTCTCCAGTTTTTCACACTGTGCGCTCCCCCCTGCCCCGCGCCATTTATGCTCCCACGTAGAAGCCAACAGTTGCAGCATTTTGACCAAGCATTCATTGAGGTTTATAAGAACAAAATTTAGGGTTATTTAGGAGTTGGCATAAAGGCGGACTGTGCTGGAAAAAGAGAGATACAGGTGGGAAAGACAAACTCTGACCAAACCCAAGCTGCACGGTAGTATACTAGGCTCCCAGTGGTGACGGGGGAGGAAAATGAAATAGTATTTGAAATCAACTGCTCCTCTATCCTAAATCCTCATTTTATGACTCTGGCATTTCTGGCCATTCCAAGAGATATTCTTCTGTCTTGTGTAGAAAATAAATGATACTATATGCAGGAGCTGGCAACTGTAGAAATAAATAAAGAAGTGTAAATTTTAATTTTTAACTGGGATAATCTGGTGCTTTAAAATATTTATATGTTTATATGCATACAAAATAAATATTACCAGTATATAACAAATAATATATTTATAAATCTTCAATCTAGTTAAATATAAATGTGTAATTATTGCAGATACATATATGTTATACGTGTATGATCGCTGTAAGCATTCATTGAGACTGTCAACACAGGCTCACCCATGGAAATTCCAGACTCACATTTTCTTCCTTAGCAGAACCCGCATAATGGCAGGGCCTATGTTCTCAAAAGTTTAAGGTGTGGATCAAACACACCTTAAACTTTGAGTTTGGAAAGTAACATGGAATTCTGGTGTAGTCTACAATTCTATATTCTGCCTCAGGAAGTATTGTTAATGATTCTTCTTCTCTTTTCTCTCCTTTTAAAAAATAAAAAAAAAAATCTTTTATTTATGTATTTGGTACAGGGTCTCGCTATGCAGCTCAGACTCGTGGTGATTTTCCTGTCTCAGCCTCCCCAGTGCTGGGACCACAGGTGTATGCTACCATGCCTGGTTTCGTGGCCAGTAGGGGTTCCAGGGCTGGCAAGGCATGCAGTAGTGGGGTTCGAATCTGAGTCCTTGCACTTGCCAGGCAGACAATTAGACCTCTGAGCTATCTCTCCAGCCCTCCTTTCATTTTTTTTCTTAAAAAAAAAACAAAACAAAACTCGTTGAGGGCTAACCAAATAGCTCAGTGGATTAAAGCGCCTGCAAGCAGGCACAGGAGTCGAGGGATCAATCCCCAGGCCTGCAGTGCCGGCCCCACCCCTGGGGCATGCTGAGATGAGACTGGGCGTGGTGGCCCACACCGGTGATCCCAGCTCTTGGAAAGCTGTAAACAGGCAGATCACTACTAGTAGTGAGACCCTGAACACTGTGGAGACCTGTCCCTAAGATACAGAAACAGACAAAACCCTTTGATTTTCTTTACTAGAGTAATAACACTCCTTTCCCTGTTTTTGACAATATTGGTGAAGCAAGTATCTTAATAATATATTTTAGTTTCTACTCATTATTTTCTGAGAAATATCTAAACGTGCTTGTACTTATTAAAAATACAGTATGTAGCTTTCATGTTTCATGATGTAAGTTTTATTCAAACACCACTTTGGCTACACTAATAACTCACTGTAAGATGTGGTGCACATGAGCTGAAATACCCAGCCATTTCCCAGTGTCAAATGTGAATAGTAACACCAATAATAATATATACTCTGATACACTGCAGTAAGCCATTTGCTTCTCTTTCCACGGCTTTGCATATGTTAGAGTACTTGGCTTCTTCCTCAAGAAATGCACTTCCTTCAATGATTTGTTCTGGCAATTCTTCCACCTAGCTTTTTTTTTTTTTTTTTTAAATTTTACTCATTTTTATCAAATAATGAATAGAAACTAAATATATTATTAACATACTTGCTTCACAAATATAGGAACATATGTTTATTTACTTGCATATATACTTTTACATGTTCAGCTAAAGAGGCTTTTAATCATGATTTCTCCTAACCGTACACACTTACAACTCTCCAGGGGCAAGGGTCATGACGTTCTTGTCACCACCCCTCCTAGTTATAATCCTCTGTTCTAACAAGAAACGCCATCTATTTAGAAATTTTAGCATGAACAGAATCTTTTGTATCATTTCATAAAATCCTTAATCCGACTCTGGATGTGTGGGCATACACAGTGGTCACTGTCTGCAGAGAACATTGGTTATTTCTGCATGAGCTTGCTTTGCAATCATAAGAAGTCCCTCCCCTTTTTTGTTGAGTGTCAGAAAACCAAAACTACAATAGAAGTAAACACAGACAAATACGTTTATTAGTTTGTTTCTTATCTCCTTCTCTGCCTTTCAAAAACCAGTTTGTCATTTAAATTTGACCTAATACCTAGTACATTTTTATCTTGATTGTCAATTCATGCTAGCTGCCTATGCATCATGCTTTATATTTCACATTAATTCTCGTATTTTTATATTTCAACAATTATCAGATATTTGCAGAGGTCCTGGTATAAGCTAATGTCAGGCTAAGAATAAATGGAAAATCCTTATATAACAAGAAATAGTTCATAAGAAAACGGAGAGCAAGCAAACAAATCCTCCAGAGGTCTGCTTTACATTTCATGGTGTAGATTAACAATTTGAGAACAAGTCAAGAGAATACCTACTAGAGTACTTTCCATGATGAAACACTGAATTTCACCATTCAGAGAGTGTTCAGTGAAGCAGTCACAAAATGTAACGAGGCCTAGAGGGATAGTGGAGAAAGGAGGGAAGGCAGTTTGAGGGAGGAAATGACACAACAAAGGCACACAGGTGGCAATGAGCTTGGTGGGATTACAGAACCGGGTGGAGAAAGGAATCGTGCGGCTAAGAGCGTGGTAGGAAGTAGGGTTGAGAGAGAGAGGCAAGAGCCTTAAAAGTTAAACCTGAGCTGTGACTAACTGGAGGGAAACATGGCACCCTCTTCACATTTTGTGATCAACAATGACACAGTGTAAGATAATTACATTTTCTTTTTTTTATTTTTTTATTTTTTTTATTTTTCAACAAATAATACGCTGCATATGTTCTTCTTAGTGGTTAATTGCTGTACAAGATGAGGACTTGTGATCCTATTTACAAACACCATTAGAACAAATCATTCTATTCATTAACAGAATGTAACTATATATCTATCCCAACCACTTTGAATACACAGATACAAAATGGACATTCATCTGTATACCCCATTTTTTCTAAGTTCCGTTATTGAATATTATAGGTGTGTAAACTCAGCAAAATATTCTAAAAGAGTCCAGTAGCCCATAATAGCATTGGGTCTTCTGTTTAACTGGCAATGTCAGAAATTATTGACCTGAGTCCCCCACAGCTCAACTTAACAGCATGGCTTTATTTCTTATAATTTCGTCTTCATACTTTTCTGCTGGATGGATAATTACATTTTCACTGGTGCAAGGAGCTTCAGACCTGACATGGTAACACCTTGGCCCTAGTCTGAGTTTAAGCATTTTTAAGGTATGCCATCTTCAGCAAGGCAGTGACTCTTTCTGAGCCTTAGCTCCTTCATTGATAATCTAGGGATGAAACTATTTCCAGAGTCAGCTCACCAGTAAGTCATTGCGGCTACGCAGTTGGGCACGAGTGAGCCTCACAGGAGAACAGTGGTTGTAGACACTGAGTGGAATAATCAAATCAGAGGGATTTTGCTGTGGAGGCAGGCATTGGTAATTCTGTTCCGCTGGTGTCCAGAAAAAGGTGGCTTTTCCTGAAACATCATCTCCTCTCCTCAGCCCCACTACACGCTATCACATATTGCTGGTCTGCCATTCCTTATCCTTTTGGAAGAGTTTCTCTTGTCCTTATTTAGGTCATGCAGGAAAATTTCTTTTCTGAGAAGTCACAAATATTGCAAAAGTTCTCTGAGTTTTTTCCCTCCTCACCATATGCAGTCTTTTCTAATACTGTAATTTATTAGTGTGCATCTTATTTTCTGTAAGTCTTCAGAATAGATTCTAAATGCTTCGAATTTTGACCCAAAGTAAGGTCTGAGAGTGACCTCAGGAAAATGATGGGAGAGAAGTTTCCTGACATTATCTGCCTGCAGAACTATCCACTTTGACAAGCAGGTATGACTGAGAGTACTCTTATGGGAATCTGGTTGTCTAGTACAGAAGTTCCAGCATACTACAGCAGATATGCTGAGAAGAGATGCTTTAAGGTGATAAGGAGAACAGTTTAATTTACCTGCATCACTCTGCCCCAAGTTAGCACAGCTCAAGGTTGAGAGTCCCCTTGTTCCCAAGATCTGTCTACAAGGCAAGGGGAGAGCACAATGATGAAGCCCAGCAGCTTCCCAGCCATCCCATATCTTTCTATTCTCATCCAGAATACTGAAACAAGCAGTTTAGTTGAGAGAAGGTAGGAGCAAGGAAAAGAGGTAGAGATGATAACCAGGACTTGGAACCCAAGAAAGATCCATTAGTTGCTCTGAGGACTTCACCAGGAACCGTGCCCATGTATTGCTTAGGAGTCCTTGCCTAGGGACCTCCTCCAGCTCCCAAATCATGAGAACCCTCTATACTCTATGTTTCTCATCACAGTCTTACTGTGATTGGCTCTAAGCACATGACTTCACAGACAAAGAAGGCAAGCTTCTGCAGAGCTTGTGAGGGTGCACATACAACCAGACTGCTTCTGCAAGATTAGGAGAACACACATCAAACACCTGCTATCCCAGTACTTGAGAGACTGAGGGTGGAGGAGTGCTATGAGTTTGGGACTAGCTTAGCCCACACAGTAAGAGAAACCTGTCTCAAAACAAAAACAAAAACAACTCCACACCAAAGGCACCCCCTTAGGGAAAACAAATGGTGGGCTTTTGAAACTTTAGTCTGCCCTTACAGAACTTAAAATAGTTATACAATCTTAAGTATTACTGTTCCCATAGGAGGACTAAGAAGAGAGGGCTATGCAAGTCCAAAGAAGGAGCTTAGGAGAGCTTCAGAATCCCTGACCAGGCCAACTGGTGAAGGTGTTTCTTTCTTTCTGAAGCTGGAGGAAAAGACTCTTCTTTCAAATGTGAAAACAGGGATCCAATACTTCAAAGCAGAAGAAAAACCAAGGAACCAAAGAATACAATAAAAACAAAAACAAAACAAAAAACAAAGAATACAATAATTTTCTAGTAACTGACTCGAATGAAAGATCTATGAAAATTTAAAATAATAGCTTTTTTTTAAAAAAAAAAAGCTTAAATATGTTTTGTGTTTGTTGAACAGGGAAACTCAACAATAACAACTATCAGGGAAACAATATATGAACAAAACAAAAAGTTCAGTGAGGAGAAAGAAATCATGATAGGAACTGAACTGAAATTGAAAACGTGTTGAGTACCTTAAAAAATACAACAGAGAGTATTGGTAAGTATTCTTGATCAAGTGGAAAAGAATGAATCAGTGAACTTGAAGATAGGCCATTTGAACTTATCTGGTCAGAGAAGAAAAATCAAGAATGAAGAAGAACAAAGAAACAGCAGAAATAAATGAAATAAGAGACTAAAAAAGTAGCAGGCAAAATCAACAAAACTAAGAGTTGGTCTTTTGGAAAAGCAAATTAAATCAATAAACATTTAGCTAGACTAAGAAAAAAGAAAAGACTCACTTCTCAGAATCTTCAGAAATACTGCAGAGGCACTTCCTAAATTCATTTTATGAGGCCATCACTAAACTGATCCCAAAGCCAGGCAAAGGCACTTAAATAAAACATCTTACCTGAAGGAATGAATAGAGGCAGTGAGAAGGAGGGAGGCAATGGTTCTCTGGGTTTGTAGTTGTAGTTTAAACACAAAAGGGAAAGTTGATGATAATATTACAATATGTAAACATTTGTTTAGCCAGATACTGGGTGTAGAAGTGTCCCTAAACTTTGGTTATTTGCTGAATATACTTTTGCAATATTTTGTGTAAAAGTAATTTGGAAACACTTAAAAAAGAAATGAAAAATTAGTTAAATATTACAGGGATTGTTTTAGTCTATTTCATGCTGCAGTGGCATAATACTTGGGACTGGGTAATTTATAAGCTATAGAAATTAGTTTTTCTTCAGGAGGCTGTGAATCCAAAATCAAGGTGGCAGCAGGCTCAGGGTCTGCAGAGGGCATTCTTTTTGTCCTCACGTGGGAAGAAAACGTGATTGAATGAACCTGAACCCACAAGCTTCTTAATAAGAGTTCTAATCCCACCCTGAAGGACTCCACTCTCATGACTTAATCACCTCCTAAAGGCCCACTTTCATTTAAAAAGTAGATGTTATTGTATATCCTTAATATATTATGCATTATATTATAGCGTACATTATATTTAATCTAATGTTATAAGATACTGCCATAGTTCAGATAATTTTGCCCTAAAAGTTCATGTGTAAAGGGCCTGGCCCCCGTATGTTAATTACCTAAGATATTTTGTTTTAGTAATGGAAGGACAACGCACACACACACACACACACACACACACACAATAATGAAACAAAGCAATGTATTTATAATCTCAGTTATCCATTTTTATCAATGTTTATCATAGATATGGGTCAGTAGTTTTATTTTCTCATGATGTTCTTATTTGGGTTAGGTATTAAGGTGGTGTTGGCCTTGCGAAATGTGATAGAAAATATCCCCTTGACCTCTTTTGGGAAATTTTTAATTTATATTAGTGTTAAGTCTTCTTTGCAAGTTTGGTTTAATTCAGCTATGAGCCATGTGGCCCAGGCTTTTTTGTTGTTGTTGTTGTTATTGGTGTAAGGTTTTTTCCCCTTGTTTCGTTTGCTGTTATGTTGTTGTAGATTCCTATTTTTTCATGTATTCTTGTTAGGCTATAGTTCTCTAGGAGTTTACTGATTTCCTTTAGGTAATCAAATTTGTTGGCATTTAATTATTCATAATCATCCCTCATGATCCTTTTTATTTTTAGGCTATTTAATATCTGTACTTTCATTTCTGATTATAGGCATATACACTTAATATTACTGATTTTTCTGTATGATACTTCTTTGATTCATTTCTGTTCAGATTTTTATTGCTATTTATTTATTGGATACAGGGTCTTGCTATGCAACTCAGACTCGTAGTGATTCTCCTGTCCCAGTGCTGGAATTACAGGTGTGCACCACCATGCACAGTTTCTTATACCCAGGGTTCTGGAGCCTGCATGGCTTGCGGTACTGAGAATTGAACTTGATACCTTGCTCTTGCCAGGCAGGTGCTTAGACCATCAGACTATCTCCTCAGCCCTGTTTTTTCTAACTTTGAGTTTAGTTTGTGTTGTGATGGAGATATAAAATGTTCCCCTCAAGGTCTCTTGTGTTTGAAAGATGATTAGATCATGGGGATACTATACTCAGTGCATTAGTCCTTTTCTGGGTTCTTAGCTGATTAGTGGTTAGGAAGTGGGGCCTGGTTAGAAGTGGGCCAGTGGGGACCTGACCTGGAGGATATATCTTCCTTCTTAGTTCCTTTCCTTTTGCTCTGCTTCCTGGTTGC
>NW_004524838.1:1444975-1454648 GCF_000260255.1 Octodon degus | reverse complement strand
TAGTTTCTTCTTTGACCCATTGGTTGAGTACAAGTATGTTATTTAAATTCTACATATTCATAAACTTCAAAAAATTGTTTTGTTATTGATTTCAAGGTTCATACCACACTTACATTATGCAGTTTAGCTGCTTTGCAACTTGTTGAGTTGTAACTTGATTCATTTTTGACATGAAAATTTTGTTCTGGTATTCATTGGTTTATTTGTTGCTCAAGATGTGTTTGGTACACCAAGTATGCTTCAATAACTATTTTCTCATTGCTGAGACAAAATCCTCAACACTTTAAGTTAGAGGAGTAAAGGTTTATTATGGCTCACAAATTGTAGAGGATTCAGTGTAGTCAAGTGGCTTCAAGGCAAGGTGTTATGGCAGAGGGGTGGAATCACAGAGGAAAGGTAGCTCATGGTGGACAGAATGCAGCAAAGCAAGAAAGCAGTGAAGCAGCAGCAGCAAGTGACAAGCAGCAATAACAGAAGCCTTCTTTCTGTCCCTCATATCCATCCACTCCAACGTAGGGCTGGGCAACTTTAATCCTAGCACTGCACCATGAATCAATCCCAACATCACATCCTTAATCCCAGCATCACATGATCGAAATCCAACCACCTCCAGAAATCTCCATTTATGACCAATGAGGCTTTAGGGGAGTATATGGATACAAGCCATGCCTTTATATCTCTGGCCCCCAAAAGACTCAAGTACATCTCTTTATGCAAAAGTTATTTAGTCCATGTATAAGAGTTGCCCAAGTCTTAATAGTTCCAGCATTTCTGAAAAGGACAAATAAAAAGTCTCCTCTGAGATTTAAGGAAAACTCTTATTGTGAGCATGTGTACAAATGAAAGTTAAACATTTCCAACATACAATGGCATGAGATAAACATCGCCATTCTGAAGTGTACAGATAGGAACAATAGAAATGAATGAGAACAAAGAAAGTCTAAAATACAGTGAAGAAAACACTAAATTTAGTGGTTTCATGTTTAACACTTGGCGCAATCTGTGAACGCTAAAGAGCTTGGGTGACTGTCCCGTGGCATTGCTGGTGGTTGTAGCTCCCCATGACTTTTTTTTGTGCCCTATGTTTTGCTCATTTCTTGTAATTTTCCTCATATGATCCATGTTCCTGGCTTATCAAAATTTCTGGAGCTTCCCCCCTTCTGGGCCCACAATGACAGCTATGCACACTGCCTTTTTAGGGGCACAGCGTTTGGCTTTTCATGTCTTCTTCTGAAATCTTGGTGGACACCTTAATGATCCCACAGCTCTTGTATTTTTTCATTCTGCATGCATAGCCCTGGATAATGCCAAGGTCTGTCACCAGCTGCAACAGTAGCCAGGCTTCCTTCTCTCTTGGCTGGAGAGGTTAAGTGCCTAGATCACTGAGCATTATGAACCCAAGCCTAAGGAACAAATTCTCTAGAATGCCACCATTCTGGAACACAGTGCTCTAGGGCTCTCTTCTCAAAACAACATCCTTAACCTTTGTAATTGTAATGTGCAAAAGATGGTTCTTGTGAAGTCCTTTGGACGTTTTTTTTATTGTCCTCAGTGACCAAATTCTCCTCTATTCCATCTCTGCAGTCCACGAATTTGTTGGAGCCTCCTTTCTTGAAACACTTTAAATCACTCTGCTGGGCTCTTTGCTCTTGATTCTCAACATAAATCTGGCTAACTTCCCTCAAAAGTAGCCATGACATCACAATAATAGGCTACCTTGAAATCTCCTCACATAACACATATAATCTAGAGGCCAACAGCCAAGCAGTCCTTCTTCTGAGAAGAAACCTCCTGTGTCAGGTCTTTACCAGCAGCATTTTTATCATTGCTTTCTGATCATTTGTGCTATGACCAGAATCTCCCATCACATGCAACTTAAGGCATTCCAGGGCTGCTTCTTCATCCAGCATCTGCAAACCTTTCCTAGCTCTTCACACAAGCCTGTTCCAAAGGGTTCTGAACCACATGGTCAGGTACAGTCACAGCAACAACATCACGACTGGTACCAAAATATGTGTCAGTCAGTTCTTACTAGAGAAACAGATTTCATGTGAAATATACAAACATATGAAAATTTAAAAGATTAGCTTACAATGGCTGCCCACAGAGTCAGACGTAGAGGAGTGCTGTGGGCCTGTCTGCACACTGGAGATCTGAGGGATCCAGCGGAACCTTCATGTAGTGTCCCATGCAAGTCTGCATCACGAGGCCAAAGGGTCTGTGCTGGAAGACTGAAGTGTCTCTGTTGAAGGCTAAGAGTGACATCCAAGGTGAAAGCATAGACAAGAGCTCCTCCCAAGAAATGCAATCAATCTTTTCTTTCCCTTTTAAAATATTCTGGTGACAATCCTCCCTAGGGATAGATCTTTCACACCCCAAATTATGCTGAGCCAATTTAGTTGGGTATTATTCAAGTTGATGTAATCAGTTAACTATCAAAATGCGCAAACTAGAACTTGTCAGTATTGATTGCCTCCTGATCTAGAACTCTTTACAGTCAAAATGATTGGTACTCATGATTTTTGGTGCTTACCATACTTCCCAGAGGCAATTCATGACAAGTGCCAAGGTACTGTGATTGGGAACAATGCTTGATATAATTTTAATCTTTAATTTTTTATAATTTGTTTTGTGGCTTGTTGCATGGTCTACTCTAGTGAATGCTCTCAGGTACATGAGCAAGACGTATATTCCCCTGTGGTTGATGGAAAGTTCTACATATGTGTGAGATCCATACTGCCAGAAGTAAGGCTTATTTCCAGTATTTCTTTACTAAATTTTTGTCTGGCTGATCTGTTATGGGGCATTGGTGCTCCTTTGTATTATTATATTGATTTATATTTCTACTTATATGCCCATAAATATTTGCTTTGTATATTTATGCGATCCTATGTTGGACATATATCTATATTATCTATCTATACCTATATCAATGTCTAAGTCTATATCTAATTATATCTATATCTATAGTTATTATAGCCTCTTAATGAATTTATTCCTTTATAATTAAGGGTTTCTTTGTCTTGTTATAATTTTGGACTTGAAATCTAATATATTTTGATGTAGCTATAGTGACTCTATCTGTTATTTACATGAGATATCTGTGTTCTGTCAGGCTTTTATTTTGCACACTTCTGCTATTTTATCCTATTCTGCCTTAGACTACAACATCTCTGCTGAAAAATCTGCTGGCAGTCTGTTGTGTATCCTTGAATCTGTGATTTGACTGTATTCTGCTGTTTTTAGAATTCCTATCTTTGATTTTTGACAATTTAATGTGTCTCAAAGAACCCTTTTCTGCTGAGTCTGTTGGGGATGTTAAAGCTGCCTGAAATCTGAAGGTCTATGTCTCTTTCTAAAGTAGGAAAGCTTTCAACAATCTTTATTTCTCTGTGTAAGCTTTCTGTATCTCTTCTCCTTCTTTAGTTTCCACAATATGAATATTTGTTTAGTTATCCTCCTCTTTCAACAGTATAATTTAAAAAGATATATATATATATATATATATGTATTCAAATGGCTTCTTTCTTTTTTAATTTTAATTTATTTATTTATTTTAGCTTCTTTCTTTTGCTGGATCTAATTGCTGTTAGAGTTCTCTAGTGCATTTTCATTTCATTCCTTGAATTCTTCAGCTCCATAGTTTCTGTTCAGTTCTTATGACATCGATCTCTTTATTTTTTTCCCATAATTTTATTGATAAACAAATAGCAGTGAGACAGTTTCAAATCAAATTGGTAGGACAGTTTCAATAATTCACACATTGCATACATTCTTCCTAGTGGTTAATTGCTGTACAAGATGCAGACATGATATCCTATTTACAAACACCATTAGAACAAATCCCTCTATTCATTAAGAGAATGTAACTATATATCTATCCTAACCACTTTGAATACACAGATACTAAATGGACATTCATCTGTATCCCCTTTTTTTGTTAAGGACATCGATCTCTTTAAATTTCTCTTTCTGATCATTAGTTGTTTTCCTAATTTCTTTGAATTGTCTACTTGTAGCCTCTTGTATTTCACTGAGTTTCTTTAAGACCATTAGTTTGAATTCTTTCTCAGGCAACTTGTAAATTTCCTTTAGGGTCAGTTACTGGATAATTACCATTTTCCTTTGGAGGGGTCTTTATCTTTTCTTTTGAAGTGTTTCTGTGTCCGTGCATTCATGTCTGTACATGTGGTAGAGCCACCAAGTCTTCGTAGAGTAGTTTGTGTAGGGAAAGACTTTCATCTGTAGGTGGAACTTAGTGTGCCAGTTGGGAAGGAAGGAAGGGCTGTGCTTCCAAGTGGTAGTTTAGCTTCATCAGCAGCTTCTTCTGCTGCAGTTGTCATGAGTGGCAGTTGATACCTTAGTGGCCTGGGTTGTAGGAGTTTGCAACAGTGTAGGTCTTTAGAGTCTTTGGTGGTGAGGATTTTGGTGACCTGCCACTCTTGTTTTCACCACAATGAGGAGTCTTAGCTGCTGTGATCCCTCCTGAGGTTTTTTTTTGTTGTTGTTGTTGGTTTTTTTTCCTTATTTATTTTGTGTTGTTTTATTTTTTTGAGACAGGGTTTCACTATGCAGCCCATGCTGACTTTCAACTCACTTTGTAGTCCAGCTTGGCCTTGAACTTGTTGTGATCCTCCTGCCTCAACCCCCAAGTGCTGGGATTACAGGTGTGCACCACCATGCCCAGCTCTCCCTACTGGTTTTGTGTTTGACACAGCCCATAGCTCCAGCTTTCAGGTGTTTTGAGCAGCTATAGAGCTGGTATGGTAGGCTCAGGTTCTTGGAAATCTATGGTAGCACTTGGGTCTTTGAATGAAGGTTCTTTTTCTATGAGTCAGGGTCTCTCTATGTAGTATAGAGTGGTCTTGAACTTAGCTCAGGCTGACCTTGAACTTATGATGACGATCCTTCTGCCTCAGCTCCCCAAGTGCTAAGATTACTGGCATGCATCACATGCCCAGCAAGGCTCACTTTCTGAGACATAGTTGGATGCAGTTTGCTCATACAATTAGGATTTGTTACTTTGAGGCCTCTTATAGAAGTTTACAATGAGGATATCAGTTTGCAGCTGTGACTATGGCCCTAGCAAGAAGGCCCAGCACTGGCCCAGCTCCAGGAATGAAACAGTGCCATGGAAGTTTGAGTGGTGGCAGCAGGCTACTGTTTCAGTTTAGAATTCAAATTGCATAGCGCATAGTGGCAACTCAGCTCCTGATAGATAAGGTACACCGTAGTGGTGACTGTAGGCCCTGGAATCATGGGACATTAGGCTGTTCCAGGCTCTGGGAAGCCAGGTATAGCAGCAGCAAGCATGATGGAGTAGCAAAGGACAGCTGTTGCTTGGTCCAGGAGGGTGTGGAGAGGCACAGTTATGATTCTACTGCCTAATAAGGGGTATGTCTCAGCAGTTCAGAAGCTAGGGAGTCAGTTAGTTCTAGAGATTAAAAGTATAGCCATCCTGTAGTTATCAAACTTAGAGGGTGAGGTGTCCTAACTCAGCCAATGCTGTTTCCCTGGGTTGCTATGTATCACATCAACCCTTGAGGTTACTTGGGTTTTTTTTCAAATCAACAGTTCCCCAGGAGATGTGGCGCTGCTCCTCAGGCCTGGAGGATATGGCTTCTTATCATTTCTCCATTTCTCTGAGGGGAAATGTGCTGCCTTGGATAGGCCCTGAGTGGTGGAGTGCAGCAGAGTTGAGGTGCAGTGGGGAGGGAAGGGGAATGGAGCTGGGCTTGAAAAGGTACAGTTGTAGCAGCTTCTTGGGTTGAGGATGGCAGACACCAGGAGAGATGGTTCAGTGGTGATGAGCTTCAGGAGTAGAAGGACGCAATGGTTACTCAACTCTGGAGCAGGACACATTCCAGCAGTGATTCTGGTTCCCAGATGATGCAGACTACAGTGGGGGAGGGGCAGGACACAATATTGACTTTCTCTGGGGATTCACAGCTGTGTGGACTCCAGGCAACAAGTTCTGCTGAGGTTTGTGTCAGTGAAGATTGCTGGAGGCTTCAGAGGTGCACACTATAGGCATCTAAGGTACTGATGAGGCTATCTAGTGCTTACCTTTTCCCCATGAGAAGTCCCTTTCATGCATGTGTGTGTGGAGTGGGGAAGGGGAGTGTTAGGTGCTTCCCTTTGGCTATCTTGCTGATGTCCTTCCTCCTCTCATAATGTGCTGGCCATGTTTTCTGATCAAGGAGATTATGGGGCCACAGAGGAAAGTGATCAATGATGTAGAGTGTGCCTAAGGAGAGTCACGTGGAGAGAAAACATTCTCTCAGGCTTTCACAGAGAGCACATTGGCCAAGCAATGGCCGTGACTCATCCACATGGCTGACACTGACAAAGGATCTACAAACTGCGGTACAGGGTTTCAGGATAAATCCTGAGGGGACTTGACTGACCTTGGCAGATACAGTTGTTACATTTCTTGTTATATAGGTCTTGCTTTATCTTGGTCTTAACCATCCAGCAGAAAAGCATAAAAACAAGGTATTAAAACGTAAAGCCAGATTTATATACTGGGCTGTAAAAGGCTCAAGTCAACAACTTCTGACATTGCCAGTCCTACAGAAAACCCCTACTGTTACGGACTACTGGACTAGATTGGAATATTTTGCTGAATTCACGCACCTGCAATATTTAGATGGCAATGGAATACTCATATCTGACAAGACTAAACAAAAATAGGATATAGAGGAAGGACCATTTTGTATCTGTATATACAAAATAGTTAGGATAGATATACAGCTACTTTCTCTTAATTCAATGAGAAGAAAGATTTGTACTAAGAGCGTTTGGACAGCATATCGTGTCTGCATTTTGCACTATGAGTAACTATTATGAAGACAACAATGTGCAATGTATTAATTATTGTAACTGTCCTACTAACCTATTTTGAAACTGTCTCATTTCTATTTGTTTCTCAAAAAAATTAATAAAAAATTTAAAAAATTAAAAAAAGTTTTGACACATGAATTTGGGGGAATATTCAGACCACAGCAGGGTTGGGGTGAGCCATAATTTTTGTATCCTTTCAAGTCATATCAAGTATTTCTTGAGTACAAATTAAGTACCCAATATTACAAGGGAATATAAAAGAAGGAAAACTCACTTTCTAGCAACCTACAGTTTAGCTGAAAGTTATGCAGCCAGGCTCCTTCACAACTAGGAAACAACATATACCAACAAGGAATTGCAAAGTCCAACCTAACACTTGCTGGAAGAATTTCACCTGGGAGGTTTCAGCAGCTTGGCTCTGGTTGATGTTGCAGGGGAAACAGGAAAAGATTTGGCTAGTCTCTGACCTCTAGCTCGTCCTTTGCATATGATCACTGGGGCAAGTGGTAGCATAGATGGGGTCCAGCTTTAAAGCAGTAGAGGATGGCTGTGTTGACAACCTGTTTTCAAAACAATGAAGTCAAAACATAACTTTGTCATTTTGTAGCAAACCCTCTGTTTGTATACCTCATGCCTATAGATATGGTATAATTAGAGCCTGGATATTTATTGAACAAGTCAATTTTGACTAAGTAACATTTGTTATTTATTTAGCTCTCTAAATGTATAGGGTACTTGACGAATATGCAAAAAGACAAGTTTCCTGCCCTGGGGAGCTTATGTTACAATGCAGACAAATAGAACAGAAGGGGAAGGATATTGATTCAGGGAAGATTTGGCAGGTGATGAGAAGTTGGGAGGGAAGAAAAGCTAAAAACTCTTGAAAGGTGAGGATGGGAGTGTGCAAGGAGTGGATCATATTTAAAGAAGTCTTCTAAAGTAAACATGATGTTCCCTCAGTATAAAACACCAGAAAGAACATTTTGAGAGTAGTACAAAAGGGAAAACAAGCAAACAAACAAACAACCAGAGATCAGTAGCAGAAGCAGGAGCCCTTGAGCAGCAGCTCCAAAATATTGAGGCTACTACATAGCAGACAATGGTGCAATTGATCTGTGCCAGGTTCCTTGTAGATGCTACTTTGCCAGTAATAAAAATGGTGGAAACTGAGGTTTAGAGAAGTTAAGGCAACTTGTCCAAGTAGCAAAGGTAGTAGTAAATAGATGAGCATGAGTTGGACATCAGATTTGTCTCCAATGTTCATTCTCTTTTCTCTGCATCCTGCTCCTTCCAAGACAAAGACAGACATGAGGGTTAAACAGAGTCAGACTAATTGTACACTCAACAGTAATAAATGGAACTACCTTAACACATATGGGAATAAATTTCCTTATGTGAGAAAAGGTTGAGTTGCAGCCAGTAGATTAAATGACTGGATTGAATTACATTTATCACTAGGGCATTAAAAAAAAAGAAAAATCAGTTGAGATTTCAGCCAAGGTCCTGGGAAAACAAAGTAGAAAGATATGGTTACGATGGTGGGGAAAAATACTGGTGAGCAAAGATCAATGGGAAATCTTCAAAACTGCTCAAAAGGTGGACATTAAAGACCTCTAGATCTTACAAGCCAATGTACCTTCTATTGATTTGTTTGCTTGTTTATGTATTTGGTTATTAGGGGCTCACTACACAGCTAGGACTCATAGAAATCCTCCTGTTTTCAGCCACCCTAGCACAGGATTATAGGCATGTGCCACCATGCCTGGTCTCGGTGGCCGGCTCAGTGAACTGCTGAGCTATCTCGCCGGCCCTGTCCCTTTCATTCTTGAAGATGTAGTTAGGATGTATTTTGACTACCTGCTTCTTTTTACTTTCAAATGCACAAGGTCCCACTGGCATAGACATCTGTCTATTTCATCTCTCTGTGCATTGTTCCATCTCCATCTGCCTATTAGCTCCAATTTCTTCCCCAAAAGGATTAAACAGTTTCAATAAGATATAGGTACTCAATAAGGTGAATAAAAGTGCAATGATTGTATACTTACCTGTAATACTCTTTCCCAACCCCTCATTTCAACTCAACCACTCACCCATAGAAATCTTGCTAATATTTTAAGACAACTAAAAGTTCTTTTTTTATTTTTTATTTTATGTATTTATTTGTTTTTGTGGCTGGCTCAGCCCACCCTGGGGAGATTGGACCATGGTCCCTGCACACTTGCTTAAGTTTGCCTAAGCAGGCACTTTAGACCACTGAGCTATCTTGCTGGCTCTGCAACCAAAAAATTCTTTATCCATCTGATGTTTCTGTACTGTCCAGCCAGTTTTAATGTGTACAATGTTTTGATAGCACTGATTAATTCCATTGTACTGTTAGTTGTTTCCTGCAAGTTTTCTCATGCGGTTATGAAATCCTCTAACATGGGAATTAAATTGTGTTCAAAGTGCTGCCATGTGGGTATTGTACAATAAATGATTAGATAAAATTTAATCAAGGCATAGAGAGGAAGTAGGTATCCTAAGCATCAGATTTGGCTTCAGAAAATATCACAGAAAAAGGACAGAAAGTTACATGATTTTCATTGTCTAAAAGCAAAGTAAGGGCTGGCCAGATAGCTCAGTGGACTAAAGCACCTACTTAGCCAGAGCACAGGGACCGGGGATCCATCCCTGGCACCACATGCTATGCCAGCTCCCCCACTGGCGCACACTGAGACAGCTATTGAGACTGGTGTGGTGGTGCGGGCTGCAAACAGGAGGATCACTACGAGTCTGGTCTGTGTAGTGAGTAGTGAGACCCTGTACTAAATACATAACTAAATTAAAAAAA
>NW_004524838.1:1442916-1444700 GCF_000260255.1 Octodon degus | reverse complement strand
TATAACATGAAAGTACTTATTGCTTTGTTGTTAGTGACTTAGTATGCCACCAAAAGAAATATTAAAATCACCTATCAGTGTTACAAGAGCATTTTAAAAGTTCCATGTCAAGTTCATTCTTGTTCTACATATTTATTTCTAATTCTAACTTTAATTGAAATATAATTATGAGTATTTATGGGGTTCATTGAGTTGTTTTGACATATGTGTTTATCGTGGAATTATATCAAATTAATTAATTTTTTAAAATGTATTTAGTATAGGCTCTACAGGGTCTCACTACACAGATCAGACTTGTTGTGATCCTCCTGCTTTCAGCCTCCCAAGTGCTGGGATTACAGGCTGGGATTATACCATGCCCAGTCTCAATTGCCATCACAGTTTGCCCCAAGGTTGGGGCCAGTATGGCATGTGGTACTGGGGGAATCGAACCCTGGTTCCTGTGCTTGCCTAAGCAGGCCCTTTAGTTCACTGAGCTATCAATATATTACATTTCTATCATTCCAAATTCTTCTGTTGACAGCCCAGTAAGACTGAAATTGATCAGATGTGGGAGGGCAGGATAAGGCCTCATTGCCTAAAGCAGTCAAGCTACCTCATTCTTGTGAAAAACATTCTGCCTGGACATTGTGGGCTATTAGTGCTAGGGAACCTTGTGTCTTGCAACTTTGTAAAAGTATAAAGGCTCTTACTGTTGTTTAGGGGGTTGTTTCACTAACAAGACAAATGAGTCACCACCTAACCCACCTTTGTCTTTTTGTCTATCATTTCTTCATTCCTGCTGCCATTTCTCCCTGGATACAGTAGACCACACTGAAAGACTAACAGATCCGTACAGTTTTCTCTGGTACTGAGAATTGAACTCAGGTCCTTGCGCTTGCTTCAGCAGCACATATACTAAAATTGAACTCAGGTCCTACTGCGTGCTAATTAAATGCTCTGTCACTGTGCTACATCTCCAGCTCTTTTCATTTTATTTTGAGACAGTATATGCCTAAGTTGTCTTGATTTGCCTTGAACTAGCTATTTGCCTGCTTCAGTCTCTTAAGTAACTGAGATTATGACAGGCATGTGCCACCATGACCAGCTTCCTTTCTTTCTCTTCTGTTGTTCTGGGGATTGAATCCAGTACTTTGGACATGTTAGGCATGTACTCAGCTACTGAGCTGCATCCCAAACCCTGTATTTTTTTTTTCACTGAGAATATTTAAAATGCATTCCTTTTTGCAGTACAAAAATAACAATATATCATTATTAACTCATTGCCTTGCTGTACTATAGAGCTCAAAAGCTTGTTCTTTCTACGAAGAAAATTATATCCTTCTTGTGTGCTTTCTGCCTGCCCTCTGGTCATCACTATTCTGCTTCCTATTCTGTAAGTTTGACTCTCAGATTCTACCTCTAAGCGGCATCCTGTAGTATTTGTCTGTGCCTGTCATATTTAACTGAATTGAATATGCCCCAGCTTCATCCATGTAGTGCCTGATGATGCAGCTTCCTTCTCTGTAGTCTGGATGGTACCCCATCCTGAGCATATGCTACATTTTCATTTCATTATCCTGGCTTCCTTCAATGGACATGTTCGCTCCCTACCTTGGTTATTGTGATTAACAGCATCCTATCTAGAGCCACTGACTTCCAGTAAGGAGAAGATGTATCTTGGAATCAGGCACCCTCAGATTCGGTCCCTAGATTTCTTATTTATTTTCTATGTGACCCTGCAAAAAGGACCTTCCTGAGCTGCAGTTCTTCATCTGTAAAAATGATACGCACAGTGGATGAGA
>NW_004524838.1:1439855-1441906 GCF_000260255.1 Octodon degus | reverse complement strand
TTTTTTCTTTCATAGCAGCAAAGTTTTATTAAAGGTAGGAAAAGAAACAGGCTCTGTAGAACAGATTTGGGCCAAGTAAAAGTAGAAAGATAAGTACATCCTACAGCATGAGGGAGGCCATTCACATAGGAGAGAACACTGTGGCTAAAATTTCTTAGATTTATGTTTTCTTTTTCACCCTTCACAACCTACACCCTGCTCTTAATCACCTACTTCCATTCACCTTATGCCATTTGATTCTATATAAGGGACCACAACAATCTTCTTCCAACTCTGAGTTCAGGATTTAATTACTCCTTTGAGAATTTAAATATTAACCTCATCAAATTATAGACCCATTCATATTGGTGTTTTGTTTCTGCAACAAGAACAGTTTCTGAGAGTTTTGAAAGGTTGTGTGAATACTCTGATCACCTTTAACAACTTCTAATAACTTATTATCCATATATCTAGAATTTCTGTTTTGTTTTTTTAAGGATGGTTGTTTGAGACAGTAGGACAGAGAGAGCCCCCAGAGGCCAAAGACATGGATCATTTTATTACTCAATTTATTTTCAAGCTTTCTGTAGAGAACAAGAACCAGTCACCTGAGATATATAAGCTAGAGGGACTTAGACAGGGAACTATAATTGAGATTATATGTTTGTTTTAATACAGAAGTAGATCTGGCAATCAATCTGGCAATTTATGCTTTCTTTGGAAAATGAAGCTTCAGAAAGGACAATCAATATCATGTCCGCATCTTGTACAGCAATTAACCACTGGGAGGAATGTATGCAATGTGTTAATTATTGAAGCTGTCCTACCAATTTGATTTGAAACTGTCTCATTGCTATTTGTTTATCAATAAAATTAAAAAAAAGAAAGGACAATCAAGGAGATATGGAGGTTCTCCCAGAAAAGAAAGATTAAAGCTTTATATACAGTGAAGGCTAGTAATTACTATTGTACTAGGCACCACTGATGTGTATTGCTGTTCTTAATTTTCATTTGCCTTTTTATTCTTATTTATGCTTAACATAAAAAAAACCTCTTGATGTGGGTGCCAAATTTTGTAACTTCTTATTTATGGCAAAGTCAAATCTGAACCATGCAGTTCTTTGTCAATTATAAGTATTTATTCACTGATTATTATAAGGAAGGAAATGAACCAGGCATTGAAGCAGAAATAAAGTAGCATTGAATTGTAGGATTTGGAGATTTTTTTTTTTCATGTATATAGCATCAACTGGAACAAGGTGGGTAGAGGTAGGTAATAAAGAGCAGGGTATAGGTTTTGAAGAGAAAAAGGGAAATGTAAATGTAAGAAATTGCTAGTGGCTGCTTCAGCTAGAATGTGTGTGTGTGTGTGTGTGTGTGTGTGTGTGTGTGTGTGTGTGTGCATGCGTGAGAGAGAAAGAGATTTTACTGGAAATTGAACTTAGGGTCTTTCCACTAAGCTATATTCCCAGCCTTTTTTTTTTTTTTTCCCATCTTATGTTTTGAGACAGGATTTTGCTAAGCCAACAAATTGCCCAGGCTGGGTGGTATTTGAGGAATTATTACAGTATGTGGTTCTGGTGAGATGAAGTAGAAGGGGACAGATGGCTTTCTTTCTTACCCTGTGTGTAGCAGAGGTGTGGACATATGTTGTAGGCAGAGGTCATTTTTCCCCTTGAAGAGAAAATTTTATCCTAATAGTGATTCAAAGACACAGGACCACGGGGCTGGGGAGATAGCTCAGCAGTCTAAGTGCATGCCCATCAAGTGCAAGAACCCGGGTTCCATCCCCAGTACCACATGCCCTGGCCCTACGCCAAGCTGGCCACTGCAACTAGGCATGGTGGCACATGCCTGTAATCCCAGCACTGGAGAGGCTGAGGCAGGAGAGTCACTATGAGTCTGAGTTACATAGTGAAACCCTGTACCAAATATATAAATAAATAAGATTTTGACACAGGACCACTTGTAAATTAGTTATGGTAGAAGAGAGAGTCCAGCAGCAGGATATCAGGACTTACATCAAGTAGGGATGGTGTGACCCCCAGCAGAATCTCATGGCTAGCTCTTGA
>NW_004524838.1:1433276-1439330 GCF_000260255.1 Octodon degus | reverse complement strand
TTATTCTTGTTGCCTGATTTTTTGCTGCTTGTCAGCTAAGTGTGACTGAGGAAGTGTAAATACAAACTCTTCTCTGCATACGCAGTCTAGGGATTTGGTGTACCTGCATCTTGTGCTTCCGTCAAATTAGAACTGCTTCCAGATTTAGCATAGCTGAAAAAGCAAGAGCATGAGGGCTCTTCCTGTTCCTTAAATGCCAAAGCACACAAAGCACTTCTTCTCATGACTATTCTCCAGACTCAGGCATAGGGCATCATCTTCCTGCAAGGAGGCCGAAAGTGTCTGTGGGTCTAGGAGGAGAGGAATTCACACGCAGGTGGAGGACAGCAGAAAGCTGTGCCATTAGGAGTGTAGATGAAGTGCTACAAGTTAACTGAAAACAGAAAGTGATGGAGATTTATAAGGGGAAGATGGCACGTACCTGTAGTGAGATGCTGTCTCAACCACAAACAAGACAAAGCGGAAACAAACAGAAAGTCATAACAGAGCAAGTGCATTAGGAAGAGTGCGGGTGCTTCGCTAGCATCGCTCTCTGTCGAGGTCAGCAGCAGAGCCAGTTCCTAGCAGGGCTGGGCTGTGCAGCTGTCTTGCTTCTTTAGGGATCTGTGATGGAGCACAATGGGGTGTAGAATCTGGCTTTCCAATTGGATGCCAAAGGAACAGAATGTGGACACCTGGGAAGGTTGAGAGACAACCTGCTTGTGGGTCAAACTGAGTCATGGAAAATAGGAGGCAGGAGGCAAATTGTCAGATACATTTCCTCTTCTTCCATATTCCTTGGAGGCACAGTGCATCTATTTACAAAGTCCCTCAGGACCTCTGCTGCGCCTCTTCACAGTTCACTGTAAACCTTGGCCAGCATGGAAATCTTTTACCTCATGCTTTCTTTTCTTTCTACTTTACTCTTTCTGGCCTGGAATTTTATTTCAAAATAACATCAAATTCCCTCCCTGGGGCCCTGCCTTCCAGAGAAAACAGAATAAAGGAAAATTTCCTGAAAAATGAATTAATATTATACATGTTTACTTGAAGTTTAAAATACTAATTATATAGGATATTTAATTAAACATTGAATTGGTTCATTGTCAAGTCAGGAGAGGATGACTAATTTTAGGAACTTTAAAATCACAATAAAAATGTACAACTCTCAAGTTTTATGAAAGCATATGATTATAAAGGTATGTTTAGTCAAGAATATAATGTGAGAGTAAGAGAGATAATGGAGTGCTCAATAGCAGAGAAACAGCCTTCTGAGATTTGATGTCCAGACGCTGAAATATAGCAACATGAAGAAGAGAAGAAGGAGAGATGGGGGTCCCTGTGAACAAGTAAGGATCGAAAGGAAAGCCGAAGACCACAGGGAGAGCAAAGAGAGAGAGATCAACGAGGAACAAGGCAGTACGCAGTGTTTTTTCATGAACCTGGACTCACTGCATAGAAGGGGCGGCTCAAATCTGCAGAAGTATGATAACTACTGGTGACCCCAGAGACCTTCATGAGGAAGGACCAATGGAATGGAGCAGTGGATGCAGCAGACTGCTGTGGCTCGTGAGTTATTCAGATTCAGAGGGGTGAATGGGCCAGTAGCCATCTTGGAGAAGGGCAAACTGAGCTCAGAACTCAAGGCAGCTGCAGGCTGGCTTCCTCTAGCAGCACCTACTGTCAGAGAGAGGTGTCACTGAATTCAAATTTGCAGGAGGTCAAGGAGTCAAGTTCATGTTGGCAGGAAGGAAACAGCATATTATAGGTTGAACACATTTGGTTCCAGCCTCTCAGTCTGAAATTAGCCTGAATTTTGGTGGAACTAAGGGTGGAAACTCTCTGGGATTACCCATTACCTTGCCATAAACCTACAGCTGGCTTGTTCAGATTAATCAACATGGGGGCTGGGGAGATGGCTCAATGGAATAAGTGCTTCCCTGGCAAGTGGGAGAGCTTGAGTTCAATCCCCGGTTCCACAAAAAAAAAAAAAAAAAAAGAAAGAAAGAAAAAGAAAAAAAGATTAATCAACATGGATCTGGATTCTTTACCCATTTTGTCTACTAGTGAGAACAGAGACATGTCTTGAGGTAGACACTTTTTTTCCCTTGTTTTGTTTTCTCTCAATTGTCCTTGATTTTATGTGAACATTGTTTCTAGTTTTTTATTGTTATTTTTCTACTCTGCTCTTGTGTCTTATTCTTTCCTTTCTCTTTACCTCATGTATCAATCAGAGTTTTAGTAAAAGAACAGATATAACACAAGATATACAAATATATAAGGAATTATAAGATTGTCTTATAATGGTCAGCCATAGGGCTGAAGAAACATGCAGAGGGCATCTGCATACTGGAGACTGAAGGATTCAGTCCAAGGTCTGGCACGTACTGCAGTGTTCTGTGCAAGTCAAGATCAAGAGGCTGTTGGGTCTGCGATGGAAGGCTGATGAGTCTACAGCAGAAGTCTGAAGGATCCAAGGTGGAGGCCAAACAGTCTGCACTAGAAGCCAGGAGAAATTGTCCAAGCTGACTGTGAAGACTGGAGCTTCTCCAAGGAAAATGGAATGCTCCATCCTTCCTGAATTAATTCCTTTTTATGTCCTTCAAGTGATGAGTCACTCTAGGGTGGGGCCTCTATACCCTAGGGTGTAGAATTGCTGAGCCCATTTAGTTAAGTTTTTAACTTCTCAAGTTGACACAATGTATCAACCACTATACTTCCTGTCTTCTTCACCAATTTCCCCAAATTTGCGTAATTTCCTTTGTCCACCAGTCTTGCTTCTAATCTCAACATTGTGAAAGCAGCCATACTCCCAAAATTGCTATACAGATTCAATGCAATCCCGATTAAAATACCATTAGTAAACCTCACTGAGCTAGAGAAAACTTTCCTCAAATTCATTTGGAACCAGAAGAGACCCAGAATATCAAAATCAATCCTGGGAAACAAAGGTAGGAGGTATCATAATCCTTGACCTAAAATTATACTATAAAGGTACAGTGATACAATCAGCATGGCACCGACATAGAGACAGACCTGAGGATCAGTGAAACAGATTAGAAGATGCACACACAACTGCAAACACACTAAGCCATCTCTGATAAAGGGGTCAAACATGCTCACTGGAAGAAAGACAGCCTCTTTAATAAATGGTGTTGGAAAACCTGGCTTTCCACATGCTGAAGGCTGAAACTAGACCTATCCCTATCACCATGCACAAAGCTACAGTCAAACTGGATCAAAGATTTAAATATTAAACCAGAAACACTAAATCTTCTGGAGGAAAATGTAGGTAGAAATCTTAAAGATATAGGGGTAGGTAGAGAGTTCATGAACAAAAACAAAACTGCATGGGAAATACTTCAAAGAATCAACAACTGGGATCTTATCTTTTTCCAAAGTTTCTGCATTTCAAAGCAAATCTCCAACAGAGTAAAAAACAAAAACAAAAACAAAAACAAAAACAAAAAAAAAAAAGGGAAAAAATTATGACCAACTGTCCCTCTGACAAAGGTCTTTTATCTAGAACATATAAAGAATTTTTAAAAATCAGGCCTCTAAAATTAGAAGGCCAGATAAAAAATGGGCATCTAAGATGAATATGAACTTCCTAAAAAAAGAAATACAAATGACAAGTAAATACATGAAAAAATGTTCAGCATCATTGGTCATTTGAGAAATGCAACTTAAAACAACACTGAGATTCCAACTCACCCCAGAAAGCATGGCTAACATCAAGAAGTCAGCCAATAACAAATGCTTGAGGGGCTGTGGGGAAAGAGGAACCCTTCTGCACAACCACTAGGGAAACCAGAGTGAGGATTCCTTATAAAGCCAGGATTGGAGATCCCATTCAAGTCAGCTCTGCTCCTCCTGGTTATTTTTCCAGAAGAACTGAAAACCTCATACCAGAATGTTATATGTGTACCCATGTTTATAGCAGTACAATTGGTTATAGCTAAATCCTGGAAACAACCCAGATGCCCATCAGCTTCAACAATCTGATGCCCATCAGATTCAACAAATAAGATATGGCATTTTTATACCATGGAGTATATTCAGGTTTAAAACAGTATAAATTTGAGACTTTTATTGGTAAATGGACGCAACTAGAGATTTGACTGTTAAGTGAAGTAAATCTGACTCACACGTGCATATTTTCTACTTAGCATGTGAGTCTGAAAGAGAAAAATGGAATCTGAAGGGTACAGTAGATAATGGTAAAAGGGAATGAACTTATTCAAAAGAAAAGAGTTATTGAGTTGAGAAGAAGTATAAGAGAGGGAGTGAGAGAAAGAGATTTATTTATGTATGTAAGCAGGATGGTTTGGACAACTGTACCATGCATTTCTGCCAGTCTATGGAAAGGAGCGGATAATGCTTAATTTGTTTTGTCTCCTTTTGTCAATTGGTTGTATTTTTTATCTTTTTAATTTCTTATGCATTTCTTTGTTCTTTTCTTCCAATTTTACAAGCATATATCTGGTAATATGAATAACTGGTTGAAAGACAACAGTGTGTATTACACCAAATGCTGTGAAATTCATATTACTTTGATAAGTGAAATCCTGTATCACTTGTAATTTTTTCTGTTTTAGTTCTAATTTGTACTCTCTTTAAAAAATTAAAAAAGAAAAACAAAAAACAAAAGCAAATCCAGGCAACAATGAGGTGAAGGGCTGCATTCTGTACAGCTCTTGATTTTCCTTGGAAAATACAATGAGTGAATGAAGATAAGAGATGAAAGCTGAGGTTAGGTGAGCCCTCTCTCATGATAGGAGGAAGGGAACTGCTCAACCACATAAGGTCATTTATTCATACACTTGACAAAAGTTAGTGTCTTGAGATACAGGGTTGCCTAGTGACTAATGACTGGAATTGTCTCAGGCAAGGTGTTTTCTCAGGACTAAAAAAACTTGATTGCTTTAAACAATGTACCAGCCTTACCTTGTACCAGCCTTACCTTTAAACAATGTACCAGCCTTACCTTGTACCAACCTTACTTTGTACCAGCCTTACCTTACAGCCACACATGTGACCAATTCCTAGCTTCAGCCACTCCCTACAGTCAAATAGTTGAAAAATCACTCATGCAGACTCTCTGAAGTGGTAAGAGAAATAGCAAAAGGCATGAATAAGGCCTTAGGAAAAAATATCAAATCAGAAATAATTTCTCAGATAACTGCAGAGAAGGTGAGGATAATGAAAGATATCATTAATGATTCTAGAGCAGATACAGATTACAAAATAGAGGAGTTTAGAAAGCTATGAATACTCAACATAGAAAAGAAATGGAATCCAGGAAACAGAGTCAAACAGATATCCAGGAGCTTAAAAATTGTTTTGAAAATATGCATGGGGGAATGCCCCAATGTGTAGACAGAATATCAGATATAGAAGGATTGTGGTTAGTGATCATAAAAACAAAGACTTCTTAAAAATAGCAAGGGAATTTTAGGATATAAGTCAGTGCCACCGTTCCTGTGTGGAAAGCACAAGATCGTGAGTTTGATTCCTGGTACTCCCCACCTCCCACCCCCCCACATAGCAAGAGACCATGAAAAATGAATCCAGAGCCTGCTACCTGGTGCAAAGAAAAATAATACAAGGTTGATCTGAGTCAGTGAAAAAGCAGGAAATACCACAAATGAGGTAAAAAAAAATCTGTTCACAGAAGTAATGGCAGAAAATTTCTCAGGCAAGGAAAAAGAATTTGATATGCACAAAGTGAGGCATGGAGAACTCCAGTTAACGATGATGAGGAAAAACTACACCAACGTGTATAATGTGAAGATTCCAGAAATTCACTGCAAGAGCAAATTCAATGTTCGAGTAAAGAAATAAAATACCTATTAAGGAAATCCCATCAGAATCACAGTATACTCTTTAACACAAACCCTCAAGTCAAGGAGAGCTTGGAGTCAAGTGTTTCAAGTCCTACAAAAAAAATAAATTCTAACCCAGATTGATGTACTCTGCAAAACTATCTTTCAAAATTGATGGGAGAAATAAGATACTTCCATGACAAAGAATACCAGAAGAAATTCATGGACATCAAGCCAACACTCCAAAATG
>NW_004524838.1:1432080-1433170 GCF_000260255.1 Octodon degus | reverse complement strand
AAAAAAAAAAAAAGAAAGAGATAACAAAGATTACACCTGCGTGAATCTCAATAGAATGAATCCACCAGGCAAGACAAACAATTAAAAGGAGGGGGAGAAAAGGGAACAAACAACAGGAAAATAACACGACAAGGAAAAAATCAAAATATATTGCTGATATTGTCAGTACTAATGGTCTTATTTCAGCAACCAAAGGATACAGGCTAGCAGAAAAGATTAAGAAACAAGATCCAACAATGTGCTTCATAGAAGAAACGTGTGTAACTGTGAAAGGAATTCTTAGACTGAAAGTCAAAGGATGGAAAACAATACTTCATGCATCCAGAACACACACATATAAAAAGCAGAGGTAGCAATTCTATTTGCAGACAACATGAACTTCAACTTAAGATTGATCAAGACACACAAGCAGGAGAGATAACAATCATAAATATATGTGTACCAAATAGCAAAATACCTATCTAAAACAAATATTAATGGAGATGAAAAATCAAGTAAGCACTAATACAACTGTAATGGGGGACCTTAGTACCTCACTGTTACAAATAGATCAACTAGACAAAAAATCAACAGAGTACTGTCAGGAATGAAACAAACTTTTGAACAAATGGACTTAGTAGATGTCTATAGAATATTCCACTGCATATTAGAATACACATTCTCAGCTGCACAGGGGTCATTCTGACCACATACTAGCTCATGGAACAATGTAAGTAAAGAGAAAGGAACTGAAATTATCCCATGCATATTATTAAGATGATAGTGCAATGAAATTAGAAATCAATGGCAAAAGAAACAACAAGAACTGCACAAACACATGAAATTAAATAAACTCTTCCAAACAACCAGTGAGTTACAGATGAAATTAAAGAAGAAATTAGACAGTTTCTACAATTTAATGCCAATGCAACATACCAGAATTTATGGAGTACAATGAAAGCAGTCATCCTAAGGGAAATTTATAGCACGGAATTATATCAGAAAAACAGAGTGAGCTTAAATAAACAACTTAATGATGAACTTGAAGCTTCTAGAAAAAGAAGAACAAGTCATACTGAAAGCACATACAAGGGAGGAAATCATAAATAGA
>NW_004524838.1:1429163-1430579 GCF_000260255.1 Octodon degus | reverse complement strand
GAAAGCACATACAAGGGAGGAAATCATAAATAGAGCAGAAATTAATGCAGTGGAAACTAAGAAAAGAATTCAAAGAATCAACAAATTGAAGAGATGTTTCTTTGAAAGATTAAGTAATACAGACAAATGCTTAACCAATCTTATGAAAAATGGAAAGAAAAGACTCAAATTCATGAAACTAGGAATGAAAAAGGTGAAATCACAGTGGGTCCTACAGAAATATAGAACATCATCAATACCTACTTTGAGAATCTGTATTCTAGTAAGGTGGAAAATGCAGAGGAAATGAACGGATTCCTTGATACATATATGAATGGATTCCTTGATACATATAAATGACATAGCTGAATCAAAAGGATATAAAAATTCTCAATAAACCAGTATCAGTCAATGAAATTGAAGATGTAATTAAAAGCCTACCCACAGAGCAAAGCCCAGGCCCAGGTAGATTCACTATTGAATTCTATGAGAAATTTAGAGAAGACCTCATACCACTACACCTGAAACCCTTTCATAAAATTGAAAGTATAACAATACTTCCAAACTCATTCCAGGAAGCAAGTATTACCCTGATGCTGAAACCAGACAAGGATTCAACCAACAATGAAGCCAATCTTCTTAATGTATATAGATGCAGCAATCCTCAAAAAGACATTGACAAACAGAATGCAGCAAATGATCAAGAAGATTATACACCATGACCAAGTAGGATTCATCTCAAGGATGCAGGAATGGTTCAGCATATGAAGATCAATAAATGCAATATTTTATATTAACAAAAACAAGGATAAAAACCATTCTGTCATCTCAATAGATACAAAAAATTGACAAACGTCAAACCCTATAGAAATTGGAGGAGAAGGTCTTTAGCTCAATGTGCTAAAACCCATCAATGACAAACCAAAGCCAGCATTATAGTAAATGGACAGAACCTAAAAGCTTTCACCCTAAAATCAGGAACAAAACAAGGATGTCCACTGATCAGTCTTGTTCAGTAGTTCTAAAAACATTAGCCACAGCAATTAGGTAAGAGAAAGAAATCAATAAGGATAAGAAAGAAGTGAAAGTATCATTATTCACAGATGACATGGTACTCTACATAGAAGAACCCAAGTACTCAACCAAAGAACCTATAGATTTAATAACCTAATGCAGTATCATAGGTGAATACAGAAAATATGCATATAAAAATACAATGGAGTATTAATCTGTCATAAAGAATAAGCTTGGGACTTTTTAGGTAAGTGGATATACCTTGAGAACATACTCTCAAAAGAAATAAATCAGATACATATATTTATTTAAGTACCACATTTTTCTCTGGTGTGAAAAGTTGAAAGTAGAAATAATGACAACGACTACTATTACTACTACTAAAGTAATGAAATAATAAATCCCATTATGTATAATATATAA
>NW_004524838.1:1426943-1428601 GCF_000260255.1 Octodon degus | reverse complement strand
CTGAGGATCAATGGAATAGTTTAGAAGATGCGGAAGCCTCTATGAATACACTCAGTCATCTTCAACAAAGGGGCCAAATATGCTTACTGGAAGAAAGATAGCCTCTTTAACAAATGCTGCCAGAAAAACTGGCTCCCTACCTGCCAAAAACTGAAACTTGACCCAGGTCTATCACCAAGCACTAAGCTAAAGTCAAAATGGATTAAAGAGCTAAACATTAAAACAGAAACACTAAATCTCGTGGAAGAGAAATTAGGAGGAACTGTTGAAGACATAGGGGTAGGCAAAGAGTTCATGGACAGAAATCAAATCGCACGGGAAACAGTTGAAAGAATTAACAACTGGGAGCTCCTCTTATTTAGAAGTTTTTGCACATCAACAGAAATTACCAACACAGTGAAAAGACAACCCACAAATTTCAAAAAAATCTTGATTAATGACCACTCAGATAAAGGTATGGCCTCTAGAATTTAAAAAGAACTAAAAAACATTAGGGACACTAATTTTAAAGACCCAATCCAGAAATGGGCATCTGAGATGAACAAACACTTCTCAGAGGATGAAATTAAATAAGTGAATAAATATATGAAAAAATGCTCCACATCACTAGCCATCTGTGAAATGCAAATTAAAACAACACTTAGATACCATCTCACCCCAGACAGAATGGCTATCATAAAAAAATCAACTGGCAACAAATGTTGGAAAGGCTGTGGGGAAAAAGGAACCCTTCTCCAGTGCTGATAGGAATGTAGACTGGTGCAACCATTATGGAACTTAGTATGGAGACTCCCTAAAAAACTAGGACTGGAAATCCCATTCAAAGCATCTATCCCCCTACTGAGAATTTTCCCAGAGGAACTGAAAACATCATATCATAGTGTTATATGTGTACCTATGTTTATAGCAGCACAATTTGTGATAGCTAAATCTTGGAAACAACCAAGATGCCTGTCACCTGAGGAATGGATGAAAAAGATGTGATATTTTTATACAATGGAGTATTACTCAGCTATTAAGAATGATAAACTCCAAGCCTTCGTATTTAAATAGATGCCACTTGAAGATATACTCATACATGAAATAAACCAGACCCACATGTGTAAATATTGTATAGTCTCCCTAGTGTAAGAACTCAAAGAAGAAATAAATATAAAAAGGTATAACACAATTAAAAGGAAAGCGAGAACTTGAGGATTAGACAAGGTAGAGAGGGCAAGGAGAAAAGCTCGGAAACATGACGGGCAAAATCATACATTTATATGCACAAGATGGTTAAGGCAATGATCCTGAGAATCTTCAGCCTGTTTCTGAAACTAGCAGTTAACTGGTAGGATTCTCACCTTGAGTAACTATAAATGCTAATACTTGTGAACTAAGCAACTCCACTGAAGATAGTAATGTGTAATACTGGGGTCATGCTTGGAATGCCTGTCATTCTGGTCTTCTAAATATGTACTGCTTGTCATGACATACCGATTACTGCCATACTATTTCTCAGGTAAATGTTTGCTTAAAAATGGAGGATTAAATAAAAACAGGAGACAAGAAAAAAAAATGTCACAAGAGTGTCCTGGTACAATGCTGTATATGCTAGATTTCCAAATTTCTGTGTAAAAATATGTAATTGTTTAGTCCTATTTTAAAAAATATTTTAA
>NW_004524838.1:1414994-1426473 GCF_000260255.1 Octodon degus | reverse complement strand
TAAATCCTGAGGGGATTTGACTGACTTTATCAGATACAAAAGTTACATTTCTTGTTATATAGGTCTTGCTTTATCTTGGTCTTAACCATCCAGCAGAAGTATAAATACAAAGTATAAAAAGTAAAGCCATATTAATATGTTGAGCTGATAAAGGTTCAAATCAGCAACTTCTGACATTGCCAGTCCTACAGAAAACCCACTACTATTATGGACTATTGGACTATATTGGATTATTTTGCTGAATTCATGCACTTACAATATTTGAATGAGAATGGAATACCCTTCTCTGACAAAGCTAAACAAAAAAAGAGGATACAAATGAATGACCATTTTGTATCTGTTTATTCAAAATAGTTAGTATATATATATACAGCTACTTTCTCTTAATTCAATGAATAGAATTGTTTTTTCAGTAGTGTCATGGACAAGATAGCATATCTGCATCTTGTACAATGAATAACCACTAAGACATATATGCAATGTATCAATTATTGAAACTGTGCTAGTAATTGGTTTTCAAGTTGTCTCATTGATATTTGCTTCTCAAAAATTATTTTAAAAAGATAGTGGGAAATAGGAAGAAAATATTTAAACCAGAAGGGGAATAAGGAGGGTGTTGGAGAAAAGAAGGTACAATAAAATGAATTGAAGGGGAAAAGTGGAAACAAAGCTTTTTTAAATAAGTAGAGAAAGAGGAGTTGGAGGGGAAGGGAATGTAACAAAAAGAAGAAACAAGATATATCATGTTAGATACAAATTTCCTATGATGAATGATGCCATTATGTATATCTCAAATGTACCAACAGAGTGAAAAGAAAACCCAAAAATTGGTAAAAAAAAATCTTAGCTAACTGTTCTTCAGAGAAAAGACTTCTATCCAGAACATATGTAGAATTTTTTAAAAAATCAACCCCCAAAATTCAAGGACCCAATTAATAAATGAGCGTCTGAAATGAATACACACTTCTCTGATAAAGAAATACAAATGAAAAATAAGTATATAAAAATGTTAAATATCATTGGTTATATAAAAAAATTCAAATTAAAATAACACTCATGTCTCTTCTCACCCCAGAAAGAATGGCAGTCCTCAAGAAGTCAACTAATAAAAAAATGCTGGAAGGACTATAGAGTAAAAGGAACCCTTATCCACTGTTGTTGGGGGTGTAGACTGGTATAACCACTATAGAAATCAAAACGAAGATTCATCAAAAACTAGGATTAGTGATCCAGTTCTACCCACTTATTATTCCCCTTCTAGGTATTTTCCCAGAAGAACTGTAAGCCTCATGCTATAGTGACATATGTACACCCCCTGAATTCCATCCCTGGTTCTTGGAAAAAAAAAGGTAAACTTGAGGCTTTCATATGTAAATGGGTGCAAATAGAAATCATACTCCTAAGTGAAATAAGTCAGACCCACATGTATAAACATCATATTGTCTTCCTAGTATAAGAATCTGAAAGATGGGGCTGGAGAGATGGCGCAGTGGTCTAAAGCACCTACTTGGAACAAGCTTGGCAAAGCACAGGGACCGCGGTTCAATCTCCCAGCACCACATGCCAGCCAGTCGTGCCCCCTGGTGGGCTGAGCTGGCCACACACACACACACACACACACACACACACAATAAATGTTAAAAAAATTTAAAAAAAAATCAGAATCTGAAAGAGTAAATAAAATCTGAAAGGTACAATAGATACTGTGAATGGTACAATGAATACTGTAAAAGAAGGAAGGGAAAAAGAAGTAAACATGCACATGTCTAGGATATCTTGGATAATTATATTGTTGATTTCTGCTGATCTATTGAAAGAAGCAGTTAATGCTTAAATTTTTCCACTTTTTTAATGTTTTAAAATAATTTTTTGACCAACTTTACAGGCTTATATCTAGTAAATTGAAAAACTAACTTGAAGACAACAATATGCATTATAACAACCATGTTGAATTCCTATCATTTTGTCTAGTGAAATTCTGTATCATTCCCTTTTTTTGTATTTTGTAGTCTCTTTAAAAGTAAAAAATATAAAAATACATAAGGTGATATAGAGAAGTGTAGCTACCATAACAGCAATAGAATTTATCACATAAAATATTTAATTTTCAGATAGAAATCAAATAACTTAAGGTATAAATTGGTATAAGTAGGTAGATGAAATAGAGCTAAATTAATTATCAAATTCCAAAACCTCTGAGTTCTTTGAGAACAAATTAAGATTGATAAATCTTTACTTTTTTCTATTAATTTCTGAAAGGGATGCATGTAGAAAAATGTAACTTCTGGAATCAAATTATAAAGATGTTCTGAAAGATATTAAGCTAAAATTATACTATAGGTATGTTTGATCTGAAATTTCTAATGTGAAAAGTAGTTTGGGTTTCAATACAAGTTTGTCCCCTTCTCTTTTAGACACTGGGAAGCAAAGCCATCCCAAAACAACCCCTTTCAGCAGCACTTCTGTTTCTAGGTCAGAGAAAGCTAGATCAAAATCTGAAGATAGTGCCCTTTCCACACACCGTAGCTTTGGATCTGAAGTGAACAAGGCCGCTAGCCAGTCTTCTTCTAGCAAGCAGATTCTTAAAAATATAAGTGAATCCATAAATGAACAAGATATTACTGATCGCACTAAAGGCACTGTTACTGACAAACATATAGTGTCCCTGAAATCTCTGGGAGGCAGAACATCCAAAAGGAAGAAAACTGAGGAAGGAAATGAACATGAAGTAGGCTGCCCCCAAGCCTCCTTTGATAAAGAAAATTCTCTTCCTTTTCCAATGGATAGTCACCTTGCCATGAACGGGGACCACGTCATGGACAGACCTCTGGATCTGTCTGATCCGTTTTCAGCTTTTCAGCGTCAAGAGAAAAGCCAAGGAAATGAGGCTTCCAAACACAGATTCAAGCAAGCGACTCTTTACGAAGCTTTTAAGCCCATCCCAAAGAGCTCTTCCTCAAGTCACAAGGCCTTGAATGGGAACTGCCTGGTACCCAAAGACTCCCCAGAGGAGCACTGTTTACAAGAGTGTGTCCACCAGACTTTGTGCAGATCCCCTCCACACAATCAGACAGCGTCACCTATAAAAGAAGAAAATTCCATCTTCAAAATCCCTCCACGTCCATATGGAACTTTGGAGACAGAGAATCTTTTTTGATGAGATGAAGGGTGGTGGTTCTAATAAGCCAACAAAAGTAAAAACCAGGTCAATCCGTGGAGGATGTGAGCTCACATCAATTCTTCAGTTAAATCCTTGCAGAATTGCCAAAACTAAGCCTAGCAACAACCAAGATGCATCCTTTAAAAATATCCAGTGGAGTGTAGATCCAGGAGCAGACCTTTCTCAGTATAAAATGGATATTACTGTAATAGACACAAAGGATGACAGTCAGTCAAGAGTAAGAGGAGAGACAGTAGACATGGACTGTACATTGGTCAGTGAAACTTGGCTTTTAAAGGTGAAGAAACAAAAACAAAAAGGAGAAAGAAGTCCAAATAGAGAAAGAAAGATGAATGATACCTTGGAAGATATGTTTGATTGGACAACACAAGAAGAATACAAATCTTGTTTGGCAGAGAGTTTCCCTCAGGTGGTAAATGAATTGAAGGAATTATCTGCTGCCATAAGGGAACCAATTGTACATAATGATAAACAAGATAAAGTCAAGCAGAAAGCGTTTGTAGAGCCATATTTTAAAGATAATGAGAGAGAGACTAGCCTACGAAATTTTCCTCATATTGAGGTGGTTCGGAAAAAAGAAGAGAGAAGAAAATTGCTTGGACATACGTGTAAGGAATGTGAAATTTATTATGCAGATAAGCCAGTAGAAGAAAGAGAAAAGAACTGGCTTCCCGCTCAAAACACCGATTTCGCTATATTCCACCCAACACGCCAGAGAATTTCTGGGAAGTTGGTTTTCCTTCCACCCAGACTTGTATGGAGAGAGGTTACATAAAGGAAGGTCTTGACCTTTGTCCTTGTCCAAAAAGACAGCAGCCTTACAATGCAATGTTTTCTCCAAAGAGCAAGGAGCAGAAGATATAGAGGCCGAAGAGGAAGCAGAAAAACAAAAAGCAGTTTCCTCCCCTTCAGTTGTTGATAGTTAAAGTTGTATTAAACATTGATTTTTGATTTTCTATAAATTGACTTACAAATCTTTTTCTATTAAAAATGTTTTTAAATGGCTTTTATCTAACACACACACACACACACACACACACACACACACAATGAAATTTCTAATCAAGAAGTTAGAAATCCAGTATGTTATGTCTGAATTTCTCCCACTTTATGCTTACCAATGACTCTTCTGCTTGTCAGATTCTAACCTCAATAAATCTGTCTCAACTGAAGGATGATTTCTTACGTCACTGTATGTATGTTTTAAATTCAAAATCTGCTACTTTTCGAATGATCTTAGGTCCTCCTCCTACCCACAAAGCGTCTAACAATTCCTCTTGCATGTGGCAGTTAGTCTTTAAAATATCTGAAGACCCTTTTTCTGTTTCGTCTGGATCTCCTGCTCTCCAGGCTAAATATATGCGATTTCACCAACCACCCCTTCCGTGGGTCTTTGTTAGGATAGGACCCGTATCAAGTTTCTCGGGGAAGGGAGACTATTGTTCATTTTCCCTGACTGAGGCATTTGTAAACTTCAAAAATGTGATGTCTACATTATGATAAGTGAAATAAGCCAGATACCCAAAAAGATAAATACTGCGTGATCTCAGTTACATGTGGAAACTAAATTAAGCTGATGAAAGTAGAGAGCAGAAGAGTGGTCACGAGAGGTGGGAAGGATGGAGAAATGTGGAGAGTGGATAGTGAGTAGTCAAGTGTGGTGACATAGGAACCCTCACTTCTGATGCTTGGGGCTCAGAAGGGCATCTACAGTTCACAACAATTTTTATATGTTTTATAAAGGACTATGAGAGAGGAGTTAAAAGGTAGAAATGCCACGTAGAAATGGCAAACGTTTAAGGGGTGAGGATTGCAAATGATCTTGATTTGGTTATTACACATATATCAAATCATCATAGTGTACCCCATAAACATGTGCAATTTTTATGTCTGTAAAAAGTTCTTTAAAAATAGGATAAATACAACTATGAGAAAAGGACTATCTGTTGCTTTATTTTATGTATAGAATTGTCAGTTTCTTTAACGTAGTCTAAAATTACATTACTTCTTTAAAAAGGCCATCATGACTATAGTAAAACTTACAGCCAGCTAAACCAATAGTTTCTTTTACCCCATCACTTCTTTGTGAGATCTTTCCCATCTTGTCCTTGTGTATTGATCTTTTTTTCAAGTCCACAGCTTGTGGTTTATGCTAATTCTTAAATTTCACTCAGGCCATTATTGCTTGTGGATTTTAAAAATTCAGAATCTGCTATCAAATATATTTTGATCTGCTTCAATTTTTCATCACATGCTTTTAGTAATAAACAAATCACAAGGAAGTCCCAATGATGGTGTCCTGTAGTGAAGCATCAGATACACAGACCAGTGCAGTTCGGGTTGATCTCAACCTGATATTTAATAGGTGCTGACTGTGCACCATCATCAATCAGGTAAAACACCATGGGGTTGTACTGAGCTGGAAGAGACTCTAGCAAAAGACTTATTGAAATATATTTTCACTTGGCTTACCACTTTTCTCTTCTGTTAACTTAGTAACATATGGGAAAGAGAAAGGCATCCTTGGCATCCATCAGCTAGGCATGATTAGGAAGGCTGGGGTGTTGTCACAAGTAGGTCTTGGTTTCCCGCTGTTGGACATAATCTCACAGAGCATCTAGGAAGAGTATTCTGTGTCCATGATGGATCAAGACAGTGTAATCATATCTGAACACAGACAAAATGTGAATATTGCCCAAGCTACAAATTCCCAAATGGTCCTTCCTTCCTATGGCTAATGTAGCGAGACTGTGGCTTCTTCAACAGCTACTAGTTTGTTCTTGTTCTAATCTGTTCTTCCTATAGGGAAGATACGCTGAGATACCTAATCAGACAGTTGCCCACATTCTAACAGCACCCAACCCAATCTCCCTGAAGCAGTGGTGGGCGAGACTCTGGCGTGGGTGCTGCAGTGTGCACACAAAGCCCTCTCTGTTGGCACATCACCTCAGCACCACCCCAGCAGTCAAGCATCAGATAACATCTCACATAGGGGTAGTGTTGGCACTTTGCAATAAATAATGAGTTTTGGGTTGCAGTTTGGACCCCCAGTCTCCAGAAGGTTTGCTATCACTACTCTAGAGCTTCCTCATCCAGTGAAAGCACAAATCCTGTATTAGTTTCCTTCTGACACCTTACTTGTATACCTCATGCTTTCCCTGTAGTGAATGCCATCTTTCACTGCAACGAGTAGCTCTGCAAACTTATACAATTATAGGTGTGCATCTGGTGGCCTTGGTTAGGGAGCATTCATGCTACTGGAAAAGGAGCCACACATGTACACACACACACACACACACACACACACACACACCCCACATACACACATACTGGTTTTCTGATTTCTCACTTTGGCTTTGTTGTCAGTGTAGAGTCCATGATCACAGGCCCTCTTAGTATTTGGATTTAGAATGGCTTCTAGTTTTCCTAATAGGGGTGAGAATAAGTGAACCCCTCCCTCTCCATGGTTGTACCTCTACTCCTGTTAGTGTAAAAGTACTGAGGGTGGAAGCAGAGGAGAGGTTTGTACTCTCTTGGCTCTGTGTTCCCCAGCACAAGACTTCTCCTTGCGCCACTGCCACCAGATCTGAGGATGTGTGAGCAGCACAGGAAACAGCATTGCTTGTGGTGACTGTGGCATCTGGCTTTGAGAGAGCAATTCTCCCCCTGAGTCATGAGCAAGCCCGGATCATGGGCTGAGGCCAGCGGTGGGAGAGAGATAAAAGCCTTCCTCCCTCAGCAGGCCAATGAGAACCAGACTCGGCATTACAAATAATACATTCATGTGTAGCTCGATATATTCATTTAGTTTCAGGGAACATCAATGCTTGCTTGGCATTAGGTTATGTTTGCACTTTAAGCCTGTGATTTTTTTTGCCATCAGTTTATTAACCCTTATCCCATAAATTATAACAGACTTCTCTTGCTATTTAATTCAATAAATATTTAGCATCTGCCATAGTACTGCAAAGAATATAAACTTTAATCAAAATTACTTTAATATCGAGTATGTAATTTAGAGAAGATTATCACCTATGATTGTAACTATCTCTTTCACTAATACGTATTTATTAAGTAACCAATCATTAAAGGAATTTAAAGAATAGTTATTTATTGAGTAGCTTCTATGTGTGAATACTGAACTTTTTCATTTATTTTACTGGTTTGTAGTAGCAGAACAAAACAATGAGATTTCTGATGGTATTGGTGCATGAATAGAGCATCTTTTGATAAATATATTAGACTATCTCTTGATCACTCTGTTCTCCCTTCAATCTTCCCTCAAATCTGTCCCCACAACTAGAAGACAATCTTTTTTTTTTTTTTTTAATGAGGGAAAGGTTTATTTATTTATTTTTGCAGAATCAGGGATTGAACTCAGACCCTTGCATTTGCCAGGGAAGCGCTTATTCTACTGAGCCATCTCCCTGTGTCCTGTGCTTTCTTTAGCTTGCCCAAGCAGGCACTTTAGACCACTGAGCTATCTTGCTGGCCCTTGACTGGCTTATCTTGCTTAACATCATGTGAAATGAGCCCTTCTACCTGAATAGCTCCCTCACTCTCAGAATGCGTCTGAGAATGGGGTGGAGACTGTTATCCTCCCTTTGCCAATGAGATAGCTGTAGTCATGGTGCGACTTGCCAAGATCCCTGAGGTAGGTAAGTACTAGAGCCAGGACCCAAGGCACGATTTGTGTCTTCACAAATACTTACAATTTGTGCTTTATTATTCTTTAATTTATAGGGTTTTTTTTTTTTTAATCTCTGAGAACTTCTGTTTAGGGGCAGCTTTAAAAAATATACAATGAGTCCAGGTCTTTTAGGAGGTATTTGAGGGTTTCTTTTTTTTTTTTTGTGCCGTTGCTTCACCCAAGAGCACACGTGAGCACACAGGCACGCAGCAGCCCCCGGAGCCTACAGCTGTGACTGTACTCCGTTGTTCTATGTATTCTGTACAGTCTTGGGAGGTTATTTTTAATGCAACATGCCAGAGTGGCATGTTGAAAGATCCATAGTAACCAGCTAACAGTAACAACAGGGCCTGCCAAGTAAAAGTTCCGTAAATCAGTCATAAACAGTTACAAAATCAGGCCCGGCGTCGTGTGCAGGAGGGAGTGTCTCTGCAGAAGGCACAGTTCAGGCAGTTTCATGGGATCGCCTGGAAATTCCATGGGAGGAAAGCGCTCTGGTGGTCAAGGTTTTACTTTTAAAGGGGAAATAAAGGAGTGAGAAAGAGGCTTTCTGTTACTTAATTCCTGCGGGGACTTCCTTCCAGGTCATCAGGTAACTCAGGAAAGACTAGGAGCAATTAATGAATGCTTCAGGTACCATGAGTTGTCTTTGCTCCTGTTTTTAATATTCTAAAAACCTTTCCCTTGCCATGACTGTTGCTTATGTTCAAGCCATAATGGGGTAGTGAAAAGCCTCCTTGCTTGCAACTGTCCTCCCTCAAATCTGCCAAATTCATGACAGCAAAAACACCCACTCCAGGTGGGATTTCAAACATCTTATCCTTTAAGCGAGAATTTTACAAGGAGCTCCCAAGTTCTACCAAAGGGAATAGAAATTCACAACTGGAAACTGGGGGCCTTCTCCTATCATGAATGTAAAGCAAACTCTGAGGAAAACAGATGCTCTATTCGGAGTTTGAGAGTTAGGCTCATGAGGCCTTGGGAACTGTAAGGACTTTGTTATCAGGCAACAGGCACACTGCCCACAAATGCTACAGTATAGCTCGCTGCCTTTGCAGTGTTACCCTTACTGATTTGGCTCCCTGCGGCTACAGGGGCCCCAGCGTAGAGAGCAGGCTACTCGTCACCCACAGAGAATATTATCCAAAGATAAAATGCCCTGTGGGCGGGAAATGGAGGCACTGATGACCTCAGGCTCCATATAAGATTTCATCTGTGCTTACGAGAGCGGGCTGCCAGGTCCTACACGACCCTAATGCTTTTCTCACTTGATGCACAGTTGGCTGACTCTTCTATTGCTTACTTGGGCTAAGGGAGGAATGTAGGGGAAGGTTTTAGAACAATGCTTTGTGAAAAGCAATTTTAAGTTAGATAAAGTCCCTGTGCATATATAAACCAAGATATGGGCAAATCACACTTAGCTCATAGCTTTACAGAAAGATTGATAAGGGTAAAATGAAGCATAGCAGAGTCACTGGAAGTTAGTCAGTAGAGGAAAGGTAGGTGGAAAGCTCTTTCTAGAATGCTTGTACAGGATGCCTGCCTATGGGTGGAATTCTGCACTTCTGGTTTCCCCAGGAGGAGATTCTTGTTGGGCAGAAAGGGGTTAACAGCCTTCTTTTACTCTGTGTACTCAACAAGCTTTTAGTTCAGGTACTTTCATACTCTGAACACTTCCTTTCTCTTTTTGTGGTAGTGGGGATGGAACTCAGGACCTTGCACTTGCCAGGCAGGCTCTTATGCCCCTGAGCTATATACCCGGGCTTTAATACTTTCTTTTTAATTAATGAAACACACATAATATTGACCATTTGTAATTGTGCAATTCAATAGGAGTAAACATGCTCATGGTGTTGTACAAACATTAGCCATTTCTGAAACTTTTCATCATCCCCAATAGAAACTCTATATCCACTAAACAGTAGCTGCCTGGTCCTTCTTTCCCCAGTCCCTGGCAAACTCTATTTTGTATTTCTCTTGTGGATTTGCCTCCTCTAGGTACCTCATACAAGTGGAATCATGCAGCACTTATCTTCCTGTGTCTGATTTATTTTGCTGAACATGCCCTCAACTTTGATCCATGTTGTAGCATGCATGAGGATTTCACTCGTTTTTAAGGCTGGAATAGAATCCATTTATTTGGATGCCACATTTATACCTTCAACTATTAATGAATATTTGGATTAGTTTTACCTTTTGATCACCATAAATCACTGTCATAAACATTGTTATAGAAGTATCTGAGTCCCTGGCTTGGGTTCCTCCAGGCCTGCAACCAATAGTGGAATTGATGAACAACAGGGTCATTCTATGTTTAGTTTTTGGAGAAATGCTGAACACTTTTGAAGAGAGTATATATTATAGAGGCAACCTCACTCAGAATCTGAGATTTCTAAACCCAAATGATGAGTTTTGGTTGTTTTTTTTGGGGGGGTTGTTGGTGTCTCTGATGAGAACTGTGTGGAGAAATGGGGACAAAAACCAGGTTAGAATAGAGCGGCAGGTGAAGGAGAGATGAACCTGTGGAGAAAGCCATCTATTCACCTCTTTTGAGAATTGAGACTGAAGGTGGGGAAAACATAAGCTAGTATCTGTGGGTACAAGGTTGAGAGCAGGCAAATTTAAGATGGGAAAATCTTGAGTGCATTTATGTACATGTTGGCCAGAGCCAGCAAAGTAAGCAACAGTTGGTAGAGTGGCTGTCCAAGTAGGTATGAAAGGAAGAAGCTGCCTGTCTGAGGATCTGGGTTTTCATTAGGGGAGAAGGGGGAGGGGGAAGGACAGCTTCACGTACAATTAAGCATGCTTCAAAGGTATTTATCGAGTTTGGCATTATGGGTGAATAGAGAATGGAAACACTGCGAAGATTTTACTATGAATGGCAGAAGAGAAATCTCTACAACTAAATACAATAAAAGAAATCTCTACAACTAAATACAATAAAAACTACATGCTATAAGGGGAAGACACAGAACAGATGTTGTAACTTTCAGTGGTGGGAGAAAACACTTCCAGCTGTGGAGGAAAGCAATGAGGAAAGCCTTCACCCTAGTGTTAACCATTTGGAATGGGTAGGCACTGCTGTCTGGCAAAGTAAGGCAAAGGTCTTATCTTCAATCTGTGCCTTATAGAACACTTAGCATTCCTGTAAAAGAATAACAAGGAGGGTGAAATTAATTTGAAAATTGCTATATGTAGTTAATTCATGTTGCACTATAATGCAAGGTGTTTTTAAAAGCTTAAGGACACATTGTAAATGATGCCATGACAACAGGTATAAATTGGAGCTGTTCCAGGCAAGATAGGCATGTCTACTCTTTATTTATTTTTTAGAGATTTAAATGATCATAAGGATTTTAAAACATTCTGAGAAGTCCTATAGTAAGGAAACACGTTGTATACTGGCTAATTCAGCATTTCCTAAATTTATTTAATCATGCAATCCTCTCCCCTCCCGTTTCCTCCCAAGGAGCATTTATTAGCACCTAAAATGCTTCAAAATATGTGTGCCTATGTTTATAGCAGCACAATTTGTGATAGCCAAATCTTGGAAACAACCAAGATACCCATCACTTGAGGAATGGTTGAAAAAGATGTGGTATTTTTAC
>NW_004524838.1:1410874-1414384 GCF_000260255.1 Octodon degus | reverse complement strand
AAGTTCAACATGTCAATACTTGATGAAAAGTATCTGTTCCATATTATGCCTAAGATGTTTGATATGCAGACAGATAGTGAGGTTAAGCTTAACAGCCTAAGTTGTTTGATAGTGACAACAAGCTTGTCTTCTGGATGGTTAACAACCTAAGTTTGCAGACTAAAATTAGAGAAAAAGGAGGGATACAAGGAAAGCCAACATTTTGGCCCTCGCCTTCTAAGGTCAATTAAGACTCAGGACACATGAGAACTTGTACTGTAACTCGACATGTAACTCGGCAGTGTCCCAAATTTTCTGATCAAGGAGATTATGGGGCCAAAGAGGAAAGTGATCAATGAGGTAGAGTGTGCCTAAGGAGAGTCACATGGAGAGAAAACATTCTCTCAGGCTTTCACAGAGAGCACATTGGCCAAGCAATGGGCGTGACTCATTCCCATGGCTGACACTGACAAAGGTTCTACAATCTGAGGTGCAGGATCTCAGGATAAATCCTGAGGGGATTTCACTGACCTTATCAGACCCAAAAGCTGCAACTCTTGTTGCATAGGTCCTGCTTTACCTTGGTCTTAACCATCCAGCAGAAAAGTATAAAAATGAAACATAAGAAGTAAAGCTATGCTGTTATGTTGAGCTGTGGGGGACTCAGGTCAACAATTTCTGACATTGCCAGTGAAGCGGAAGACCCCATACTATTATGGGCTACTGGACTCTTTTGGAATATTTTGCTGAATTTACACACCTATAATATTCAAATAATGGAACTTAACAAAAAAAGGGTATACAGACGATTGTATCTGTGTATTCAACGTGGTTTGGATGGTTATATAGTTACATTCTCTTAATGAATAGAATGATTTGTTCTAATGGTGTTTGTGAATAGGATGTCAAGTCTGCATCTTGTACAGCAATTAACCACTAGGAAGAATGTATGCAGTGTGTTAATTATTGAAACTGTCCTACCGATTTGAAAAAAAAAATAAAATGCTTCAAAGACAGAGAAATGAAAGCAATATGGGGATCTGGACAGATTCAGCTTGGCATGAAGAGAGCAACGGGAGATTGGAAAGGTGGTGTGGGCCACAATCCACGTGACTTCGAGGGCCAGATCTAGATTCATTTCATGACATCCTTTTCTCATAGTAGCAAGTAGTACAATTGTGCTACAACTGGAAAAACTTTCGAAGAGTCACGATTTTCTAGAAGGTAAAATGATATTGTTTTCTTTGCTTCCCTATTTCTGTCCCTTCTCTACCCTCTGAGAGTAAGGAAAATGAAAACCTCCAAGTTGGAAGCTTTTTTTCATTTGTAAAGCCTTAAGGGCTGAGTGGTACAATTCCCATCTGAAGGCATGTCTTCTCTTAATCTTGTCTCGTTTGTGGGGTATAAGTGACAACGGGGCAAATTCCTAGGCTTTGGAAAGAAGACTCACCTAGATTTCAGTTGCTGTTGTGGATGACTGACTTGAAAATGTAGGCTTCAGTACACAGAACTGACATGGCCAGAGCAGAGTTGGAACAAAGTGTACATCAGTGATGGTCATTACACTAGCACGCCTGTGCCTTTATAAGCTAGAAGTAGAAGCAGCAGCCTGGGTCACAGGACAATAGACAGAGGAGAGACAGATTTATTAAAAATAAAACTCCTTGAGAAGTTATGGCACACATTCAATATACACTAAAGTCCATAATTTGCAGAAAAACTCATTTGCATATATAAAAACTCATTTGCATATATAAAAACTCATTTGCATATATATCTTCAGTAAATGCAGTGACTCCAATTTCTAGCGCACACTAAATTTAATGGCAAATTAAAAGAAAAGGAAAAGTTAATAGTGGGAGGTATGTTTGAGTGAAAAGGGAAAGTATCATGCTTTAAAAATTCAACGAAAAGATGAATGTGGTATGTTGAAGGAATTTTAAAAGCAAAACTTCCACCAGATCTCAACTGTATTCTCTGAAGATATTATTAGATTATATCACAGAACTGTATTGAATTTTAAGGATTAATTTTGATTCATCAACGATGTTAAACTGTACAACACTACTTTAAGGTGGTGAAACATGACATTTTGGAAAATTTTCAAGGATAATTTTTTGTCATTTGAAAGGGTTGGTCACTTAAAAGTGTTTGTTATCTGGAACAGTCCATGTGTAAATATGATATTCTGTCCAGGTGGCTTTTCTTTCAGAAAGAAGCTCATTGTCAACTTTTCCCAACCATATTTCAACACCGCTTATTAATCCTATAGGTTAAAAGAAGACCAACATGGCAACAAAGTGTTTTGAAAACAGCTTCTTGTGATTTGAAGATTAAACAAATCATTAAATTCAATTACTCCATCATCAAATGTTTATGACTGTTTAAAGTTGGCCAGCCACTGGCACTCTGTCAAAGGATACTGGTTGAATTAGGTCATAAAATATAGCAGCTAAATGCTATCTTATCACCTTTAAAGCCACTGTGGTTCTTATATGAAGGTGGTGGCTGTTCAGCTTGGCAGGCGATAGTCCTGTGTGTCTCGGGGCACCTGCAGGCATCGTATCAGCTGCCTTCCTGGAAGCAGGCGACCTAGCACAGTCCACAGGGGCTCCCTGATATTTGATTTTGGAGTGTTCCCCGTTACTTTACAGGGACTTGGAAATTGTTATCACATTCAAAAGGTGGGAGAAGCACAAAGTTGCTTGTAAGGTAAGCATAAGTTGAATCTGGCAATTCTGAAAAAATAAGCACCAAGGCTCAATTTGTTATTGTTAAAAATAAAAAGGCATAGTTTTAACATATGATCATTGTCCTTGTTTCTTGGCAAACAATAGCATTTCCATTTTCCATTCCAAATTCTGCTAGACAGCTGAAGAGTAGATCATAATTAGAAAAATACATTTCCTCTCTGATAATCTGAACGTGGTAAGATTTATCAGTATTTTTATCTCCTAATTTAAAATGGTTTGTTTTTATTCATTCTTTATAAGTAATATAGATGGATTTCTAAAAATAAAAGGCTTGTCTCTAATCTCTAAGATATTAGCAAACTTTGGGATTTCCAGATAACAGACTATTAAAAAAAAAACAAAACAAAACATAAACCCATAACTTTGCAAGGATGAATATAGGACAAACTGTTGACTCTTAAAAAAAAATACAAACTAAGAAACCATGTTGTATGCCTCAGAGACATTACGGTGTCCATTCTGTGAGAGAGGTTTGTGGAGGGAGCAAAATTGGTTCAATTCATACAGTTTGACTTTTTAAAAGTAATAGGAAAAAAAAGTAATACGATTTTTAAGATTGCTATAATTTATTTTTTTCTTTTCTTTCTTTCTTTAAGTTATATTACATTTTATTTCTTTTTTTGACATCATTTGTTTTATTTTAAAGAAAAAAAAATAAAAGCAATGGTACAAAAATCTCAAAACAAGATTTTAGGAGAGTAAAAATGCTAAGTACATTGTGTATTGTTACTTCCAAAGTAGTTTCTCATATTACAAGATATAGGCAAGAAATAATAAA
>NW_004524838.1:1393287-1406281 GCF_000260255.1 Octodon degus | reverse complement strand
TGCAGGGAGTTCTGCTGAAGGGTTCCGTGCTGGGCCTGCGTTTTGGGTCTATTCAGGATCCGGAGGACCCCAGGTCGTCTCACTCACTCACCCGCCCTGTGCTCTGGGTCTATTCAGGATCCCGCCAGGCCCTGGGTTGTCTCACTCACTTGCTGGGCCTGCACCTGCTGTAATTTTTATTTGAAATGTTCCCTGAAACGCATGCTAAAGGCTTGGTTGATAGCTGGTGGGCTTTTTGAGAAATGATTGGATCCTGAGGGCTCTCACTTCATCGAGTGGATTAATCCACCAATGAGGCCATAATTCCGTGGCGTTATTGGGAGGTGGGGCACCATTGAAGGGAGTGGATCAGAAAGGCATGCCCCTGGGCTGCTGCGTCTGCTCTCCATCGCCTTCCTTCTGGAATTTGCCATGAGGCGAACAGCTTCCTTCAGCACATGCTTGCGATGTTCTGCCTTCCTCTCGCCGTTTCCAGTGATGGAATCCCCAATAGTCCTTGATCAAAACTTCAGAAACTGTGAACAAAGTAAACCTTTCATCCTCTAACTTACTTTTCTTAAGTATCTGTCCACTGCAACTTTAGGCTGCTCCACACACGGGCTGAGGGCATGTTGTTAACCGAACCCTGATGGGACCACAGATTCAGGGACCTGCCATCTAGAATACCTTTGTTAGTCTCTCAGGATGGGCACAAGCATCAGTGCTTTATTTTTTAAAATTTTACTTCATTAGTACATGTTTCAAGTATGTGAAATTTTCCTCCATCATAGGGAGTAGGTCCATGTACATAACACAGCTTGATTCTTTTTTTCTGACCTAGTGCCATCTCTCTGTCTCTAGATTCCCTTTCCCTATTTTCACTGTTGTAGCTATCATTATTTTTTTCAGCTCATGTTTTCAACATATAATGTCTACATTCATTGTGGGTATTTGGTATAAGTACATGATACATTTTAAATTTTTACTTCCTTTTTTCTGCCTCCTCGCCCCCCACCAGGCCTCTCAGAACTTTCTGTTTCATTCTATTGATCCTTTATTGTACTCTTTATTTGCATTTCACATTTCTCAAATGAGAAATACTATATGGTAGTTAAACTTTTGTGCCTGATTTATTTGACCTAACGTGATAATTTCCAGGTATAACCACTTTCGTATAAATGTTTCACACTTATCCTTGCTTATGGCCAAGTAGTATTTCCTCGTGTATAGCTACTACATAGTGTTCGATCCATTTGTCTACTGATAGATATGTTCAGAGATTTCAGCCCTGTCATTCCCAGTTTCTTCTATGTTAGTGGCTCCTGCATTTGTTCTGGGTGAGCTCAGGGCCTGAGATTGCATTTTGCTTCTTCTCTTTGACATTTTGTATAGCACTGTCCTCTGACCTTTGGTGTAGAGCTTTGGTGCAGTTATAACCTTAACACTTACCGAAATTCTTGCCCAAGAGAGATTATATGATTAAGGCAGTTATAGTTTTGATTTACAGAACTATAATTAGAAGCACTAATAATAGGTAGTGATATTTAGTAGTTGACAAACTTTTGTAACTAATGGGTTTGTATTTTAGACAGTAAGAGCAAACATTATGTCTGTATAGCTAAGCAGATATTAAATTGAGAATTTGTATTTGAGTTAGTTCCCCTAAGTTCTGTCTGATCACCTCCCCTTGATGTACCTGGGGTCTTCCATGAAGACTAGTTACCCTGGTTACCGTTTGTCTCCTCTCTGAGTCAAGAGAGAAAGAGGGAGGATGCTCTCATAGATCTGGGTCTAGCAAAGTATCTCAGCTTGCTGGGTCCAGATTACAAGTTTGAACTTGTCCCAATGTGCCTGGCTTGGGGTCTGGCTACTGTGCTCAGCTTCTTCCTGCTGCATCCCATGGAAGTGAACCTGCTGTGCCCCTCTGGCAAGATGTTCTGCTCTTGGATCAGCTGGGTGGGTCTGGCCCCTAGCCTCTCTGCAGGGACTTCAGCTGCAGAGTTTCACACCAGGCCTGTATGCTGAGCCTGGGCTGGGTCTGGAGGGGTTTGGCAGGTGCAAGGAAGCAGAAGCTCTCCCACACATGCTGAGCCTGGGCTGGGTCTCTGTCTCCCTGTCTCCTGATATATATATATATATATATATATATATATATATATATATATATATATATTCCGGGACTTAGCTATTATGAGTTGTGCCACTGTAAATGTTGGGTATGCATGTATCACTGTAAGATGATGTTTTTATCTCTTTTGAGAGAACATCTACAAGGGGAATACTAGGTCAAATGGAATTTATAATTTTAGTTTCTTGAGAAATCTCCATACTATTTTCCATAATGGTTGTACTAGTTTATATTCCCACCAACAATATAGAAAGATTACTTTTGACTGCAGCCATGTCAGCATTTGTTATTATTTGATTTCTTAATGACTGCCATTCTTTCTAGTGTAAGATGAAATCTCAGTGTTGTTTTAATTTATATTTATCTAACGGACAGAGATGTTGAACATTTTAATGTACTTATTGGCCATTTGTACTTCTGAGAAGTGTTTATTCATTTCACTTGACTACTTTTTTATTGGGTATTTTATTTTAACTATAAATATTATGATCTATGTTTGAATTCTGTCTCTATTCTGATTGGCTGTCTTTAGACACCCTCCAACCTCTGTATAAAGGTCCTTACCAAAGACTAGCACCTAAAGTGGAAGGAGTTCCATGTGTAGGAACACATATTTGCTTGTTACATTCTTGAAGAGTACTATGGTCTTTAAAAATACTATTCTTCTGTCACTGTACACAAAATTTGTTAGATTGACAGTTGTTTTATACAGTGGACTCCCATGGACTTTGCTTTCAATGAAAATACTGAAGTCTTTAAAAATAAATATATTTTTAATTACACAAATGATGCATGTTCAACAAGCAAGAAGAAAAAAAAAACAAAGTAAAGCCACAGTGTTATATTGAGCTGTAGGGGACTCAGGTCAACAATTTCTGACATTGCCAGTGAAGCGGAAGACCCAATACTATTATGGACTGCTGAACTCTTAGAATATTTTGCTGAGTTTATACACCTATAATATTTAAATGATGGAACTTAACAAAAAAAGGGGATACAGATGAATGTCCATTTTGTATCTGTGTATTCAAAGTGGTTAGGATAGATATATAGTTACATTCTCTTAATGAATAGAGGGATTTATTCTAATGGTGTTTGTAAATAGGATATCATGTCTGCATCTTGTACAGCAGTTGACCACTGGGAAGAATGTATGCAATGTGTTAATTATTGAAACTGCCCTACCAATTTGGTTTGAAACTGTCTCATTGCTATTTGTTTCTCAATAAAATTATGGAAAAAAAAACAATGCCACTTAATACTCATTACACAGAGATTCCTCTCAGGGAATGTACTTCCTAAACAGTCAAGAAATGATGCTAGGTAGTGAGTATTTTGTAACACAGCCACCAGCATGGACTTTGGAGCTGAGAGGCCTGCATTGATGTCGTGGCTAGCTGTGTAACGTGAAAAGGTGTACAATCTTCCCTAGTCCCATTCTTTCCTGGTCAAATGGAAGTAACATCACTTACCTTTGTAGTTGTTGTTAGATTTAAAAGAGGAGTTCAGAAAGTGGTACTTATTATGACTACATGTAAATTCTATAAAAAAGAACTACACATTTTGATTGGATACCAGCCTTTTTCCAGTCAAAATGGCTATTTCAACAAATTTATTTTTTGTTTTTATTCTGACATTGTAGACGTATAAGAATTTGAAAAACTGCAAAGAAATATATCCCACCCTTCAGTTAGCTTCCCCCTGATGGCAGCACCTTGTGTCATTATAGAACATGATAAGAAAATTGATATTAGCATGGTAGCATTAACTAGGTAGCAGATCTTACTTGTATATAATAAATTCAAGTTTATATCAATTTAAATTGCATTATATGAAACACAATTTATACAACCATTCTTTTTGAGGCATTTTCTATATATTTATGTGTGTATGTTTTATCATTACTAACAGTATTGTTATTAACTCTCTGGTGTCTAAATATTTATGTGCATCCTTAATTATTTAAAATGGAAAAGTCCTGAAAGTATAATCATTAGGATAAAAGATCTAGGGCTGGCCAAACAGCTCAGTGGAAGCAGGCACAGAGGCTGGGGGTTCAATCCCTGGGCCTGCTGTGCCAGCTCTGCCCCTGGGGAGTGCTGAGACAGCAATTGAGACTGGGCGTGGTGGTGCATGCCAGTAATCCCAGCACTTGGGAGGCTGTACACAGGTGAATCACTGCAAATCCAATCTAGTAGCGAGACTCTGAACACCCTGTAGAGCCTTCCTTAAAATACATATGTGTGTGTGTGTGTTGAAAGATCTATATGATTTTATAATTTCTAAAACACATTTTCAAAATATTCTCAAAGGATATACCCACTCGTGCTTTCATGTGGAGTACATGAGAACGCCTATTTCTTCACACTCTTTTTTCGGCATCAAGGATCACCATTCTTGAAAGAAACTGAACATAAGGAATAAAAAATAAAGATGAGGAAAAGGAGACAGTGACATAGCTCAGAAGACTAAGTGCCTGCTAAGGCAAGCACAGGGACCAGGATTTGAACTCTGGTACTACATGCTGCACCAGCCTCACCTCTGGCAGCACTGAGCCATGAGACCCAGTGTGGTGGTGCACGCCTATAATCCCAGCACTGGAGAGGCTGAAAACTAGAGGATCACTATGAGTCTGAGCTGCGTAGTAAGACCCTGTACCAAATACATTAAAAAAAATAACCATTTATTTATTTCTTTTTGAGATAAAATATTATAGGTTTATTTAAAACTTATTTCTCACCTTGAGTATGCAAAATACACACTTCACAAAGTGTTCATTTCTTTACTTTGTAGTTTACAAATATACAAAATAGACATTTGCTTACATTTATGTTACATATTTATGAAGGCAAGGAACTATGTAGAAATAACACATTTGTCCTGTAAAAAATAAATAAAAAGTAAAAAAAGACAAGAAAAAAATAAGGTTTATTGAAAGTAAGTGTTAATGTTTAATTATGTGTCCAGTCTTGCATTCCTATATCTATTAATCTGAGCAATAGATTGATGATGAAATTATGTAATACAGCAACCACTGTTAAATTTTTATTCTTGTTTTGAAATTCTGTACATCTGTATTGTTTGTTACTCTGTTTCTGCTATTTGTCTTTACGCCTTTTTTTAAAAGATGTATTTAGTACAGGGTCTAGAGAGTCTCACTACACAGATGGGACTTGTAGTGATCCTCCTGTTTTTCAGCCTCCCAAGCACTGGGATTACAGGTGCGGGCCACCACACCCAATCTCAATCACTGTCTCAGTGTACCCCAGGGGTGGGGCTGGCAAGGCACACCAAGGATTGAAAACCCAGTCCCTGCATCTGCCTAAGCAGGCACTTTAGTCTGCTGAGCTATCTGGCCAGCCCTTGTCTTTATTCTTTAAAATAAAATTAAAAACAAGAAAAACAAGAATCACCATTCTTGCTAACATTATCAATTTGGTACATTAAAATGTTACTGTTTTTATTTCTTTAATAACAAGAACAGTTTTATTAGTCATTTATAGTTCTTCCTTATATGGTTGTCAGTTTAACCCAGTTCAAGCTGAGTCTAAAACAACACACACACACACACACACACACACACACACACACACTGCTCCATGCCTCTCCCATCCTGTATTTGTACAGTGTTTTTGTGTGGGCCAGAGTGCAGGAACTTACATTTTCCCATTGTAACTATCTTGTTAAATTCAGCCAAATATTTCAACTTTTTAGATACAAAATATCTCTCACTTTGTGTTTGATTTTGTGTTTGCTGTTCCTTTCTGGCTTGTTTTAACCTGAGACTCTGGTAAATACCCCAAATAACTTCTTATTCTAACTGTGCACGCCAGTGTTCCCTGTGGCACTGCTGCAGGATCTGGCCCCCATGTGAGTGACATCACTCTACCAAGTAGTTGGGTGACAGGATCACTTCCCGCAGAGGTAGCTGCCACCTCCACTTGGATGGTGTTGGAATCCCCTGTATTCTGATGCTGTCTCAGCCTTGGTGCTGAGCACTACATCTGTGTGGTAAGGTCCTGTTTGTAACAGGGTCAGTGTTCTTTCCCAGTGGCTGTAAACTTCTAAGGTTGGTGACAGTTTTGCACTGGTCTTTTTGTTATTCCTCATTTCTTCTCCTGTTTCTTGTCCATACTACTCAGTGTAAATGTACCAAATTCAACAGATAATTTCCTGCCTGCTTTTTCACAAAGGAACAAATGATTCACCTCCTCTCCCTCCCCGCAGTTAGACCTATGAATCTAAGATCGAAGTAGCAGCATACACGTGATAAAACCTCAGTTAACTGGATTCCAAGGAATGACATCCCTATAAATGAATATTGATGGCTATGTATTAAATAGTATTTCATTGCTGAAAAGGAGAAAAATGGGAAGAAAATTTCTCATACTATGTATTTTTCAGAATACTTTCAAATTTGATTTTTGGATTTATAAAAATTTATTAGTGTAAGATGAGCCTGAGGCACTAGGCTTCTATGCCATGAAATAAATATTATTTTCTTCAACAAGAAACATGGACTAATACATCTTAGGACTACTTTCAAGTTTAAGACATATATATATATATATATATATATATATATATATATTTCTGGTTGTTTAAAACACACCAATCTCAAATATTCTAGTTAGGTGAAGTTTATTATGTTCTCTTTTCACTGAAATCTAGCTTAATTGTTATTATGACCATTAGTATTTGGCCAAACATAAATCTGTATTCCTGGCTTAAGCACTGTATATGTTATCTCACTGATTCTTTTTTTAAAATTTTATTTATTTATGTGTGTGTGTGTGTGTGTGTGTGTGTGTGTGTGTGGCCAGCTCAGCCCACCAGGGTGCGGGGCTGGCTGGCATGTGGTGCTGGGGGATTGAACCGCGGTCCCTGTACTTTGCTAAGCTTGTTCTAACTAGGTGCTTTAGACCACTGAGCCATCTCACCAGCCCCTCACTGATTCTTTAAAACAAAATGTACAAAAATTTTAGAGTAAAATAATTCACATGGGCAATTATTATTATCTAAACTCAATATTTAAGGGCCAGCCAAATAGCTCAGCGGATTAAAGCACCTGCAAGCAGGTGCAGGGGCCAGGGGTTCAATCCCTGGGCCTTCCATGCCAGCCCTGCCCTCGGGGTGTGCTAAGAGTGCAATTGAGACTGAGTGTGGTGGTGTGCACCTGTAATCTCAGCACCTGGGAAGCTCTAATAGTGATTAGACCAGATATCGTGTCTGTGTCTTGTACTATGAATAACTACTACAAAGACAACAATATGCAATGTATTAATTATTGTAACTGTACTGCTAACCTGTTTTGAAACTATCTCATTGCTACTTCTTTCTCAATAAAATTATTTAAAGAAAAATAGATCTCTATGAGTCCAATCTAGTAGTGAGCCCCTGAACACCCTGTATACCCGTCTCTAAAATACAAATAAATTAATAAATAAATATTTAATTATTTCAGATAACATGCTTACATGATATGTACAGTGATGAACTTGATTTTAAGCCATCATACTTATAGATCTTATTAAAATAAGTCTATGAATATAATAAAAAGAAATGAAACACAAACAGTGTAACTTAGGTGAACAATATATGCTTGGACAAGGGATATAGCTCGGTGATGCAGTGCCTGCCTGGCAAGAGCAAGGTTGAAGTTCTATTCCTGGTTCCAAAAATAAACAAACAAGCAAACCAAATTACAATATGGGCTTGATGTGATGAATAAGACGCTTGGAGTCAGCGCAGGAGAGAAAGATTTATGTGAGTGAACTTGGTTCTTTCCATCTTGAACAGCATTAGTGATTGGGTCATTATCAGCACTAGTTTTCATCCTTATTAAACATCCTGTTTTTCACACAGACCTTTCAAATAGGACAACCATTAGAACAAGGTATCTCCAAACAACATTAAAACTTCTTGAAAGATGTTTTTTAACACGCCCTTCACTATGAATTTGCTGCTGTCCTTACCGATAGTAACATGCAGAAGCAAGTTTGTCTGCACAGCCACTGGCAGGCTGTGTGTGTTGTGAGCGGCCTATTTGAATCTAGTTTCCCTTTAGTATAACAAACCCCGATAGCCAGCTGTTCTGACAACCTTTCTGTGTTAGTGACGCCAGCTTCCGCATATTCTTGCCAGAGCTTGTTATTTTCTTTTTGATTTTAGCCATCCTAATGGGTGCAAAGTAGAATCCCACTGTGGTTCTGTTCCTGCCAAAACATGTTCAGTACTAATTATGTTTGCCTGTTTGGCTTATTTTCTTGCTTTTATTTATTTAAATTTTTTTTTACTAATTTTATTGAGAAAAAATTGCAATGTGACAGCTTCAAAACATGTTGGTAGCAGAGTTACAACAATTAATACATTGCATTGTTGTCTTTGTAGTAGTCATTCATAGCACAAGATGCAGACACGACATCCTGTATAAACTATTAGTACAGATCATTTTTCTTATTGAATTAAGAGAAAGTAGCTATGTATGTGTACTATTTTGTTTATGGAGATACAAAATTGTCCTTCATTTATATCACTTTTTTTTGTTCAGTTTTGTCAGAGATTGGTGTTCCATTTTCATCTAAATATTGTAGGTGCATGAATTCAGCAAAATATTCCAATATAGTTCAGTACTCCACAATAGTAGTGGATTATCCACAGGACTGGTAATGTCCGAATCTGATGACTTGAGCCTTGCACAGCTCAACATATTAACATGGCTTTACTTTTCATACCTCATTTCTACACTTTTCGGCTGGATGGTTAAGACCAAGATAAAGCAAGACCTATATAACAAAAAATATAACTTTTGTATCTGACACAGTCAGGCAAGTCCCCTCAGGACTTATCTATCCCCAAACCCTGTACTGCAGTTTGTAGATCCTTGGTCAGTGTCAGTCATGTGGATGAGTCACGGCCATTGCTTGACCAATTTGCTCTCTGTGAGAGCCTGAGAGAATGTTTTCTTTCCATGTGACTCTCTTTAGGCACATACTACATCATCAGTCACATTCCTGTGGCCCCTATAATCTCCTTGATCAGAAAATTTGGGACACAACTGAGTTAAATGATGTTACAGTATAAGTTCTCCTATGTCTTGAGTCCTCACTGACCTTGAAAGGGTAGGGCCAAAATGTTGGCTGTCCTTGCAGCCCTTCTTTTTCTCTAAGTTTTGGTCTGCAAACTTAGGTTGTTAACCCTCCAGAAGAGAAGCCTATTATTTCCCTATAACATATGCAGGTAGGTTTAAGCTCAGTGTCTGAATATCAAACATCTTAAGTATAAGATGGAACATCTTTAAAAAAAAACCCAAAAACAAACATTTACTTGGGATACAGTCCGGCCATAATTGGTATGTCATGACAAGCAGTATGTATAGTCTCCCTAATATAAGAACTCAAAAGAAGAAATACAAATAGAAAGGTATAATACAATTAAAAGGAAATCAAGAACTTGAGGATTAGACAATGAAAAGAGGGCAAGGAGAAAAGCTAGGAAACATGACAGGGGCAAAGCCATACATTTATATGTACAAGATGGGTAAGGCAATGATTCTGACAACTATCCGCAGGTTGTTGAAACTAGCAGTTACTTGGTGGGATTCTCACCCTGACTAACTGTATACGCTGATACCTGTGAACTAAGCAACTGCACTGAAGATAGCAATGTGTAATACTGGGGTCATGCTTGGAATTCGTGTCATTCTGGTCTTCTAATTTTTTTTTTCCAGAACCGGGGATTGAACTCAGGCCCTTGTGCTTGCCAAGGAAGCTCTTATTCTACTGAGCCATCTCCCAACCCTCTAATTTTTTTTTTATTTTAAAGTGAATAAAAATAATTTAAAATCATCAGAAACAATACAGGATTTCAAAAAACAAGATGATGGGAATTCAGCAATGGTTGTTACATTGCGTATCATTGTCATCAAAGTAGTTATTCAAGGGCTGGTCAAATAGCTCAGCAGATTAAAGTGCCTGCAAGTAGGCTCAGGGCTGGGTGTTGGATTCCCGGTGCCTGCTGTGCTGGCTCTGCCCTCGGGGCATGCTGAGATAGCAATTCAAACTGGTTGTGGTGAGCAGCCTCTAATCCCAGCTCTTGGGAGACTGTAAACAGGTGGATCACTATGAGTCTGATCTAGTAGTGAGACCCTGAACACCCTGTAGACCCTTTCCTAAAATAAAAAAAAAAGTAATTCAGATTTCCAGATATAAGCACAGATAGAAGCATGCAGAACTGGTCAAAAAATCAAACATTAACTGTTCCTTTCAATAAACCAACAGAACACAATTATCTTAGCTATCATATATATATTTTCCCCTTCTTTCTTTTCTCCTTTCCTCATCGCAGTTGTTCTTTCCTATTGAGCAGTTTCTTCTTCAATTTTAAAATGAAAAGCATTCCTTTATTTTTATTCAGACCCTTGAAACTTAAAATTTTCATCAGATTATTTCATAAATCACTTTCATCTGAATCACCCAAGTTTTTATTGTTTAGTTTCTCTTAATATTGTGTGTTCTCAAATACTTTAGAATTTCAGTGTATACGTTCAGCTGGGAAGATTTCATTCATCGCATAGCACTTACATGTCACCGTCCAGATACTCTGTAGTGGCATCACCTCCCTTACCGTGTACCTTTGCCCCCAACTTGCAATGCCATTTTCCAGACTCATCCTTGAGAGTATCTCGGTGATATTGCAGATCCAGTTAATGAACCAGCAAGACTTCATCAGGGTACTCTTTAATGTGTAGACTTTTACTGTGCAGAAGGTACAGCCCTGATTGGTGGTCACTAATACTTTTCTCCAGCTTTCTTTCCTAGGTATATCCAATGGGCTGATGATACAGAGGTTTGGAAAGAGACCTAGAAGAGGGGGCACAGTCTGACTTTTCACTTAGCCTCAAGATTTAAAATTATCTTTTGTACATGAACTCTATCTCTGCTCAGAGCCATTCACTCTGTTGTCTCCTGGTCTAGAAAGATGTTTGTTTTAGTACTCAGTTTTACAGAATTTTCTACATCTTATGTGGTTGGAGAAGAGAGGTATATTAGCAGGTGAAATTTTCAACCTCTTGACCAGAAGTCTTGCTTTACTTAAGGAGGGAAAAGAGGTAGCTTTGCAGCAGAAGCTAAAGGGAGTTAACAGTTTTTGGGTAAGGAGTAGGGTGGAAATTTTGTCTTTGTCTTTCTAGAATTTGTTCTCACGTTAGGTAACCCAACTTCCTTTAAGAGCCTCCCCTCCCTCTGACATCAGTTCTCTGTGGTCAGGGGTTTGGCTCATCATACACCCAGAGCACCAGTGTGTGACTCAAGGCCTGGCCGTAGTAGTTGGATGAAGGACCCGTGGATAGTCTAATTTGCCCTATGAGCACCTGTTCTGTAGTCTTTGCATAAAAATGAAAGTTTCTCACTTCTTTTTCTCCTCACCTATGAAATAAGATACAAGAATCAGAGGCTAGGAGAGCCCAGGACACGTTGGCTATCCTGATCATTGTTACTACTATTCCACAGAAAATTAAAGGAGGCTTTTACAGCTCAGCATATTAATATGGCTTTACTTTTTATACCTCGTTTTTATACTTTTCTGCTGGATGGTTAAGACCAAGATAAAGCAAGACCTATATAACAAGAAATGTAATTTTTTCTGATATTGCCAGTCATATGGATAACCCACTACTATTATGGATTACTGTACAGGATTATTTTGCTGTATTCACACACCTACAATATTTAAATGGCAATGGAATACCCATCTCTGACAAAGCTAAACAAAAAAAGAGATACAAATAAAGGACCAATTTGTATTTGTATATACAAAATAGTTAGGATAGATATACAGCTACTTTCTCTTAATTTCTTCAATGAAAAGAAAGATTTGTACCAAGAGTGTTTGGACATGGTATCATTTCTGCATCTTGTACTATGAATAACCCTACAAAGACAACAATATGCAATGTATTAATTATTATTATTGAAACTGTCCTACTAATCGGTTTTGAAACTGTCTCATTACTATTTGTTTCTCAATAAAATTAATAATAAAAAAAAGAAAATTAAAGGAGGGATGAATCCCTTTGGCCAGTCTGATCTAGAAGGGGTTCAGACAAAAGGTGTGATTTAGAGAATCTCATGTGATATTAGTGGCTGATGGAGAGAAACAGCGAAAGAGCATTATACAGGGTTGGAAAGGGTGAATGTGGAAAGACTGTGGGGAGGAGAGAAGGGAGAGAGCCAAGGCTGTGTGCGGCAGTGGAGCACGGATGGGAAGGACCTCAGGGGCCAGAACCAAGAGGTTGCAACCTTGCCTGGCAGGGAGATTGTGGATTGGATACCTCTGTGGCTGAAGTAAGGGGAATGACAATGAAATAATTCTATGGGCAGAGGGATGAGAAGTGGGCCATTGCCCCAAGTACTCCTTCACCATAATCTCTCTATTACTTAACTACAAATGCAAAGCCAGAACACTCACTGGAGATGATCTAAAACAATGAAGGAAAAGAACAAAGATGGAAGAGGCAGTGTCCTTCCCCCCTGCAGGACTCACATCCCACTTGTGTAGCAACCAAAACGGCTTCCCTTTATCCCCATGTGTGCATAGACCCACACACAGAAATACTTTTTAACTGTGTACAGGCTCATATGAAATTGCACTTGAAGCAAACTTGTGATGCACACAAACTTATGGAGCAATGCTAATTTTGTATGAATATCTTATAGTCATTTATGTCTACATCTTTGTAACTATCCCATTCCTCAAACAATAAGTCACTGTGGGGCTCCAGTATGTTGTAAACAAAAAAAAAATCTAGTATTTTCTTGAAATATTTAAAGGCATGAGGGCCAAGAAGATGGCTCAGTAGAATAAGCCCTTCCCCGGGAAGTGCAAGGG
>NW_004524838.1:1391591-1393135 GCF_000260255.1 Octodon degus | reverse complement strand
ATAAAGACATGACATCAAATGGAGAGTCTGGAAAGTGTTTACTGTACATATAGAAGAGTGTTCTACACTTCACTACAGTTACTACTGCTCTCTTTTATTCCCCCGTACCTGCGCCTTAATGTTAGTGGTAGTCATCCTTACACTAGCATCTTGTTTTATTTATACTCAGGTCCTTACGCTCATTTTCATTACCTGCTTGGCCACTGCTAGAATTTAAATTTAAATGTCTTGCAGATAAAGCTAATTTCAGTTTTTCCTTTTTGAAGCTGAATTTTTAATAGTTATTTTTAAGTATTCTAAGACTGGCAGAAGAGCAGCGTTAGCTGCCCTCGATTCTGAACAGTTGAGGTCAGACCCAGTCTGTCTTGGTTTTCACTTGTGTATGCTACTTTTCTTGGCCTGGCTAATTTTCTATACTCAGGAAGGAGGTCTGCCAGGAGTTGTTCTCTACCCAACAGTAGGCCAACAGATGCTGGGAAGCTGGGCCAGTGTGTGCCAGCTTGTCACTTCTGCATCACTTTTTATCAGAGTGTCCACTATGCCATCGTACTTGCTTGCTCACATAGATAAAGACCCATGTTCAGATGAACAAATTCTTAAAATGATACTATTTTTACCCAATTCCCTAAACCACATGAGTGACAAATATTTCCATAGGATTAATGAATAGGTGTTTCAGACTCCTCCACCCTTATTAAATACTAACTTTTTCTTTCATGCTTGGAACACTTTCGGATTTGTGGATGAGAAACATTTTCCATATGTAATGAATCCAAGGACATTTTAACCTATTAGATTTTGTTGTATATATTAGCCCCTCTTTTAAAGAATAGTCTCCAATATAATCAAGACTCAAATAACTGAAAAATCCAATACTCCTTCATTTGAGTATTTGTATATTTTAAAATTAATACACATATTTTATTTCGATAAGATCAAGAATTGACCAAAAGAATCATGTAGCTTTAGCCATTCATATTTTTATCACTTGCCAAAAACTTTCCCCAGCTTCATAGAAACCACATAGGCACCAAATGACTTGGTTTTATTTCCACTTCACTAGGCAACAAACCAGTTTTTCTATCTCCATGGATACCACGTTGAGCAACAGTAGTTAGATCTGTAAAAGCTACTATCTGACTTGGAGTCTGATAGTGGCCTGACCATCAGCCTGAGATGGTAATTCAGACTTGATCCTCTAAAGGACCAATCATGCAGGGAGTACCTAGGAGCGCCTGACACAGTGCCAAGCTTTTGTCTCTTGTGCTTTACCAGTACCTTAATTTGTGGAGAGCCACAAATAGTTGTGGATCTTATCTTGATAGCTGGATAGTTAGAAAATGTCAGAATAAAGCAGTGGGAATCCCCCCATCCCTGCCCAATACTCCAGGTCTGTTTGAAATAGTTTTAGCTCCCACTTGGTTAAGCAAGTGGTGTCACATACCAATAAGCAGGGTAGCTCAGCTAAGAAATAATACATATTTGTAGATCTTCGGGGGGAGACCAAGATAAGACATGGAATGAGAGAAGATATATATATATAT
>NW_004524838.1:1336226-1391461 GCF_000260255.1 Octodon degus | reverse complement strand
CATCATGAATTAGTTCTCTAGAGCCTGTTCCTACCAGTTTAGAAATAGTGATTATTCACAAAGATTAATCTAATTCCTAGGCTTTGAATATGTGTTTTTTTTTGCCTTTGTTTGCATTGTTTGTATTTCTCAGTTGCTCCAAAATTAACAAATTAAGTACTAGTATTATAGATCATAGTGTTGAAAAAAAGATATTGAAAAAGATACTTTTCTTGACGTTGAGGAACATAACTCTGACATAAATATGGTAGACTATTGTACGTATGCTGTTTCCCTTTCTAGGCCTCCATGTCCTCATTTGTAATAGGCTTGGGATGGTCACTAATATTATTTCTAGTATTAATGTTTTATCCCTAAATGAAAGATTAATGTTCGTGTCACACACATATAGATTGATGTCTCTCAGGGATGAGCCTTGCTACTTCGTTGTCCAAGCAGTCCACTGGGATTGTAATTCAACTTTAATAATAAATTAGAAGGACAAAGCTTAAAAAAAGGAAATAATTTATTTGTAAAGAAGAAAGAGAGGGCTGGGGATGTAGCTCAGCAGCATAAGTGACTGCCTGGCAAGCATGAGGTCCTGATTTTGAAGCCCTGTACCACAAAAAAGAGAGAGAGAAAGACGGGGGGGGGGAGGGAGAGGGAGAGGGAGAGGGAGAGGGAGAGGGAAGGAGAAAGAAGATAGGTGCTACCATGGCAAGAAATAGTGTGGGGAGCTCTGAAAAGATGGAGGATATACTGCAGCTGTCCTACTAACCTGTTTTGAAACTGTCTCATTGCTACTTCTTTCACAATAAAATTAGTTTAAAAAAAGATGGAGGATACATGGGTCCTTTGTTTTTAGCTGTTTTTGTAAGAGAGGGGTGAGTTTTTTTTTTTTTTTTTTTTTTTTTTTCCCTGTGCTTGTTGTACCTGGATTGGCTTTTGGGGGCCTCTGTCTAACATCATTTGGTGGTTCTGTGTAGCTTTGTTTTGTTTGTCGATTTGTCTTTGATGTATTTTTTAACACCTTATCTTTGGGATGGGCAGCTAGTTGGCAAAGGGTGCCTATTTTGCTTTAGGTTAGAGTTAAGAAGGTGTGTGTGGGTGTCTATTTTACTCTATCATGACACTACAGGAAATCATAGTGACTCTAGAGCGAATATACATACATATATATATATATATATATATATGTAAATGTGAGTATATGCTGCCTTAAAGTCAATCAGCCCCCTTTGCCTTTCCTATATTTTATTGGAGATGGGGGTAGCTTATTATTTTGCACCTAGCTTTCTTCTTGAGTCTTGCCTATAAGCTCCTTTTTGTGTGTCTTGGTATAAGTCTAAAAGCCATTTGGTATCTTTTTTGTTTTTATTATTTTTTTAAAAAATCTATGTCTTTGACTACTTGTTTTTTCAGGGTATCTCTCTGGTACAGTTTGCTTTTAACTCTTTTTAGTCAAGATTAGCTAAAATCTTGACTAAAGATTCTATAGAAGCCTATGGAGGCCCATATTTTATTTATTTAATTTTTTGTCTATAGACTTCTATCCCTACATGGAAATCTCAGGATCTTGAGAGATCTAATTTTTAATAAGAAGAAAACCTTCAAGTTCATGTCTATAGTGGATTGGATGAAAGAATTAGGTTTTTTGGGTTTGTTTTTTTTTTTTTAGAACCAGGCATTGAACTCAGACCCTTTCACTTGCCAGGGAAGCACTTATTCTACTGAGCCACCTCCCCAGCCCCTAGTTTTGTTTTAAAGTCTCTAATCACTTCTATTTCTCTTTGTATTGTAGTTTCTGTAAATACCATAGAAAATGGATTCCTGGAGATAAGCATAGGTACATTTTCTCAGAAACTTTTATTTTTGGCTTCCTATTAGGAATTTGAAATAGACAAAAATAAAATTCTAAAGTGTATTTTTAAAAAAGAAATAAGAATAATTTTGTGGCTATCCAACACCAGCCACAGATTTGTGGATGCATAATACTGATGATTTTAAGTGAGGTACTTTGTTATTAGTAAAAATTTCCTCAGGAACAGGAGAAAAGTGTAGGAGAAATATGATAGAAGAAAAATTTAGCTTTACAAATCCAGGAATTAACACATTTGTATATCCTACTTCCCTGGCATCTCCTTTCACTATGAATAAAGTTTCGTCTATCATTGAAGTCACTAGGCAAATAAAAGGGAAAGGCATTCTAATGAGTAATGTCAAGAGCAGACAGAGGGGAGAATGAGGAAGCAGTGAAAGTAGTCTAAGAAGTTTGTGTAATCCTCCTGAATTAGAAGGGGTAGAAGGTGCCTGGATCATTCAGAATTCAGGCATAGACAGCAAGAATGATGTGAGCAATTTTAAACAGAATGACATTTAAGAGACACGATATGTTTGCAAACCTGTGGGAAGGACTGGACTAGCAGGCACTGGGGGGATCCTTAAAGAATGATTCCTACGGGATTGTTCACCTCTTGGCCCCAGGAGCACTCCTCCTAGCTGTTTTCTGGATCCAAGAAGCAAGCTGAGTGGGAACCAACCTACATCTGCCAGATCCTTCTTAGCATGATTCTTCATGCTCTGCCCTTCTCTCCATTTAATTCAATTACAAAATGAAGTCTTGAGATAGTGCATCTGACTAGGGGAATTTAAATCACTTCCAGGGACCTAACTGCAAGGACTTCGGGAAGTAGATTCCTTAGTTTTTCAGCTTCTGTTGTGCAAGAAGGCACACCAAGAGGAGACTGGAAGAGGTCTCAACCCACAGTTCTGTCTCATCTGCTGCAGGAGCTATTGCAGAAGCCTACAGGTGATGTGGAGGGCCTGAAGAAAGGCAATGAGGCTAGCCCAGAGTTATTCTTTATGATGTAAAACCTTGCAACCATTTGGAAATAGGGGTGATGGAAAGGCTAAATTTCAATGTCCTAGTTTAGCCTAGACTTGACATGAGTTATGCGGGAAGAACAGTTTTTTGGGAGGAAAGAAAGGGGCATTGGAAATGGGAAATGAAGACTTGGGATTGGCAGAATTTGGAGTGTCTGAGGGTCAAACACGTAGATAGGTTCAAAAAGGCTGTGGATCCTTAAGTTCTAGAGCAAGTCTTGAGTAGAAACAGAGATTAAGAATTCTAAAATAAAAAACACTGAAAAACATACCATATATTGCCAAGGGGGACACATGGAATTTTCCAACACTGCTGGTGGGAATAAAGATGGTAATTGCTTTGGAAAGCAGTATGATAGTTTTCTTTTTCTTTTTAAACACACATGCAGTTATACACCCCATATATTGCAGTAATTTTATCTCCAGATGCCATAAACAGAAAAAAGAAATTGTGTAGTATCTACAAAGAAAGTATGCAATGTTCCTAGTAGTTTTATTTGTAATGATAAAAATAGAAGCAAGAAAATATCCACCAACAAGTGAATGGATAAACAAATGGTGGTATATCCAGACAATGGAATGCTACTCAGCAATAAAAGAGAATAAGCAATTGACTGCAACCAATACGGATAAATCCCCAGTTAATATGAATGAAAGAAGCCAGTCAAGAACACATAGTGCATTGTTCTTTTTATAAAATAATTAAGAAAATTTGAAATAATCAGTAGTGACAGGAAGCAGATAGGAAACTTTTGGAGATGGGATTTGGGAAGCAAAGGGGGAAGAAATAGGCTATTTGGGTATAAAGCTCCACGTTCAAGCCCCAGTAAAGGAAAAAGAAAACAGGGAAAATCATAACACAATTCTTGGGGGATAATACAAGGGGAATGTTTGCATTTATTGTTTGTGAAGTTGATTTTATAGCTACATTCACATTCAAAACATACAAAATTTTACATTTTATATATGTGCAATTTATCGTACTTTAATAAAGCTATCTTATAAAAGAGAAAACATGTGCATTCAAAAATTGAGGAAAGATTTTATTGTTATACAATGCTACCTTTTTTTTTTTTTTCAGAACCGGGGATTGAACTCAGGCCCTTGTGCTTGCCAGGGTAGTGCTTAGTCTCATTTTTAAACACAATATCTTTTTAAAAATCACATTTTCAAGGGTCTTTCATATCATCATAAAATGGTCATTATAATCAGACAGAAGTGTGGTTATGATTTATAATAGTCCATTAATAAATACTTATACAATGTTGTTATAATTTGAGTATTTTTCCCTTAAATTCGTATGTTTGAAACTTAATCCCCTAATTTATATATTAATGATGTTTAGAAGTGGAGCCTTTGAAAAATAAATTAGGATTAGATTGAGGGCATGAGGTTGAGCCCGCAGATGGCATTAGTGACTTTATAGGAAGGGGAAGAGGAAGAGGAAGAGAGAGACCTGAGTTGGCCTGTTCCTCTTTCTCGCCCACATGATGCCTTCTATGTTATGATTTTAGTTAAATCCTACACCAAATGCCAAGTAGGTGCTGGCACCATGTGCTTAGACTTCCAGGCTCCAGAATTATGAGTCAAATCAATTTCTGCTTTTTATAAATTACATGGCCTCAAGTATTTCATTTTAGCAGCAGAAAGCAGCCTAAAGCAAATGTTAAATGAGTGACATAGTGTTACATGCAAAAAGCAAGACAGAGAAAAGTACATATGTGATATAAAACTATCTTAATGATAGTAACTTTCTTTTCTCTTGCAGTTGATATGAAGTCCCCCCAAGTGTTAATAGTGGCATGTCCATTACGGGGAATGACATGATTTTTATTTTCCTTTCATCTGTGGAGTGTCTCTACATTTGAGCTACCATTGCTTTCAAATGCAGACCTGTAAATTGCTCTGAATAGATTCTGGCTCCTGCAAAGGTATTCATTGGTGCAAACATTTTTTAGCAAACATGTTAATCTAATTGAGGCACAAAGCGTCTTTTCCTGTACTCTCTCTCACAGTAGCATGTTAAATTCATCGATTTTAGTGTCAGCTGGTGGACATGGCTGCTGCCCACTGGTGATGTACAGCCTAGAAGTGCCTGCTTATTATGTATCTTATGCTCGTGAGATCCCTTCCCTTTGTCATTGTATTCCTAGAAGTCTGTTGCTATAACAAGGTCAAAGAGAAAGTGAGAATAAATCCGCTCGGCCACTCTCAGTGAAGTTCTCTTCAAAAATGTTCATAAAAGATGTCTCGATCAGTGAAGAACTGTTGTATGTAGGTTTCCCTGTGGAATGCAGATAATTTGTCAGTCTCTTACTTAATCAATGGTGATCCTTATCATGTGTATCTTTGACCTTTTCTTTCTTGAATCAGAGAAAGCAAAAGAGGCAGAGGTGGTCCTGTGGATGTAGAGCAAAGGAGAAGGACTTTGCTTGTGAACAGGAGAGCCCAAGGTCTGAAGGAGTCAGGAGGCCTCTGTGTACAGATGATCTTGAAGGCGCTCCTTCATTACTCCTCACAGGAACACAGCAAACACTTGTCCTGGGTTGATTTTCTGCCTGTACAAAAAACACCACAACTGGATGCTGATTGAGGAAGATATAATTTGGGAGACATAAAAGAGAGGCCTTGGTAAGATGCCAGTGGCCCCAACACCCTGATTTGCCATACTTTTGGATTATATCTTATAGTCTGGTATGTTCCTGTCCAGTAGCAGCAAAATTAAAAATAAGAGTTATTCTTTTTTAAGTCATTGGTTGACATAACATGTTTTAGACTTTAATTTCCTCCTTTGTTAATTATTTAGAGTTATAAGCAAATCTTTGAAAAGTATGTTTCTTCAAACATCCCTGGAATCTACAGTAATGCCTGTGTAAATAATCTCATCTTTTTTTTTTTTTTCTTCAGAACCAGGGATTGAACTCAGGCCTTTGTGCTTGCCAAGCAAGTGCTTATTCTACTGAGCTATCTCCCCAGTCCCAATAATCTTATCCTTGAATTATTCGCTTGCAAACTGGATCACTGAATATTTATGTTAAGTGTTTTGTCTTTTCCTACTCCAGATTGCTCCAGGACTTTAGGAAGGAGGGACACCTGGTCCCTGCATTATACATAGCTCTTTGACTTCTGCCCTTAGTCTCCTTGTGTAGTTTCAGTGGATCATCAGGGCACAGCGACCAGCATCACTGTTTAGAAACCGTGGCAACCCATTCCCTGTCACTGAGCTATGGCCGGGGGTGACAAATGGAATAGGCAGTAAGGATCGTCTTCTGTCTGAGAACAACCTTTTAGGCATGACAGCTGAGAATCACAAATGTGCTTTTCCTGAGGAACTTTGCCATATGTGGAGATGAAGTTCGGCAGAGCTGTGGTAGTAGAGCTTAACACTTCTGCAGTTAAATCTTAGTGGGCTCTCTTGAGGTCTTTGAAACATGTCATATATCTATATCTATGTCTATATCTATATCTATATCATCTATATCTATATCTATATCTATCTATCTATATATTATATGGAAGTCTTTGAAAGATGTCACATATATCTATGTTATATATCTTACAAATTTCTTATCAATTTTTGGGCAAACAAATCTGTTATTTAACCTGAGCTTTCAAGCACAATATTTTCCTCAATTAAGGCTGACAAGGGTATTGGTCACATTGAAGTGAAGTAATGAAATGATGTAGAAGGGTTTCATATTCCTAGATATATTTTATTCTATGTAGAAATATTCTTTTTTCATTCCATCTATGTGTTTGGTACAAGGTCTCACTACGCAGCTCAGACTCATACTGATCAACCTGCTTTCAGCCTCCCCAGTGCTGGGATTGTAGGCATGTGCCGCCACGCCTGGAGTTGATCGCCAGGTTAGCACGCCCCAGGGGCAGGGCTGGCATGGCATGTGGAACTGGGGATTGACACTGGTCCCTGCACTTGTCAAAGCAGGTGCTTAGTCCACTGAGTTATCTCGCTGACCCTTTAGAAATATTCTTTTATATTATATGTTCTTGCAGTAAAACATGAAATCTTACCATTGATTTGAGCTCTTTCACTTTACAAATCATCCTTCATATTTGGTCATGGTTATGGCTTTTTCATAGTTCACTGTATCAGACTATTGCAGAATTATTTAATTTTCAATGGGCAGTAGTTGTTTCCTAAATTCTTTTAATGTTTTAAAAATTATTTCTGGTTCCTAAATGGATCCTACACATTTGCAAATAAACAGTAAACTTCTGATACGTGCTGTGTCTGCCTTTTCTTCCTGTGACCAAATTCCTGAAATATCCACTGTCACGGAGAAAAGGTTCATCAGCTCAGCTCCAGCGGTGTCCACCTCGGTTCAGCTGGGTCGAAGGCAGAATGCTTATGGCAGGAGGAGCATGGGGAGGAAAGCCGCTTCCCTGTGGAGCCTAGGACGTGAGGGTGTGTACTGGCAGGCTTCCGCCTTTTTCCATTTTGTTCCACGCAGGCCCCACCCTGTTGCACGGTGCCACCCATATTCAGGGAGGTCTCCTTCTGAGTTGCTGTTTCACATGCGGATCATCTCTAAAAACAATCTTAGAGACACACTCAGAAGTGCGCTTCAGTAACTTCTTGGGTGTTTATTAATCCAATCTAGTGACAAGATTAACCATTACATTCTATGGATTCAAATATAGTTTTAAGGCATTTTTGAGAATTTGAAGTATGATCTTGCTATATATTAGCATTCAAAATGAAATACTCAAAATCATTCTAAGGCAGTAAACTGTTGCAAGCAATCTGCAGCAAAAGCATTTAGGAACTCTGAAATAAAACCTGGGCAATTTAGGTCTTAGGAATGACATTTAGGTTACGTTAAAAATTTCACTTTCAGCATTTCAACTCTAAGATGCATTTCCACATACAATCTAGTAAGGTACTCTAGTCAACAGATTATCATTCTTTTTAAAAAATAGTTAATCCTCGGATGAGAAATTGCTTACTGCATCAATTTTGGGGTTTGGAAGATTATATATTTTTGCCATTTTTTTTTTTTTACTGTGTTGCACGCAGAGGGAATAAAAGTCATTCTGAAATAGAAAATTGCTTCATGCCATAAACATGCCATTAATGCATGATTCAAGATGTCATAGCCGGGATGAGATAATCGGATTCCACAGATGAATTAGCTGAAAGCAGCTGCTTCCTTTAGGAATGATTTAAGAAAAAATGTAGATTGATGACAGTAGATTGAGAGTTTAAAAAAGGTTAAGTGTAGATTATTGCTGAAAATATAAAATGATTGAAAATTACAATTATATCAATTAAAAATTTTATTATCATTCATCTTTCAAGAAACTAGCCCTAAATGGAAGTGCAGCTATCGCCCTGATGATCAAACAAGTAGAGCTCTGGACATAAATGTCACCCTCTTGAAACCTTTGAGAACCACCATAGAAAGAATGACTGAACATTCTTTAAGGATCACCGTTCAAGAGAGTTTGCTCTTGGTAATAATAACATTTCAAGTTTATAAAGCGCCTTTCATTCAACTTTTAATATTTCATATACAGATGTGTTTAAATATGCACGGTCATATATCACCGTTTCATACACCATAACCTAAATGTTTCAGTTCTTCAGGCATAAAACAACCCTTCCATTCCACATGTGAAAAGTCTCTACCCTGCCACACAGATTGTCTGTGAATAACTCCTTCTTATTTATTCTCCTATATTGCTTGTGCTTAAGGATTGTCAATGCAATCTTTTCTTAAAACAATTTTTTAAAAAAGTCCTTAAAAACAAAACACCTGTGTTTTCTGGCAGAACAACAATGTATCAGCCGAAGTAGTTTTATTTAATGACTGACTGTGGTTAGCTAGCGCCCCATAATTCATTTCATAATTGGGAAAAAATGTTTCATTTGTTGACATCATTTGAGTGCTGATCTGGACCCATTGAACGCGGAGTTTTCCAACAAAAATGGTTTAATTTTCCACTTCAGGAAGAATTTAGGAGAAGGGAATTTTTGGAGTCTAGAAATGGTTTTCATTTTCAGGATTTTTGTTGTAATCTGGACAGAAAGGAGAGCTCAAAACGGTTCAATTTTCAAGACAAAATTTATTTGTAAAATTTTGCTTCCTCTTATACATATTGCTGCCAGTCTTGGAAAATGTTAGATGCTAAAGAGAACATGAACTTAGAAATGAAAATCTAATGAGTGAAGAAAAGTAATTACCATAAATTCTATCCTGTGAGTGTCTTAAGCAAAGTTTTACTCATCTGATTCTTCCTACCCTGGCTCTAGTTCATTTGAAGTTTTGCAGTGCAAAATATACATGGAATGCATTAATGAGCATTTAAAAGTAATAGGCTACCAGTTACATTGGATTATTGAATGTTGATACAGTACTCACAATTTTATGTTCCTTATTGCAAATATGATCAAGTGTATCTAGTTTATTTTTCTTAAGAAACATCCTTGTAGCAGAAAAGAGACAGAAAAACTAATTTGTTGAAGTTTCTCCCTTCAGTACTTTTCTCTGCTCTCATTTAAACACCGTTTTGTGAGTGCCATTCACTCTTTACTTCTTTTCTTGGCTACGTGCCTGCGAAGTCACCATGTGGATTAAACCCACCAGACAGCTTCCCCTACGCCAGCATCTGAACAAGTGAAAAAAAAGGTACACAATTGTGTGGCTTTCTCTCTCTCTACCTTGCACAGACCTAAATCTCAGATGGACACTGAAAATATCAGAATCTTACTAAATTTTTGTAATATTTTACCTGCATACACTCCAGATGACCATTTGTATGCCTTCTTGTTGAAACTCCTATGTTACCTATCCTCTCTATCATACAGCTCACTGTAGTTTTTTTTTTCTTTTTTTTTTTTTTTAATATTCCCGAAAGAAGTTGGGAGCAGTTAGATAGGAACTCTCTCACCTGCTCCTATGAAAACCACCAGCCTTTTGGCATCGCTGCTCCTCTCCCACTTCCTTCTTACTACATTCATAGAAGATATGGCTTGACCTAGGTCAAGAGACAGCAAATGATCTCCATCATAGTCCAGATCCTTCCAGGGGCTTTGTTTTGACAGTTATCTACCACCTTTCTTCCACATCCACATCTTTGAATTGCTATCCTACTTCTGTATTCACCTTTATAAAAATGTCTTCAAAGAGCTATCTGTTGTGGACTGAATTATTCCCAGCCCACCGCCCCCTTCCATATGTTGAAGCCTTAACCCTGAAGTGTTTTGCTATGTCCAGAGATTCTGCATGAGACTAAGATTAAGGGGGGGGGGGTGGACTAATTAATCTGGCATTTGGAAATATGGAATTTACAGAGGTAAGAAGGTTAAATGTCATAAGGATGGAGCCCTAATTTCATAGATCATGGGTCCATCTGAGAAAAATAAAAGATGTCTGGACATCTCTCTATCCCGAGAAACAAAGAAGAAATCATGTAAAGATACAGTGAGAAATCAGCTTACAGTCTACAATCCAGGAAAAGACGCCTTACTGGAAAAACAATCCTGATCACACTTAGCCTTGGATTTCTGGCCTCTAGCACTATAAGAGAATATGTTTTTGTTTTTTAAACCACTCAGCACAGGATATTTTGTATGCTAGCCTGAACAGACTTATATACTGCCCTTGCTTTTTAAAAAACTTGCCTTGCCTCTGAACCTACCTTAATCGAACATTTGTTGCTAGGCTGTTCTCCACTTTGCACTGGGCAAGATTACTAACAACCACTATATTCCAAATATTATAGCATGTCCGTCCAGTTTTTTCATGCTTTTTCTCTATTATGGCTTATGTCTAGATGGCCTCCCAAAGTCTCACGTGACCATAGTTGGGGCTTTTTCAGAATTCATTGGATCTAGAGTATGTGATCCTGGAACTGATTCATGGTGAAATGCTAGGATCAAGGGCATTAGGAGTAACAGGTGCCATCCCAGGTAGCCTGGATAATTCGTAAGGGATAGAAAGATCTCTTGTTGCATTGCTACCTTCCACCTGCCATGAACTGTTTCTCCTCTGTGATGCAACCTTTCCTTGGAGCCAGTCCATTATAAACTGGACCCTCTATAAACTGGAAGATAAATTAACTTTTTCTCCTTTAACTGTGACTATTGCATATTTTGTCTTAGTAATGAGAAAAGTAACTTGGTAACAGGAGTGGGGTCTTTACTGTGACTGTACCTGGTTATATGGTTTAAAATCCTTTGGAGCTGGCTTGTGGGAAGGGGAAAGATTAGGAAAAGTTTAGAGATGCTACCTGAATAAAAGTAGAGTTGGAATACCTTAAGCTCTGTTTGATAGGAGATTCTGGTCAGAGCCCAGAAGACCAGCAAGCTGATAGAAATGCTGCTGGTAAAGACCAGGTTCAGGTGGGTTCTGCTGGACTCCAGATGATGTATGTTATGCCTTGGCAGAAAGTTTGTCTGTATTTTCCTTATGTCCAGAGATTTTGCATGAGACTAAGATTAAGGGTGGTGGACTAATTAATCTGGCAGAAAAAATTTCAAGGCAGTCTAATATTGATTACTAATGTTGGCTACTGTTGTGAGGCTTTTAGCCAAATCTATGTTAAGAATCAAGAACAAAGAGCTCAGCATGATGATTCAAAATGTTGTGAATTTGGTAAAAAAAAAAAAAAAGCTCCAGGAAAGTTGCAATCTGATCAAATGGAGCAGAGGAGAAATTGGTCACTGAGAAGACTAGTAAGAAAAAGTCAGGTATTTCACAAGAAAAAGTCAGATATTTCAGAAAAAGATGGCCTGAGGCTATCACAAGCACAAGCAGGACACTACCCTTTGCAGTCAGGGTGCAAAGTTAAAGACTTTGCTTTGGGTAGAAAACCCCAGAGCACCATGTTCCATAATAATAGTGACAGCCTAGGTGAGTTGTTCCACTCGATTGGGTTCATAGGCACTCAACCCCTACAGCCAAGAGAGAAAGAAGCTTCGTTACTGCTTTAGCTGGCAGCAGACTTAGCGTCATCCATGTGGTACTGGATTTTGGTCCATGAGCATGGAAGAATTGGGGGCCAGGTAGGCTTCCACTCAGAATTCAGAAGAAGGCCTGGGAGGTCAGAAAGTATGTCCCTGAGAGGGCAATGTGTGAAGCTATGAGTGTAAAGACAAAAGTGCACTGGAGAAGCCAGCAATGTGGATCATCGGCGGAAATCTTCAAGGAAGGAGTAGAGCTGGCCCAAGAGAGAAGCCATGGTAGCTACAACTACCAGCAGTGCCATAGCGGCAGAGCTACCTAAGCACTTTGGAGTTCACCTCTTTCCACAGGTTGCTGGGATGCTGACATGGAATTGTAGGATTTAATGTTTGCCTTGCTGGATTTTGGACTTGCTTTGGTCTCATGCCTTTGTATCCACTTAGCTTTATGTTGTGGAGTCTTAATTGTTATCTTGCGCTATTGTATACAGAAAGAGTTTCACTTTCTTTTCATTTGTACAGAGGCTCACAGCTGAAATTTTGCTTTAAATCTCAGGGGATACTTTGGACTTGGACCAGCAATGCTGAAGCTGCTAGGACTTTGGCAGCTTTTAGAGATGGAGAGAGTTATGGCTTATGCAAATTAAAATTTGCTTGCATTCAGCCATTTTATATAGATAAAGCTCCCTTGAATTATTATAGGACTGTGATTAATTTTTAATAGCTGATTTAGATACTTTCTGCCATTTTTGTTAGTTTTAGGGAGCAGCAGCTCTTTGTAGATCTTTATTATATCATTTCTACTGTTATCCTCCTTTACTTATAATTTTTATAAGTTAAATTCTGCTTCAAGTAGAAATTTAATATTTTATATTTATGTGGCATTCTTTTAAATATGTGTATTTATGACAGTACATTCAGTGCTTGTTTATACAGAAATTATTTGCTTTACTTTCACTTTAGGAGGCTCCTTTCATTCTAAGTAGATATTTGAGAGAGACTTTTAAATATACTGTTTTAATATTTCTTGATTTCCCTTGTTTCTGTGAGAAGTCAGCTATTTTTTCCATGGAAGGCGATATGTTAAATACTTTTCTGTAGCTCTGAATATTTTCTCCTTTTCTATTTTAAAATCAATTTAACTTTAGGTGTCTAAATATAGTTTCTTTGTATTTCTCCTGCTTGGGATTAAAAGAACTTCTTCAATGTGTGATTTGCTGCCTCATCTTAGTTTATTTGCTGTTGTTAAGCAGAATGCCTGAGATTAGGCATTTTATGAGGAAGAGTTTTATTTGGTTTATGGCCTGTAGGCTGGGAAGTTAGAGACCAGATAGTGGTATCTGCTTAGATTCTGATGAGGGTTTCATGATGTTTCAACCAATGGTGGAGTGTGGCAGTGTGCACGCAAAAGAAAATGAGGCTGCACTCCTGGATGGATAACACACACCTTCAAAACAAATGTTAACCCATTAGTGGGGACTCCAGTCCCATGACCGAAGCACCTCTCACTAAGGCTTCCTCTTCCAACTTTGCCACTTGGGACCAAGCCTCAACATGAGCGTGCTGAGGACACAGCACATTTGAGGCACAGTATATTTCTTGAAAGTTGTGGAAACTATTATCATTATTTTATTATTTTTATTTTTAAGTTTTATTTTATCTTTTTTTATGTGTGATACTTGAGATTAAACCTGGAACCTTGTGCCTGTGAGACAGGTGCTTATGCTGCCAAGCTATCTCCCCGACCCTCAATCATTATTTTGAAAATATTTTTTCTGCTTCCTTTTCTTTGTCTTTTCTCTTCTACTTCTTCGTTTACACACATATTTTCTATTTTAACTTATAGATGATAGGCCATATTTTCTTTTATTGTAGAGTCCTTTGATTCAGTGCAGACGTTTCCTACCAACTTGCCTTCCAGTGCACCAACTCTCTCCTTTGCTGTACCAAATCTGCTGTTAAGCCTACTGATTGTGTTCTTGACTTAAATTTTTAGATTATTTTCAATTTAATGATTTCCACACACCTATTTTAACTGTTTCCAGCTCTACAGTAAAATCTTTTGTCTTGTCTAGTTTTCTAATCCTGCATGTTACTGTAATTTTAAAGCTCAGGTCTATTAACCCTAAGAGATCATCTCTCTGTCTTTGTGCCTGGTTAGTTTTGGATGAATGATGTGTGAAATTGTATGTATGATACTCTCTAGGATTGTGTGTAAAAAACTGTACAGGCTGTAAATGTCACTCTCCTAGAGAGAAGGTCCCCTCTGCTTTAGCAGGCGGATAGCACAGTGTTCACGTCCTTGGTTCAGTCAGGGAGCAAGCTGACTTACGATTCAGTTGTACTTCTTATAATGCTTCCTCCACCTCCAGTTTGCCTTCAGTCCTCAATCGCAGCCCTCCAGGTGTCCCACTTGAGATTCTGGCATGTCTCCAAGTCTTCTTTGTGTTGGCGTCATTGAACCTTAAATCTTGTTTCCTTAAGCACTAGAAGATTGCTGAAAGTTTCACTCTACTCTTCAGGCTGTCCAGGGGCTTTTCCCTTAGCTTCTTAGCCTCTTGTCATATGCAGTTTCAGAATTCAACAAATGCCTGGCTGAGGATTTGTTGAGTTCAATCAGCTGTGCCTCCCTTTACATCAAAACCTTGAGTCCTCAATTCTTGACCACCTTAGAGACCCTAAATTCTCTGTGTGTTTTCCAACCTCCAAGATTTCCCAAATTATGCTGGCTTCTCTGACTCTGTAGTAGTAGCCTTTTGTTTGAATTCCTGGTCTGTTAATCTGTGTAAATGCCATGAATGTAAAAATGGCTCACAGCATATTGACTCACTTCTTTGTAATTCTCCGTCCTCCGTGTTCTCGTCTCTTAGATTCTTCTTACATTTGTGACTCTAATGTCTTAAAAAAAGACTTTTTTAAAATCCCACTTTTCTAGTTGTTTTTTTCCATTATAGCCACACTCTGTGAGTTACAACTAGAATTTTTATTCTCTTGAAAATTTAAATTGAAAAATCCTAATTAATGTGAGATGAATATATAAAATCAATATGAACTCATCTTTCTTTAAATTTACAAGTTTGTATGCTTCTCTCCTAAACAGTTATATCTGAAATGTGCTATTTTAGGATTCACATAATTAGCCATTACATTCTAAAGGCTTGATAAGCTCTATAAAAACCACAATAAGCCCTTGTCCTTACATTGTATATCTGAGTGTCATAGTTTCCTCTGCCTTATTTAATACTCACACAAAATGGTCACTAGTGGGTTATATAACTCAAATATTGTATATTTCCATCAGCATTGATCAACATTGAGTTATATTTCCATTCCATTTCTTTGGTTGCTGTCATTATGAGACTTTTTTCTGAAAAATAATTGAAAAGTAATAATCTGTACCTAGGAATTGAAAAAGGTACTAGAGATGCTTTCCTTTTATTCTTCTTTCACCTTTCTCCATTTATTCCCTCTCTATGTTGGGTTGTTTTTCAGCTGGATACATTTTTCCAACCCAAAGGAGAAAGAAGTGCTCTTTTTAATGATTCCAACATAGATACTTATTTATTTATTTATTTATTTATTTTTTAGCTGTGCACGTATCTCTCAACTTAGTGTGACCAGAGAGATTAATTTCTTGATTATAATGGTTGAACAGGCGTAGAACTTAAGCACTGTCCATTTGGCTCCCATGAAAAGATATCCTAGATTAGATAACTTATAAATAACAGAAATTTATCACTGCAGTTCTAGAAGCTGGGAAGATCAACATGAAGGCACTGAAAGATTCCATTTTCTCTGTTGAAGGCTTACTGTGCTTCTTAAATGGCTGTTTCTACAGAAGGAGTAAAAAAGCTTAATTTGGCTTCTAAGGGCATTTGTACTGGCTCTGCCATTATACCCTAATTATATCCTGGAGTTCTTCCCTCTTAATACTATGACATTCTGGATTGTCAGCATTTGAATTTGAAGAGACCCCTAAATATTCAGACCATAGCCCCTCCCATGAATCTGGTGATGGAGTCAGCCATGGCCATCTTTGGGGACTGACAGGAAAGAGTAATTTCTTTCTTTCTTTCTTTCTTTCTTTCTTTCTTTCTTTCTTTCTTTCTATCTTTCTTTCTTTCGCTACAGTTCTTCTTTTATTATCTTATAAATGCAAAGAAGGTTCTGAAGACAAGTTTTGATCGTGTTGTAAGATAACTACAACATTGCTTTCAGGCATCCTAAGTGGCTTCTCATTTTATATACTTTATTATTGGTAGAGGAGAGATATAGCTGTTATATTTTTTTTCCATCCTTAGTAATTACTTACACAACGTCTTTACCACAAATCTTCGACAGCTATCAAGTTAAAATGTATTACTATGGCCAAGATGAAACTGTACAATTGTTCTTTCTTGTATCAGTACATGGGTTTGTATAATATTTTGTCCTATTGTAAATTTTTCATAAGGATCTCCAGCAGCCCAACAAAGAAACTTCATTATTTCCTTTTGAAATGCCTTGAATTAGTACCACACAATCTGCCTTGATTTTAAAAGGAAAAGAAAGATGAAGATTCTGAGTTCTTTTTTTAAAAAAAAAAAAAAAAAGCTATGAACATCTACCTATTCTAGTTCTTTCTTTCTCTCTAGGAAAGAGTAATTTCTTTTGCTTATTTATTGGTACTAGGAATCAAACTCAGGACCTTGTGTTTGCCAGGCAGGTACTTGTACCACTGAGCTCAATCTTTGGCCCAAGAGTACTTTCTTAAAGGAATAGTGAAGTACTCTTATCAGAAGAGGGAAGAAATGTTTTGCAAGTAAAAACAAAACGTCTGATGTACCTGATGTGTCAGATCAGAATGAATGTTAAAAACAGATTTCCAGGGCCCTATCCCATTCTTATTGTATCAGAATCACTAAAGGAGTTGTCCATGAGTCAAGATCTTTAAGAAAATTAATGAATGTTGACTTTAACCATTGCTTTTGCTAACATGTAAAACTATTTGGAATATTCTCTTTCCACCCATCTTAAGATATACTATGTTTCTCGGTTAGGTTTCATATCCAAGCTAGAGAGGGCTGTATGATTGTTGATTGCAATTAAGCTGTATAAATGAGCACTTGAACTTTAGAATAGGCATGACTTGAAACAGATGTTGACGCTTCTACAAACTACCAAGGAATTGTTATTCTCTTTGTTTCATTTCTGCTATATAAAACCAGGGACATGGCTTCTTTTTTTTAATAAAGAAAGAAAAAATAACAGAAGCACAACAGAAAAATCTTTCAATTCAACTCTCATTTTTCCCCAAAAGGCAAAGATAGATAGATAGCTACGTTTTTGCTAAAAGAAGAGACCTTCATTTTCATGTCTTGAGTTGTACCACTCTCTGGGACCCTATCCTATTCTTATTGTCACCTGTCACTAAGCAGGTGCTTAGACTTCATAACTAGAGAGGACCACAGAGATTTGCAGGGAGCATCAATGATGCTGAAATGTAAGTGGATAATGTAAGTGCAATGTGTGATATGGCCTTAAGAGAGGAAGTTTGCTGCCTTCTTGTACTTTCATGAAAGTGTGTTAACATTCTTGGCTCCTATACTCCTGTATATTTGAGTTTTATAGCTAATAGATATGGGTTCCAAAGGAATCTAAGCTCAATATGCAACTGGTGGCATGGAAATCATGTTTTTGAAGCTATTAATAGCAGCAACAATATCTAGAACAATAAACTGAAATGAAAATTAAGATTTATTGTGTATTTTTACATGGCTACCAGTGTGCCCCACACTTTACATGGATAATCTCACTAAATCCTTTCAAAAACCCTCTGAGGCAGTTGCTATAATTATCCTTATTATGAGGAAATGGAATCACCGAGAAAATTAAGTAACTCACTCAGGTTCACACAGCAGCAGAATGGCCAAGACAGGATTTTAGGACAGTCAGTCTGTCTCCATCCATATCCACTTACCTTTTCCTCCTAGTGACTAATGCATTTTCAGTGCCAGTGGGGGTATGTTAGTGGGGACATACTCAGTTCACACACAGGAGGACAAGATTAGCAGAGTAAAGAAACACTGAGTAAATGACATTGACTTCATTTTCTACTCAGTTAAACGAGCCTAGCAGGCTTGCTGTCTCAGAATACTCAGAAGCGATTGAAGTCTTGCTCTGAGTTACAAGCTCTTAGCCTGGGAAAGGGCAGGCTTTAGGAGGCCTTTGTGTTATGTGGAACAATCAGATTAATTCACAGAACAAAGGCAAAAACATCCAGGTGGAAATCTGTACTCCTTAAACTCAATGGAAGCAACAACAGAAATAGTTAACTCACAGCCGCCACCAAGAAGTCCTCATGGACTCTACCCCTGTCGCCAAGGAAAACCTTTCATTTTCATAATAAAAGAGCTCCTCTCCGTATTAACTTTAATATTTTAAAAGAAAAAATGGAATATTTACTTTTTTGTAGTCCTTTTTATTAGTTGCTTGGAAAATTAGAAGTACCTTTTGATTTCTAAAACTTGTTTGAATTCATTGTGCAAGTAAGCTATGATTCCAGCAAGATAGGGAAAGATTTGAACTGTCTAACACTGGTTTATCACAGTTTCTTTTAAAACAGAAATCAACAAAAGAAAAAGGGAAAGCATGTCTTAATGATCTTTATCAAAGAACTGCCAGTTATTTTTTCTCTTCATTGTTGTCAGTCCCTGAGAAATGCATGTACCTGTTGCAATAAGCAGAAGTTGTGGCATGCTCTGTGAAGATGGGCCAAGCTTCCTAGAGGACTGTGTGAATGGAGCCTAAAAATATGGTAAGAGCATTCCATTCTCCTCATGTGACTTTTCTTTCTTTCTTACTCAGCTGCGCTTGGATCTCTGTGGGGAGCAAGTGAGAATCTGAGGGTTCAACAGAACAGAAAAGGAGGGGAAACTTGGAGAGAGACTTCTTTCCACCCTTCGAAGTTTTTCTTTGTCCACAATACTTGATAGATCATTTTAGTCCAGGATTGGCTGATACAGGGGAGATATTGACTTGCGCTATTGTGCAAACATAGAAAGCCCCAAATCAAAACCCCTGCCACTTACCCCAAGCCCCAACTCTGGGATCTATAGGGTTGAGACAAGAAATTGTGAGTCAACAATGGCACTGACAACCATACGTTATTGACTCAGACTGATTAGAAATTAAAACACCAACCTCTGGGGAAATTTTACAAAGAATCCAGGGTGTGTTTGGGTGTTCTGTATTTCTGAGCTCTTGGTCATTATTAGTAAAGACAAGTAGAAAAACTACTGAATGCTTTTGTAAGGAGAGGTCCTTTTTTAAAATGTCATTGATGAAGGTCCCATGTGGGAAGCTAGGATAGGACATTGAAGAATAATATGACATTTTGCCTCTATCTTTGAACTGATGTGACTTAATTCATCTTACTTCTGGATGTCTCTACTTTTTAAATTTGTAAAAAGTGACATAATTATATCTTTTCTTTCCTAGTCCTCCAGGATAGTCACTAGTCAGGATATGGCCAATAATGTATTGAATTCTCAGCAAAGAAAAAACTCTGATGACATTAGGAGAATGCTTTTTCCTCTATGATCATTTTCCCTTTGTTAAGAAGTAGTGGCTTTCCTTGTATCGAACAGGCAGCAGTGTTGCACAGATGCGTCCTGTCTTGTTCCTGGTATCTTCCTTCTCTCCAAAACATTATCAGTGACTTCACCAAGAGCAAAACAGTTTGGAGATTAGTTTTGTCAGTTAACTAGTACTCCCTCTGCTGGTTGGATGGCTTGTATTTTTCCCCACATGTCTTTTGTCTTTAAGGGTTTGTTAATTTGTTTCCAGTAAAGTCAGAAATTATGTGTATTTTTTGAGCAGTGATAAACTTTGGATGAATTTATGATACTATGTAATTTTCAATATCTGAGAGAGGTATTACTTTTAAGCAAAAGGCAAGTTTCCTGAAACTAGGTCTTATTGAGATTGGGTTATCAAGAATCGACAATCATATTCAACATTAATTTTCTGATAATAGCAAAAGATAAATAGAAATAAATTCTAATGGGTTCAGGTGTCAGCCATTGCCTTTAAAACACAGTAGGGGCATCATGTGCCATGATGTCTAGAGGATAAGGTAGAGTGGGAGGATGGAGGAGTTGTTCCCTAGGTCGATTAGGAATTAAAATAGTGACAGCTTTAAAAACTCATTTATTATAAATCCTGCAAAAGAAGAATTAACACAGATTATTTTTGTATGAATTTACCTTTATTAGGCTATTTTTTCATGTCTACTAAAATATGGATATCGCTGATATTTTTTAAAAAGGATATACACATTAACCAGAACTTAATCAGCACTATTCTTACTTTCTAGGAAGAAAAAATAGTTTTTTAATCCTTTAATATCTGGAAATGAGTCTTCATTATTATTATTATTATCATCATCATCATCACAAAGCTACTGTTAGATTTTAATGATGCTTAATATCATCCTAAGCATGCTTTGTTTAAGGCCTAGATTTCCTGAATATTTCTGAAATAGTCAAATTAAATATCATTCTCTTGAAGACCCTGACTAGCACCAGGGAGATCCAGCACCCCATGAGGACAGAGCACTGATGTGTAGCTATGAAGATCACTTAAAAACAATGGTCCAAGGTAACTCTTTTCATGTAGAGTAAACTTTTTAAATTTAATTTAATTTTTTTTGGCCAAATGAGATGTTAAAATTTCAGAACTGCAGGAAGAAAATCCCATAGCAATTAAAACACAGGCCTCTAATACCTACTCATCCTCAAAGGCTAGAGAAGGTGGAAAGGAATCCAAATGAATGTTTTCAATAAATGCTTGTGTCCAGCCTGCACCTGGGTCTCCAGATGTAGATCGGAGGTATCAGTAGGTACATATTGAAGCTTCTTAGATGAGCTTTATGGGTTCTGTTCCACATGACAATTCCCAAGACCCTGTGCATTCTGGGGAAGTGCACATTCCTATATTCCTTGGCTAGAGGTCTCATTCAAGTACAGGCAATTCCCTATTTCCTGGAAAAGGCTTTATTCTGTGTTTCTGATGCAGGATTCAGTGAAGGCTCCAAAGATGTTTTGGCAGACATTTGTGACAACAGAGGGCTCGGAAACTTTCCAAGATGATGTTTCTGGAATAGAGAAGGTTCCTTCATTCAATGCAGTATGGAACAAGTGCTTTCTGGGGTTTGGAGGGGCTTTCTTCACAGGACATTTAGGGAAAAGGAACTTGAACCTATCCTCATCTTTTTCTTTTTTCCCCTCATTTTTTTCCTAAAATGTATTAGTGATCCACGTGTCATGACAGTCACAAGCATGGTGCAGTGTGATGCTTCTCCAAGGGAAGGACAGTTTGGTGAAAGTCCAGAGGTCAAACTTTCCAACACTGACCTTCATATTCTCTCATGGATGACAACTTTCAGGTTTCTCATGATACCATGTGCATTTTCTGTGTCAGCCGACTGCTCAGTTTCTCTGATCTGAAGCTGGGGGATGTGCAAAAGGGGTTTGTTTTCTAGGCACTGTGACATCATAGTGAAAATGTCAGCTTGTGTGGCTCATTCCAATTTATCAAAAGCTGCCAGGCTTGGCTGCCCTGCAGATCTAGCCATCCACTGCAGTGTAAACGTTTTAATTGCAATTCTAACATTTGGCTTTCATTAAAAGTTAGAGAAAAAGTTTAACATTTTTGTGTAGTAAATGCTGGAAAGCCCCCTTTAACAGCACCTCGCCTTTCCTAACACACACACACACACACACACACACACACACACACGGTTTTGATTTAAAAAATGAAAAGAAAAATATATAAGTAAAAGAAAAACAAGATAAAAGAGAGAAAAGGGAAGGGAAAAAGAAAGAAAATTATCCAGTGACTTAATGCTGTACAAATCACAATATGAAAGTATGAAGAACAAAACCCATTTTGAATCATAATTATTCATTTTTTTTTAAAAAGTCTTGCTTGCTTTTGTAAGAATTTGGATTGAGAATTGAGCAAACAAGTCAAAAGCTAAACACTGAAAATGGAAGCTAATAGTATATTCACTTTGGAGAAATTCATGTGGGTGTGATTCTGAGGCTTAGATGCTGAAATAACTCGACAGGAACGGTTCCTTCCCTCAGGAACTGCACAGGTCCACAGTGACATTCCTTGTCTTCCCAGGAATCACCTGCCAGAAAGGTCTGATGTATTCTTGGACCATAAAGCATGTTACCAGATGAAGTACAAAAGGAGGCACACTTCTGTCCTTTCCATAGACATTGAACAGCCATCTCTCTAGATCAGAACTTCATCAATAAATTGGAAAAACTTAGTTCTCCAGACTAGGCAGGTGTGAGAAAGACATTTAAGGGCTTTTAAAAAGTCACCTCATATTCTACCAAAGACATACTTCACTGTCCTTTTATGATGTGCTTACATTTCTAACTGTGTAGACCGATGTTGGATACCATGAACAGGCTCTAAGTGGGAATCCTGACTGTATGAGAGACTCATCTGATGTGCTGCTTTTTGCCTTTCGTCCCCACTTCCAAATCCACCCACAAGCTTTCTGTTTCCTCAGGCTTGTTTTTAGTTGATTTCCAAGTATTGCAGATTCTACTGAAAGGAGAACTATCAGAATGGAGGTGAGAACAAAGATATCTTGCCTTTTTGCCTGGTCTTGTCACCGTTACCCACTGGCAGCAACACTACCTGTAGTCTCCTATGTGTGTGTGCATTTCTAGAACCAGCCTGCTCATGCTTCTTCCGCAGCAGCTAGGTGATATCTCTTTCACAGGGGACCCAGCATCAACTCAGCCTCCGCTGAGCTCTGACTTCTTGGTGGTCCCAGGTTTTGCTCTCTTCTTCTATGGCAAGAATGGGTTGAAAGAACATAAAATCAGTTCTGGATTCAATTCAAGAGCCATCTCATGTCACTGAAGCTTCTGACTCTGATGTCCTTCCTCTGTGGTAAGTGACCTTGGCTAAGCCCAGACTCCAATACTTTCAAAGTCCTCTGTGAAAAGAAACTGAAAAAAGTATCCGTTTATAAATTGCAAACAGTGTTTTGAATCTTAGGAGGCAGAGGCCCACAGTTATCTTTTAAGCACAGTGTTACTTTATTCGGGGAACCACCTTCAATTAGTACAAAGGTCATCTTGAAGTTGGAGCAGTTCCACACAATTTTGCAGAAGGAGTGAGAACAAACCCACAAATAAAAATTTTCTCTCAATAGGAAAAGGTTGTATCTGTAGAGAAAGTGTTTCCTTTAGCTTGACATGCTTTTGTTTCTTAGTAGTATAAATCTAGGTCAGAGGTTGGAAGTTACACAAGGGACAAATCTGGTCCAGCTGAGTTTCTATATAGCTTACAAGCTAAGTGTACTTATTAGACTTTTAAATAGGTGAGAAAAATCAAGATAATGTGACAAATTTCAATTTAGTGCCTACAAATAAACCTTATTGGACCATGGTCATGTCATGCTCACTCACATGTTACCCTTGGCTGCTTTTTTGTTCTAAAATAGTAGAGGTATTTCAAGGAGACATTGTGTGGCCTAGAAAAAGGTGCTTAGATCACACTGAACACTTTTGTTTATTCTTGTGCAAGTGTGTGTGTGTGTGTGTGTGTGTGTGTGTGTGTGTATGTGCACAAGCACCCTAAATAAGTTTCCCATTGAAGACTGGGAATGAAAAATGCAACTAATAGTAGATAAAATAAGGACTTCGGTCTTGAGAGTACAAGGGTGGAGAGTTGAAAAGGGGACAGTCTGCGGCTAGTGGAGCTACAGTACTATTTAGGGTTTATTTTAAACCTGACCAATGTGGACCCTGGGAAATACAACAATGACATGCTACCATCTTCCCACTGTGTTCTAGAGACAAAGGACCCCCTTCCCATACTCTTGGGCAGTGAGTAGAGATTCTCCTGCAAAGAAAGGCTCTTCTTGTTCTCAGTTACCCAGGGAAAATTTCATCTGAGGTGGAGAAAGAGGAACTTAGTGACAGCAGGTTGTACTCTGTGTCTAGGTAATAAGATTAGACTCCAAGCAAAACCCAACACACACACACACACACACACACACACACACACACACACACCTTTTCATGGGGTCTCTACTTTGCTGAGAGCTTCAATTCCCCATTTTTGGCTCAAACTTCCTTTTCCCTTCCCCAGTCTAATCTGCCCTCCTTTGCTGTTGCAGGACTCCTCCATCATCTGCCTTCTTTTTCCATCTTTCAGCCTGTTTGAATTCGGTTCCTCTCTGAATCAACCTAGATTTCACCATCTAATTCTTAAGCTTTTCTGAGTGTCAAAAGACTTCATTTCCAGTATCTTTTGCTTCTCTTGCCTTAATAATATTCAGCCCTGGATGAATCCAATCATTTGCCTTTTTCTCTCTTATATCCAATTACTGAATGCTTTTTCTAAAAAAAACAAAAAACAAAAAACAAAAAACAGACAAACCAACAGAACACAAATTCATGACTTCAATTACAGCCTGGCCATATTTCTTTTTCTAAAAGAGGGAAGTTTCATGCAGCCTTTCTTTACTTCATCTAAAAATTTGTCAGATTCTGCTTGGTCCTTTTTTGTCTCTCTTCACTCTCCCCACTCTTCCAGGCAGCATTTGGCTCTTGGGCTGATGGCTTAGGTCACCTGGATCTGGAGCCTTGCCCTGTCACAGCAAGGGTCACTCTTAGTATCTACCTTCAGCCTCTTTCTCTGTGTTACCTCTTTCTCCTGAGAATGTAGACACATTCCCATCTCACCTGAGAGAAATCTCTCTTTCATACAATGTACCAATACTGTTTACTATTTTAACTGTGCAGCTCTCTTTGACTGAGTAATTCTGTTTTGAGGAATTTATAGTGTGAGAATCAACATGCCCACTGAGGTATTTTTAGACACTGTAAAAAATTAGAAATAACCTGTGTGTCCATAAAGTCTTGATTAAATGAATTATAGACTTCATAAAAATGAAATTTTATGAATCCAGTGAAAATAATGGAATAAATCTATATCCACTGGCCTGGAGAGATGCAAGGATATATTGTTTGAAAAAAAAATATATATATATATTCAAATTTTGTAAGATGCAATTAAATACATATATTAAATATTAATATATGTTGTAGGCAAATCTCTCATGCCACAAACATGAGCATAAATCAAATATTTTAGATTACTTTTCTGTAGCTGAACTTAATTTCTTGAGCCTTCTTTCTGCTTACCAGCACAATGTTCTTCTAATTCAGTTCACTATGAAGTTAAATGATTCAGAGTATTCTCTTGATTAATTTGAGTCTTTTTTCCTTCCTATTCTCTATAGAGAGACATTCGACTTCCAGGGACGCCTGTGTACCTTACAGGAAAGGGTCATCACATAGTTACTTGCCTATCAATTTCTTCTCATAGTCAGTGAGTTTGGGCTAATTGTATATTGTGTGCACAATTAAGCATGCTCATAAATTCTAGGAATACAGTAGTGAATAAAGTAGTGCAATTGCATGCTTCAAGAAAAACATGTCTTTCTGAAGCTTAATGTGTAGGAGATAGAGGCAGACAATAAAAGAATGAATAAAGAAGATATAGTATGTCAAATAAGGTTTTTGAAAATAAAATAAGAGAAAGGAGCAAGGAGGACAAAGGTAAAGGGTATTGTTGCTTTTAAAAGGATGCTCAGGGAAGCGCTTTCTGCCAAGGTGACATTTGAGCAGAGACCTGAAAGGGGTAAGGGAGGGAGTCATACAAAGATAGGAGATGGGAGAGGATTCCAGGCACAGGAAAGAGGGAAAGTGCATCGAGGCAGAGCATTTTGGAGAAAGGAGATGATTTTGATGAGAAGAAGATAGGTTAGTCATGGTGTGTGTGTGTGTGTGTGTGTGTGTGTGTGTGTGTGTGTCTGTCTGTCTGTCTGTCTGTCTGTCTGTGTGTCTGTCTTGGGGGGGGTTCATGAGAGTACAAGCCCATAGCTCAGTCTGTGTCAGGATCAGGCAGTCTCTTGCCTTTTCAGAACCTGTGGAAAGGGAATCTCTTAACATTCAAAAGCTTTCTCCTAAAGATTGATCTCTGCTTGGATTCCAAAAGTCTTTGGAAGCTTAAATTAAATGTGGGATTTCTCTTCCTCTTAGAGTTTTTGCTCTTACTTTCCTTCTCTGAAAGAATGTGTCACTTAATTAGTTGAAATATGGAAAGAATGAGAGTGAATATAGATTATAAAAAGATGTTCCAGACAGAACTACATTGATTAGTATTTAAAACTCTATATCTTACTTTCTCTCCCTAGTAAAATTAAAAAAGACCATCAACTGTTAGCAGCAGTTATCTAGGTTTTCCCTTTTCCCTTCCTTCCTTCCTTCCTTCCTTCCTTCCTTCCTTCCTTCCTTCCTTCCTTCCTTCCTTGCTTGCTTGGAAGGAGACTTTGCATTAAAGGAGACTTTTATGCCATTACTTTCCTAATCTCCTGACTTGCCTCTGTATAACTGGGATTATAGACACGTGCCACATGCCCAGCCTATAGACCCTCTTCACAGTTGTCAAGTATTCATTGTAGAACTGTACAAAGCTATAGAAACATGCAATTAAATTGTATGAAAATATTAATATGCTGAGCTGTAAAAGGCTCAAGTCAACAACTTCTGACATTGGCAGTCTTATGGAAAACCTACTACTATTATGGACTATTGGACTATATTGGGATATTTTGCTGAATTCATGTACCTACAATATTTAAATGACAATGGAATACCCTTCTCTGACAAAACTAACCAAAAAAGAAGGATACAAATGAATGACCATTTTGATTCTGTATACTCAAAATAGTTAGGATAGATTTACAGCTGCATTCTCTTAATTCAGTGAATAGAGATATTTGTTCTAATAGTGTTTGTGGACAGGATATCATGTTTGCATCTTGTAAAATGAATAACCACTAAGACAACAATATGCAATGTATTAATTATTGAAACTATGCTAGTAATCAGTTCTGAAACTGTCTCATTGCTATTTGTTTCTCAATAAAATTATTTTAAAACATTGCGTGGAAAGAGACATTGTCCTCTGGTACAGTTTTCCTCTCACTTCCTTTCCTCTCTCCTCTGTACCTACTCTGACTGACTTTTAGAGAGGACTCTATATTTGCCCTGAATCTTCAGGGCCTCGTAAGTCTCCAACTCCCCATAAGGCCTTTCCCGTTTGGTCACCTCTATGATCCCGAGAAAATGCTATTTCACTGTCCTGTTTACTTTGTCTACAATGGGTGATGCTGTTGACCATTTGCCTTCTCAACACTTTCCATTCCCACCTTCTGGACACTTTCTCAGTCTCCTTCTTGCAGTTGTTTTTGTCCTTGAATTCTGTAAAGGTTGGTATGCTACCCATTTCTATCTTCAATTTTTCTTCTCATTACTGATTCTGAAGAAACATAACCTGGATAAGTTCCTTCTCAGGGATGGCTACAACTTTCCCTCTTTATAAATATTAATTTCCAGCATGCATCTTCAATTTGGAAAAGAATGTGGATTAAAAATTGCTTTATTTGATGGGTGAACTGACATCTCAAGTTTGGCTTGCCAAATGTTTCAGTCTTTCTAGTTGCCTCTACCTCTTTTATTTCCCATCTCAAGGATGAACCTCACAATAATTAAGTTTCTAAAGCCAAAAATGGAATCATTTACAGGTATGGACAAATACCCATTCACTTGTTCTCCCTACACTTATTCTACATTCAGCTGGACTCTCAGCACTGGGAGTTCTGTCTTCTAAATATTGGAAATTTTATTTTCTGTTCACTTCCTCTGTTACTGCCTTCATTTGGGCTTTAATAACTTCCTTCTTATACTATTGTCATAATCTTTTGGCAGCAAGTGTTTCCTTTTCTAATCTGCCATTCTTCTTATCTTTGGGCTGATGTTTGCAAACTGAAATCTTATTCTCTTATTTCACTTTTATTGGCCATTTATGATCTTCAGAATAAAATCTGAGTTCCTTAGCATCATAGGCAAGGCATTCCATCATCTAGCCCCTATCTCCCTTGCTAGATTCTTTTCCTACCATAAATCACTGCTGAGGAGCATTGGATTTTCTGGAGTTCCCCTCCAGTTTTACTATTCTCTGTTCCCTCTTACCTATTATCCAATTTTGCAAATGTTGCCCCTCCTCAATTCAGCAGCTCCTTTTGTCCATCATTTTGCTCTCTGTAGTTCCAGTCACTTAGGGTCAACCACAGTCCAAGAAATATTAAATTGAAAATTTCAGAAATAAATGACCCACAAATTTTAAATTGCATGCTATTCTAAGTAGTTTATGAAATCCCAGGCTGCTCTGCTCCATTCTTCTCAGGACATGAACCCATACTGTATAATAAATTATTTGTCCTGCTACCATCTTGGAATTATGATGCTTTGTGTACAGGATTCAGTACTGTCCTCATTTACAGGTAAACATGGGATCATAGAACATAGGAGCCAACGCACTTCATTTCTGCTCTACCACAATGTTCCAATTATCATTGCTTTCTCATCATCAAAATTATTGTCAGTTTCCACAATAGAATATAAATTTCTCAAGTGTAAGGATGATGTCTGTTTCTTCTATGTCTAGGACATTACTCAGTAAATGATAACAACTAATTCATACTTGTTATCTGACCTAGTAGTCACCAGAGACCCGTCAAGATAATTGTTCTCCATCGTGTATACCTGTAGCAATTATTTGTTTAGTATAAAAAGGCTGCCTTGGTACAAAATGCATCTATGTTAATAGCAAGAAATAGTGCATCTAGTATTCACAGCAGTATTGTTTATGGTATTGAAAAAACAGGAACAACTCAGATATCTATCATCTGATGAAAGAATAAATAAAAGGAGGAGTATCCATGCTGTAAAATATTATTTACCTATAAAAAGGAATGGAGTACTGAGACACGCCCCAACGCAGATGAACCTTAAAAACATGCCTAATGCAAGAACCCACATGTGAAGGATCATACGTCTGATGCCATTTATTTGAAAGTCCAGAATAGAAAAACCTATAGGGAAAGAGAGTAAATTCATTGCTTGAGGGCCAGGGAGATGGCTCAGTAGGTTAAGTGCTTCCCTAGCAAGCACAAGGGCCCGAGTTCAATCCCTGGTTCTGCAAAAAAAAAAAAAAAAAAAAAAATTCATTGCTTGAAAATTCTGTAGAGAGTGAGAGAGAATGGAGGAATAAGAGAGTAATATATAAGGGGTTTAGAGTTTTCTTTTGAGATGATTAAAAGAGCCTAATGCTGACTGCAAAGACAGAAGTACAACTGTACATTTTAAAGTGGGTAGCTTATAAGGTGTGTAAAGTACATATCAAAAAACTGAATCCAATGACTAGTATTTTTACTCTTTCTCTGTCCTGGCCTAGACATCAGGCATGACTTTACATTAATCTTTTTTTTGGGGGGGTGCGGGGTGGGGGAGTACCGGGGATTGAACTCAAGATCTTGTGCTTGCCAGGCAAGCACTTATTCTACTGAGCTATCTCCCCGGCCTTCAGGCATGAATTTATAGTGCTTGGGATGGAAACATTTCTCAAAGTTCTAAGCTAGTGCAGGATTAATCCAGTATGTAAGTGCTGAAGAGGTCAGAGTTGTTCCAGGGCTCGTAGATGATGACTGCAGGACCTCTTGAGCTAGTACAAGCAAAAGCACAAGCCAGTGGCCTCGTTATTTGACTGACCAGTGCAGGTTAGGATAAGCATGGCTCTTCCCTATGTCGTTCCAGAAAGGCGAAGACTTGGGTATGATCAGCTCTGCCAAAGTCACTTTCAGATGGGATAGGTATCTTCTGAGAGAGACTGCGCACTGGAGAGAAAATGCTACTTGCTTAGTTTTGGTGCTTGAGGGGTTATTCTGGCATCATTTATCTGGTGCCTCTGAAGCCATTAACAGCAGAAGGAAGAAGGGACCTAGAAGAAAATAGAAAAGTTGTGAGTTGCTCATTCAGATTCTGGCTTTCTTTTTTGCTGTTTTTTTGTTTTTTGTGTATTTGGTACAGGGTCTCACTATGATCTCAGGCTCGTAGTGATCCTCCTGTCTCAGCATTCCCACCACTGGGATTACAGGTGTGCACCATCACACCTGGTCTCAGAGGCCAGCTCAGCACACTAGGGGGTGGGACCTGTGTGACACGCAGAGCTGAGGATCAAACCCTGATCCCTGAGCTTGCCTAAGCAGGCACTTAGTCCTCTGAGCTATCTCTCTGGTCTTAGATTCTGACTTTCTCTTCGTCATCCTTCAGAACGAATGTTTTTCATTTAGTGTTTATGCTGAGTTGTGGTCTATGATGTATACACTGGGTTTGCTGTTGTCCTTGCTAAATGTTAAGTATGCATTTATTACAAATTAGCAGGATATTCTTTTAAAAATAATAAGTTTTTGAATTTAAGTTTTCATTTCCTTTTTATGGAATGGGAGGGGACTGGGGATTGAACTCAGGGCCTGGTGCTTGCCAGGCAAGTGCTGTGCCGCTGCTAAATCCCCATCCCAGCTTTTTCTTTTCAACTAATGCACAGCAATTGTATGGAATTATGGGATAAAATGTGATATTCAGCACAAATACACAATACATGCTGATGATGTTGGGTATCTATATTTCTATCTCATCTTTCTTTGTGTTTAAAAACCCTCAAGCTCTTTTCTTCTGCTCCTTTATACACTATATTATAGACTGTTGTAAACTATAGTCACCCTATTGTACTGGAAAACACTAAAACTTACTCCTTCTACCTGTGTTTTGGCAACTGCCCTACAGCCCTCCTGTAGTTGTCATTTCTCCTATGACTTCTAGCCTCTGGGAATTACTCTTTTATTCTCTTCTACTTTGAGATCAGTTTTTTTTTTTAATGCTTCCACATATGAAAGGGACCTTTTGGTATTTGTCTTTCTGGGTCTGGCATTATTGACACTTCCATCTATGTGGCTGCAAGTGGTAAGCTATCCTTCCCTATAGGGCTGAATAGCATTGCACCATGTAGCTACACCACGCTTTCTTCATGTGTTCATCCATGAACAGACCCAGGTGGATGCCATAGCTTAGCTGCTGTGAACAGTAAGGTCAGGAAATAAGTCTTCGTTACTGTGAAAATCACTAATTCATCGCATCTAATGTCAACAATAAGATTTGAACAGAATTTAACCACAGGCAATTTCTTCAAATTGAAGTAAAATATTTTCCAATGAAATGATTTCAAAAGACAGTAAATAGGAAAAAAAGTTTTATCCCATACAGGACAAGCAAATTGTTCGTCTTAGGCAAATATCTTATATGTTGCTTTTAACAATTCTGTAAAAATAGGTAAAATGTAAGGGTTAAAATACTTAAGAAAAAATTTGGATGTAATCAGTAGTGAAAATGTTGCAAATACAGCTGATAATGAAATACCATTTTCTTACTAACTTTTTATGGATTAAGCATTGAAGATCGCATGTGAGTTTTATCTGCACATCTGTACACTTATCAGATGGGTTGAACGTGAACAAGCCAAGTAATAAACTGTTGAGGAGCTGAGAAGAGAGCACCCTAGTGTTGCAGGCAGCCGAGTTAGATAGAAGTATTATAGGCAGTTAGACAGGGTCAGGCCCTCAAGGAGACAAGATGGAAGACAAAGTGACTTTGCAACTTGGAAGAGACAGACACTCCCATATGGGCCACACCTCAAGACCAAGACAAAAAGAAGAAGCACAGCTACATACTTCCCTAGGAATGGGCATCAGGGATTGATATCCTAAATAGTATCAATCAACTTGAAAAAGCCCACATGAGTCACTAGCCCAACCCCCAAAAGGAAGAGACCCTGTTCCCTATTCATGCTGGCTTGCTACGTGACTCGCTTTCCCATTTATACTGGATTTAATCAATTTCATCTGAGCAGTGGTGCTTGTAATCTTACTGGTTGACCATAGTTTTGTTCCACCTCATGCCCAGCTAAGCAAGTTCCCATGTCTTCTCTACCACCTTAGACCCGCCTCACCTCATCACATGGTTTTCCTCTATAAAAGTCCCTGCAAGAGACAACTTCCCGGAGGGGTGGGGGGGACTACCCACTCGGGCCCCACCTCCTGTCCATCTCTCAGACAAGAGCAATAAATATATTTTGCTCATAACCTCCATTTGATCCTAAAATTCATTCTTCGGTTTTAGAGAACATGAACTCTTGCAGTTTGGGAGACTGTTTTTCTCTATGTCTTTTGGAGGTTTCCTATATGGTTTGGAGGTCACCGATTTTTCTCCCTGTATCATTAGGAGCTGGAGCTGTGCTTTTTCTGAGATGTGTGGAACATTCAGCACGGCGGAAGTTTATCATGAAACATGGAGAAAGACAGCATGGAAGGAAGCAAGACTGATGAGAAGGGTCCGAGTTATGGAAGACACTGGGTAGGTGGTGGTGAAGACCCCCGACTATGTTCTGAGGATGGTTACGAATGAGCGAAGAGCTCTCTAGTGGGGAATTCCAGCCAGATGAGAGTTTGGGGAGGGATACGGTCGCCATGACACAGAAGGCAAATGCAGCAGAATGAAGCTGAAGACAGGATGCCAACAACTCCAGTACTTAGGGAAGTCCAGTAATGGGACAGCCCAAACCAGGCCAAGGAAGTGAGGCTGGAAAGAACACACAATCATCGCCCCTACAGTTCTCAGAGCATAACCTGTGATGTACTTAGACCAAAAGAAACCACCACAAAAGGCACATTTAGCCTCTTCTCCATTTTAACTTACATTCCTCTTCAAGGTTAAGCTGTCTCTTTCTTTGTGTTTCCACCCACATAACTGTGGAGTCAGGGGAGGTGGCTGTTTTTGTAGAGCTGGGTGTGGCTGGTGGTCAGTCACATTTTCTGAGCTACCTTCTGCCTGTCAGAGTAGTTAAATGGCTCTCACCCTGGCTGTAGATATATGATAATGCAAGAATTTGGACCCAAGTTGTAGGTAACTCCTATCTTAATACTCCTGCCCAGACCCCAGGGCAGTTTCCTGGAAATCCTGAGCTCTTTTGTTATGGGGACTCAACTGTACTTGAAAAGGCAACCAGAAGAGACTCAGGCTCTGAGAAGAAAAGAACTTAAAACTATTAAGAATAATTATGAGGCTCTTGAAATTTTCATTGGAATTAATTTTTGCCTGTGTTTATAATACATGTATTTATGGACTTCCTAATTTGTTCCACATAGAACAAGAATAATCAATAGGGTTCATATCTAACCCCTATCATCCCACTTTTTTCTAAGAAAAAAAATTCAAGACAGTGTTACAAGTTGAACAAAAAATGCATAATTTTTGTTTAATTTATAATTTAATCTATAAATTTATATTATAAATTAATAATTTATAATTTTCATTTATAATTTACATTTTCACAGTTTAGGAAAGCGTTCATAAATAAGTTTTAAGTCATACAGATGATAGTAGATGTAACTATAGTTAAGTTAGTGGATCTGTATCTAAAATTCAGGAATGACTGCAGTTCTTAATGTTGGATGAAAGCGAAGTTACTTAAAGCCTATAAGAAAGCACACGAAAAATCAGTTGGCAAAAATCCAAGAGCCAGATAGTTAAAAACAGTGTCTGTGCTGGATCCTCAGGAGGATCCCAGAGAGGTAAGGATGGGCACTGCAAAAGCAGGGGTGTACAGTGCACTGGACCAGGCAGGGTATGTGTCTTCTTGATATTTTGCAGATAATGATTCTGACGCTCAGAGCTGTTATCTGCCTTGAAGATTGACCTCTCTTGACTTGAGGTCCATTGCTTTTTCCAGTGACTCAGGTTACCCTCTGATTAAATATGGAATTTGTGGTTTCAGTTACTAAAGAGTTACACAGGTAAGGAGCAGAATAAGAAGAATGGTAACATTATATGACAAAAATAACAAAACAGAGTGGCAAATGAAAATCATAGCTCTGATTAGTCTTTCCTGGTTGAAGGAAACAGTCTCTCTGAGCATAGAAAAGAAAGTGGCGTGCGTTAAAGGTAGAAAGGGTCTTTGGGACTTTGTTTGGTATTTAGTTCAGAAGATTGTGGGAAAATCCCTGAAAGTTTTTTTGAGGGGGCAGTTGGAAAAAGCTTTTGGTAATAGTTTTCACACACCTAATGCAAAGTGTGAAAATGTCCAATTAAAAAGCTTATCCAGTAGAAGCCTCTACAACATTATTGAATAATTATATATTGTCCTTCTAATTTTTAGGGAAAAGGGTGGAGATCTGTTAAAACTGCACAATAGACAAGGCACTACAAGGAACCCAGATAACAGCCAACAGAACTGGTTATAAAAAGATTAGAAGCATTTGAAGTTGACCAAACAGCAGGGCCAGATAACACACAGCTGCAGGTTCTAAAGGCGGAGCTAGGGCACTGGTGAACCTCCAGCCTGCCATGTGAAGGAAGGGCTGGGCTGAGCAAGAATCGAGCCCCTAGGAAGTCTACTATCTAAGATTTGCTAAAAGTATTTCCTAAACCAAGTTGTTTGGAATCACTGTTCCTTAATTCTGGATAGTCTTCTGAAAATGGAATCATGAGACTTTTCTGGTAGATGTGAGGAAGAACACCCCAGGGACCTGTGAGTCATGGAACTTCAATGTCACGTTCTAAAGACACAAAACAAAAACACAGATGCCGAGCAGCAAATATAACAGGCACCATGCTGGAGGCTTTTAATGCTAAGACCCTACTGGCTTAGGAGAGAGGAGACCTGTTGTGTAGACATTCAGAAGGGCGAATTGTTTTAATAAGGCCATTCCATTAGTAACTTTGTGATGGAGCATGAGTTGTTTTGTTTGTTTGGTTGGTTTGCATTGTGGCACACAACCTGAGATCTTTCCAGTTCTAAAAATATTCTCTTTTGTATAAAGAAAAAGAAGGAAAATCAAAATGGGATGAACATACATTGAGTGCCCGGTATTATACAAAATACTTTAGTGTATTGTCTTACTTAATTCTCATAATAATTTAAAGAAGGAAATTTTATTAGCTTTGTAATTAGTGTGTGGTTGAGTCTAAGTGGTAACTTTCATTTTCTTCTACTCCCACTTTGAAGAAAGACTATTAGAATGCATAAGAGAAATAGATTAACTTCCACAAAACATGAACAAGAAACAGATAGTACACTGACAGTTTGGTGGGGCGACATATCATGGGAACTGCATCAGCAGGTCTTTCTCTTCACACTGGTGAAGTTGCAGTCTGGTACCAGCTGTCATCTCTTGTCTCAGTTTTCAAATTCCTTTCTTCCAAACCACTCCTGTCCCCAATTTTGTTTCTCACTGGAATCATACTCAGAAATGAGGTGGGAGTAGGGGCATTTTTGAAATATGGAGAAGTAGTTCGACCTGGCCAAGTTTCACCATGAGCTATCTTTCCAGCACCGCACATCTGCTCCTCTCAAAGCTTCTGGCTGATTTTCAAGAGAAGTCCTTTAACCTTTAACGATAAGTAATTCAGTTGAGAAGAAAACAAAGCACACAAAATGCTCTAAGTTCAAACAAATTGAAAATGCACACAAGAACTCTGTGCTCTGCAGTATGCCTTCACGTCATGCTGCAGTGTTGTCTGTGCTGAAATGGCCGTGATGAGAAGCAGGGAATCCCAGTGGGAAGCCTCTGGAGTCGGGCTTTTCTCACTGGACACACGGACTGAGGACTGAGATTCACTCATTCCATGGTTCATTTCACTACTTTGTTACTTTTCATTATGAAGTACTCCTTCCCCCTAGTGCATGGGTGGACCCACTACCTGTTTGTCCATTTACTAGTTGTCAAATATTTAATTCCAGCTTTTGGTGACAAAGAGTAAAGCTGTTATATGCATTTGGATATAGGTTGTTGTGTAGACATATGTTTTATTTCTATTGGTTAAATATCCAGAGATGTATCCACAAGGCTGACACTGACAAAGGTTCTACAATCTGAGGTGCAGGATCTCAGGATAAATCCTGAGGGGATTTCACTGACCTTCTCAGACCCAAAAGCTACAACTCTTGTTGCATAGGTCCTGCTTTACCTTGGTCTTAACCATCCAGTAGAAAAGTATGAAGATGAAGTATAGGAGGTAAAGCCATGCTGTTATGTTGAGCTGTGGGGGACTCAGGTCAACAATTTCTGACATTGCCAGTTAAACAGAAGACCCAATGATATTATGGGCCTCTGTACTCTTTTAGAATATTTTGCTGAGTTTACACACCTATAATATTCAAATAACGGAACTTAGCAAAAAAAGGGTATATAGATGAATGTCCATTTTGTATCTGTGTATTCAAAGTGGTTAGGCTAGATATATAGTTACATTCTCTTAATGAATAGAATGATTTGTTCTGGTGGTGTTTGTAAATAGGATCTCAAGTCCGCATCTTGTACAGCAATTAACCACTAAGAAGAATGTATGCGGTGTGTTAATTATTGAAACTGTCCTAGCGATTTGTTTTTTTTTTTTTTTCAACAAATAATACACTGCATATATTCTTCTTAGTGGTTAATTGCTGTACAAGATGCAGACTTGTGATCCTATTTACAAACACCATTAGAACAAATCATTCTATTCATTAACAGAATGTAACTATATATCTATCCCAACCACTTTGAATACACAGATACAAAAGGGACATTCATCTGTATACCCCATTTTTTCTAAGTTCTGTTATTGAATATTATAGGTGTGTAAACTCAGCAAAATATTCTAAAAGAGTCCAGTAGCCCATAATAGCATTGGGTCTTCTGTTTAACTGGCAATGTCAGAAATTATTGACCTGAGTCCCCCACAGCTCAACAGCATGGCTTTATTTCTTATAATTTCGTCTTCATACTTTTCTGCTGGATGGTTAAGACCAAGGTAAAGCAGGACCTATGCAACAAGAGTTGTAGCTTTTTGGTCTGAGAAGGTCAGTGAAATGCCCTCAGGATTTGTCCTGAGATCCTGTACCTCAGATTGTAGAACCTTTATCAGTGCAGCCATGTGGATTGTCCTAGCGATTTGATTTGAAACTGTCTCATTGCTATTTATCAATAAAATTATGAAAAAAATAAATATCCAGAGATGAAATTGGTCCATTGTATGTCTATGTTTAATGTTTTACTGTTAAACTTTTCCACTGTGGTTGTACTATACATTTCTACTACCAGTGCATGAGAATTTCAGGTGACCGACGTCAACATTTGCTGTTGCCATTTTCCTCAACTCCGTCTATGCTGAGGAGTGTGTGTAGTGAGTGAGGATGGTTTCAGTCTGAGATTCTTTAATGATTAATAATATTAAGGATCTTTTCTTCTGCTTGTTTGCCAACTGGTGATTTTTTTTGGTGAATTGCCTATTCAGGTCTTTTGTCTATTTTTTAAAAACAGAGCAGTATATTATTGTAGGAGTTTGGAGAGTTCTTTTGGCTTTTTTTTTTTTTTTAATGTTACCTTTTAAAGAGTGGAATTTTAAATATAATGCCAACTCACCAATATTTCCTTTTATGACTTATGATTTCTGAGCCTTAAGAAACCTTTGCTACTCCAAGGTAATTAAGATTTTTCTCTGTTTATTCTAGAAGTTTTAAACTTGTAGTCCATATGCTTAATTTTTAAGCCATTTGGAGTTAATTTTTATGTATAAAGGCAAAAGTTAATAATTTTTGCATCTAGAAACTATTCTCAAGTATCAATCATTTAAAAATATCTGTTCTTTCCCTTGAACAAATTTGGCATCTTTTTGAAAAACCGCTTGACTGTATATTTATGAATCTATTCCTGACTCTGCTGTGTTGGTCCTTATGTGGATGTCACATTGACTTAATTACTGTTGCTTTATACTAAATGTTGAGATCAGATGGTGGAAAACCTCCCAACTTTCACTACAGTCTTTATAGAATGTTGAAATTCAGAAATACTGTCAGGAAATATGCCTTTTTGTATTTAAGTTCTTGAGGATTGTACATATTCTGGATGCATTTCTTTGTTTCCTACGGCAATTTACATCAGTTGTTAAGTTTTAACTATTCCAAGAGTTTAATTATAAGTCTGTGCTTTCATGTTTTTTTGCAAATGAACCCGTGAAGTGGATCACTTCATGTCTGTGATGAGTGTAATTTATCATGGAAGTTACTAAAATCAGGTCCCCATGGGAGCAGAGCCCCTATGGCTAACCTCAGGTCCCTGTGGCTGGACAGCTCTACTTTTCAAATTGTCAAATTATCCAGTTTTCCCATAATTTCTGGATTCTTGGGACCCTGTATCCTCAATTCATTGGCTTTATAAACAGATGGTGAGGGTTGCATTTGAAATGGAAAACAGTTTGCTTTTCAGTCTTGGGAATTTTAAGGAAAGTAGAAACACTTTCACCAATTAAATCCATGGAAATAACTAATTGTGTGTGTGTGTGTGTGTGTGTGTGTGTTGTGTGTGTGTGTATGTGTTTGTGCAGTGTCTATCTGAGAGATAGAAAATGGATGTATACATATAATATGGGTTTGAAGTTCCTCAATAAGGTCCTAATATGTTTCAGATAGACACTAAGTTCTCAATAAAAATTGGTTAGGTTTAGGAACATGTATAAACTTTGGATTTTTTTCACTGGTGAACACCATGGTAACTTTAAGAATTTTATAATTCCTGCTGTATGTTGGAAATGTGTTAGATCCAATCACTTTGGGAAGAGGTGGCTATTCTAATACCATTGTTGTGACTACCATCCACACTTTTGGGGCTGAACTTCCAGGCAACAAGCTTTGTGTTGAAAGGTGCTTAATTAATTAATTTTTTTTATTTATTTTATTTTATTTTTATTTTTTTGGTATTTGGTACAGGGTCTCACAGCACAGTTTGGACTCATAGTGATCCTCCTGTTTTCAGCATCCCTCGCTTGGGGTTACAGGCATGCACCACCATGCCTGGTCTCTGTGGACGGCTCAGTGTGCCCGAGGGTGGGACCAGTGCACCAATGTGGTGCTGAGGACTGAATCCTGGTCCCTGCCCTTCTCTAAGAATGTGCATATCGGCAACAGTTTCCCTGCTTGGGTTTAGTGGATGCGTTTTTAAACATGGGAGACTGGTGTGTATCTGCAACTTTCTAGTGTTGCAAACTTATCCCTAAAATTGTGTACCTGCTGAAAATATTTACAAATGTTTTTCTCTCCAGTCATCTGTCCTATTGAATACTATTAAAAAATACTTTGTGAGAAGAATTTTGTATGTTTGAGTGCATAGCATCTCTAACATGGGAGAATTGCTGGTGTTATGAAGGGGAGAGGTAAAAGTTGGAAAGTTACATAAATTGCTGGTGATGACAGAATGTTAAAATTATGTAATATAATTGGGCATGTCCTTTCCTGAACTTGCAGATTCAGATTTTTTAAAAATTGATTTTAAAAAGGCTGCCAGGGAGGCGCTGATGACACCTGTGCAAATACTTGCAAGTTGTATCACCTTGCCTGAATTAAAGGAATTTAATAAAAGGAATTTGAGTAGCATCCAGGTCAGGTAGACACTGGTCAGAGCTGTTCGTGATTGCAGTGCCGTGATGCTGTGTGCACCTAGATACAGCCTTTCCTACCCACCTGATGGACAGGTGCTGGACAAAGGCAAGGGTTTTCTTCCACATCAGTTGGGTTCTGACTAAGTGATTTTAATGAGGAATGGGAGGGAACATAGTATGAAAAAACATCCACCTTGTGCTGATTTTCAGAATCATTACAAATGAACAAGATGCGGTCTAGCAGTGCTGCCTCCCGCCCTCAGGTGATGTTATTATGGACATCATATATATATGTATATGTATTCACTGTAATGCATTTTATTCTATTATTAAAATTAATTTTATTGAGAAACAAATAGCTATGAGGCAGTTGCTCAAAACTGATTAGTGGACAGTTTCAATAATTAATACATTGCATATTGTTGTCTTTGTAGTGGTTATTCATAGTACAAGATGCAGACATGATATTCTGTTCAAATACTCAGTATAGATCTTTCTTCTCATTGGATTAAGAGAGTAACTCATATCTATCCTATTATGTATATACAGATACAAAATGGTCCTTCATTTGTATCCCCTTGTTTTGTTTAGTCTTGTCAGAGATGGGTATTCCATTGCCATGTAAATGTTGTAGGTGTGTGAATTCAGCAAAGTATTCCAATATAGTCCAGTAGTCCATAATAGTAGTGGGTTATCCGTAGGACTGACAATGTCAGAAGTTGTTGACTTGAGCCTTTTACAGTTCAGCATATTAATATGGCTTTATTTTTTATACCTTGTTTTTATACTTTTCTGCTGGATGGTTAAGACCAAGATAAAGCAAGACCTATATAACAAGAAATGTAACTTTTGTATCTGCCAAGGTCAGTCAAATCCTCTCAAGATTTACCCTGAAACCCTGTACCGCAGTTTATAGATCGTTTGTCAGTATCAGCCATGTGGATGAGTCACGATCATTGCTTGGCCAGTTTGCTCTCTGTGAAAGCCTGAGAGAATGTTTTCTGTCCAGAAGACTTTCCTTAGGCACACTCTACATCATCGATCACTTTCCTCTGTGGCCCCATAATCTCCTTGATCAGAAAATTTGGGACACAACTGAGTTACAGATGCACATTTTATATTGGGACGGTTTTTTGTTTTTTTTTTTCTACTTCAAGTTGCATTAGGAGCAGGTCTGGTATAGCTTCTGGAGCTGGGAATCAAACCGCGGTCCTATGTACCTGCCTGCATTTACCCAAGCAGCGCTTTAAACAACTGAGCTGGACATCTTATAATGGGATGCCCCGCAGGCTCTCATACAATCATAGCTGGGGCTTTCGGGACTGACTAGATCATGGGTATGTAATATTGGATTAGTTCATTGATTGGTTTAGCAGAGTTCTGGGTATGGATGATAGATTTACTGACGAAGAAATACCCAACCTGTGTGTGAGTGTTACCCACCAACAGGCTTGTACCCTGAATGGAAAGACAAGGGAAAGATGAAAGGAGTTTCACTGCTTCCTGCCTGCAACACCACGAGCTCTTGGTCCTCTACAATTCTACCCTTCCTTGGATCGAGCTGTCTATGGTCTTAAAGGCCTATGAACTAGGAACTAAAATAAAGCCATCTTCCTTTAGCCTGTTGGGTATTGTTCCAGCAGTAAGAAAATAACTCTAACAGATGTCTTTGAAGGCCCACAGTGAATACCTGAAATTTTGGATGGTACTGATGTTTTTACACATATACATTCTGATAATAAAGTTTATTTTACTTGTCAATTAAGTAAAATAATATACTAGCCACAGTATCTAATAATACAATAGAAGAAATATAATGATATACTATAATAAAAGTTATTTAAAACCCAGCAATTGTTTATCTTTGGAATTTCCCATTTAGTAGTTTCAGGACACAGTTGAGCATGGACAATTGAGAATAGAGAAAACATGACTGTGGGTAAGGGGTGGGTACTCTGTATGGCAGAGCCGTCTCCCTGCCCTGCAGGCTGGAGGGCAGCATGGCTGTGCAATAGGCCACATGCTTTGAAGGCCATCGGAAATGTCTTGGAAGTTCTGGATTGACTCTGTTGTCTCTTGATTTCAGGGATGCCCTTCAGGAGGGTTGACTCTGGGGTTTAGTGTTTAGTTTAGAAGTTTAGAGTTTTAAAATTATGACACATGGAAATACCCACATAATCATTGAATGAGTCCTTTTCTTTTTGGGTTCTCAAGAAAATGAGAAATTTATTATAACTCAGGGAAGGTGCAGTAAGTAATTTAATAAAATAAAAAATTAAACAAGTTATTAGGAATTTGCACCTACTCATTTACTCATTTAAGTCTTTCTGGGTCTGCATGGAGCATCTGATCCCTTTCTCAAGGAGAGATAAGGAACTAGTCTCCTGCCCTCCCATCCAACGCCACTTCGTAGAACTCTCCTTAGCCTTTCTATCTGCTGCTTTTTTCCTGGGCCTGACAAAGGGAAGCAGATGAAGATTGATTTTGAAATAAGCATGTTTGTGCAAAGAAGTGAATAAAGAAAGAATAATGGTGGCCTGAGAGAATGCGGAGGTTCACAGAGTGATGTATCTCCTGCAACAATCCGAGCTGCGCAGTCGGAGTTTCATGGAGTGATTCTTCGGAATGATTTCTTTTTCCAGTGGCCACAAGACATAAAGGCCACTGCAAGTCACTGTTACCCTCCCCCTGCTTTTATACCCCTCAAGTTTGGGTCAGTTTTCACCCATCTAAGCCCGGGTGGCAACTCTGGTTTAAATGCCATTTCATGCCTGATAAAATTTCATTAGGTCCTTTAACTTTTTAATTTGTTTTATTGACTTATCGTGCAGATGGAGCGAAATGTTTGGAAAGGGAAAAAATTTTAAATGGGGATTTACTGAAGTCATGTTTCAGTAAGGAAGGAAATACCATTGACTTTATTACAGCTGCCTAATGTTTTCCACAAACTGCAGAAATAATGCGCTGTATCTTGGTGACCTACAATAGCAGCTGACTGCTTGCACATGATGGAAATGCAATTTGGGTTTGCTAAAAATTAACTATTTAATGTCCTGGTATCTGTGTCTCTCTGCATCTCATGTCTGATTTGCTCTCTGTGTTCTTTTCAAGTTGCTGATGGTACTTTGCTATGCATCTGAAAGCTGTGTGGCCTCCGGAGAGGGGGCTGGAGACGATGCGGAGAGGTCATGCCAACACCCTCCACATGTGTGTTTTTGCAGAGCCTCAGCGACCTTAAATGCTGCGGCACAGCTTTCTCGTGCCTCCTTCCTATGCCACCTGCTCCCCTGTGCCTAACCAGCCCAGCCCAGAAGACCTCTCCCTCTTTCTTCCCCTCCTTGCTATCTTCCCTCCCCCTCCCTTCCTTTGCCGGGCCTTATCTGATATGTTCAGTGATGCGATAAAACAAAAAGGGAAGTTTTTGATTGCACGAACACACCCTTTGGAAAGAGTCCAAGTAGAGTCCGTTAAGGAAAGTGAAAGCAGGGTGGAGATGCCTGGGTGCTGGGGTGAGGAAAATGCAAGTTTAGGAGGAAAAAATAATAATGTGCTAGAGTGGCAGTGGTAGTGGCTAGAGGTCTGGAGGGTGGAGGGAGCTCAGAAAGGAACTTGCCCGGAGGCCTCTCTGAAGATTTACTGCTGTGGCTGCTGCTGAGAGGAGGATCCGGAGGGAGGACATTCTGCCCTGAGTAGCTTCACAGAAAGTGAGGCAGGCTTGTGTTCCCTGGCAAGCAGAGGAAAGAGAGGGCTCAGCCCGCAGCATGGAGGGACGCTCAGCTTGATTGTTTTTAAAGAGCCCGCTTCCACCCACCATTTGTGACCCTGAAGTACAGAGTTCTCAAAGCAGAAAACCAAGCAGAGAATCAGTGTAGATAGAAGAAGCTGTGTCCAGTTTGTCCCAAGGACAATCATGTCTCCTCCCAGGGTGCCGTTTCTCCCCTGACTGCACCTCCCAGGAAGCTAGGGCTCACTCGATGGCTCTCAGGTTTTTGGCTGAGAGGACTGCATAGTATCCACTGAGGTCAAGTGTTGTCTGTCCTCTGGCTAGCACTTCAGGGCCTGGTCTCTTCCCATGGGACCCCAAGCTCTGCTTCCCAGGTGGCCCGTGCTCAACCGGAATGACCTCTGTTCTGAAGGGTTGAACACGCCACCTTCTGAGAGCAAGAGCCGGGTTTCTGCACACTCAGAGTAGCCATAATCACTGCCATTTCACTTACAGGAAATGCGCTGCCTTAGCAAACAGGAGGAAAATGCCCAGGGACACAGAGATATTTGGACTTAGTGGACTTAGGGGGCTCATCTCCCACGCGACCCCTGGAGGACACATGGGCCTCACTCCTGGACTGGCTGATGTCACCTTGAGAGCTCATTCTGGGTAATAAATCAGGAGCCTTCATAGGGAAGAAAGACAAATGGGGTTCTGAGTGTTTTTCTCACAAAAGACAGGAAAGCAGCCCATCTGGTTCACCAAGTAAATCATTGTCAGTGAGGCTGCATAAGGAAGAGACACAGAGGACTCCCGTGCTATAAGCAGGCCCAGCTGGACTTGCATAAAGCAAGCTCAGCTCACCGCACAGCTCATGACAAATCTGAGGAAGGCTGAGCGTAGCGGTGCACGCGAAGCAAAGACAGTGTATTCACCCACTTTTTACCAAGGACTGAGAAGAAGGAAGCTGTACGGGGTCTATGTTGCAGCAGGTAGAATGCCCAAGGAACTCTCTGCACAAAACAACTTCATTAGCCCCTGTTTTCATAAAAAGGCATAGCAGACTTCTACTTGCCCACTGAGTGTATCTTTTTTAACTAAAAGTCTGAATTTTTTGTTTTTTGAGAAGTGGTGGCAAACTTATGGCATATTTGTTGTTTTTCTGTTAAGACAAAACATGTTAATATATGAATTTTTTTTCTAAACTAAAACTTCTGTAGTCAGTGTTTACATTGTACTCTTAGCACTTTGTGATAAATAAATGAGTTTTGGGGAGCAGTTTGGGTGTTTGTCTCTGAAATAGTCACTATCACTGTTTTAGAGGGTAAAGAGGAAGCAGAAAGTTGCTTATTAAAGATTTAAAATATTTTGTTTTTTACTTTCCCTTTCTGATAAGTTCTGGCTAATAGAATGTAAAGTAAAATTATGTGCTGGAACCATTAAGGAAAATTCTTAAAAGAAAAGCAGATGGTATTGGTGGATTAACTTTGCACACCTACATTTTATAATCTGAGCAACTACTTTGAAGATCAATATGAAATACATTAAATGTCGTTAATTCCTTATTATCCTGTTTTGAAATACTGTATCATTGTTTTTATTTCCTTTTTTATCTTTCTCTCTTTAAAACTAGAAAAGAAAGCAGATGGATAGCAGCTCTCTTGTCATCCTAAGATAGAGAAAGCTGGGTGCTAAGGATGGTGGAGCGGATCAATAAAGGAAGCTTGTGCCTCTGCGGGTGTCTCATTGGGTGAGTAGAGGCACTGGGTTCACTTTTTCACACATTTATTTTATTTTATTATTTTTTCCTTTAATTTTTTTATTGGTACATTTTATATATACATAGTGATAGCATTCTTCATAGGGGAATTGTACCTTGCTTCAAACAATAGTTTCAAGCATTTTTTAAAAAAGAGATTTAAAATTTCTGAATTTAGTTCAACTTATAATACCACATGTCCAAGAAAAATGAACCTTTTGCAAAGATATTTAAATAAAATCATACCAAGATGCACAAAAATGAAATTGTCAAAACTTCTTGTAAAGAAAAAAATCATTAAAGCATATACATAAAAATATTAGCTATGGAAGAACAAAATTAAATAGCATCTTATTCCACATTAGAAAGAAAAAAAAGGACCAAGGATGTAAGAAACTAGATTAATTAAAGGACTGAAAGAAAAGATCTGGTCTCTTTGAATTTTATACTTAGCAAACATACCTTTGAAAACTGAAAGTAAGGTTTTCTGGTTATACAAACTTGAAATATTTTAATACCTGCAGAAGTAGCATATAGGAAATAACAAAGAGCATAATTCAAAAGGCAAGAGAAGTTGCAGTATCACACATTTATTTTATAAGATAGAATAAATCCTTAACTTATTTAAGCCACTGTGACAAAACTACGTTACTAGCAGGCAAAGCTAATTCCTGACGGATATAGAAAGCATTCTTATTTTTTTTTTTTTCTCAGTACAGGACACAAAGACATGAATTCTCAGTGTACCGTGTGAGCCAAGAGATACAAGGGGAGGATTGTAACCCCACGCGTTCACCCTTCCGATGAGACTGTCAAGTCCTTAATATCACTGACCTTTGTGAGAAACTGTAGAACGCTATAGACATCCTGAGTAGGGAATTGCACGGTCTTAAGCATTTTATGGAATTGGTGAAGTCTATTATAGAGACCTTGTGGAGGATTTCTGCATCAGGTTATAGTTACTTCAAGATTGTAACAGTGACAGAAAAGAAGGGACTAGGTCTGTGTTAGTGTCTTCAGGATTTTGTCTTAGGGAGACTCACAGTGGGTTGGGTTACCTGGGCAATCATCCATCTTTCCAGGAGCCTTATTGGGAGAGCAACACAAAACTGTAGACTTTGAAGTTGGCTGCTGAGACCATTCAGAACAGGGAAAATCAGAGGTCTGAATTCTGATGGGTCTGATACACGAAGAGCCAATACAGAACCATGTGAGCTTCAAGTGGCTTCTGAGGTTAACTGTAATCCAGCAATTAAAAGAGTTGATCAAGTTTGCAAACCCGAGCAAGGGATATTGGGAAGTGCTTTGTCATCAGGGAATCATCTTTGGAGTAGACTTCATTTCTGTTCATTGGGTTCTAGTAGATTCTTAATACTGTTACAGGACTTTGTATGTCTGTGTGACACACTGATAAGTTAGTCTGAATAACCGTTTGATTAGGAAAATGTAACGAGGTATTTTACTTATAAGGTGCAGCTGTTCTGATGGTTGGGCACATTTTAGAATGCTATGAACTGATCTAGTCCAGAAAGGCTTTACTGAAAAATGTTAAACTACACAGTATCCATTGGGCATATTTGTCTGAAGAGTTTTTGTATTCATATCTGTGGGAAAGGACATAAGATATTTTGGAAGCTGTTTTGCTTTGATTTCCTAACAAAGCAATCCTTCCTTCATAGATTCTAATTGGGTAATGCCACAGAACAGGCTTAACTCAGGTTTCAAAAATGTGTAAATCCTATCATATTAATCCCCCACTGGAGAACACGTATAACTCACTTCTTTAGATCTTTATCATATATGATTTCCTGTTGAATTATTAGCCTTTCACTCTTTTTCAAAAGATAAAACAAAATCCCACAAACAAAACAACAGATAGCCTGCTTTATTCATTTCAACTAAGATTACACAAAAAATTTAGTAACACAGTGTTTGTAAAGCATGTTCTCCCATGTTTGTGGTAAAATAAAATATTCCGAGGCTAGTTCTCAATTTCAGTGAGTGGTTACTGAAATTACTAATTACTGCATAGTATGTTGAGGGGCAGATACCAAAACCTGTCCAGAATCTCCTTCAAGGAGCCCATGCTGTGTTGGTGGCGACTGTATGGAAAGGCAGAGCCATGACCTATGTCCATACAGCCATGGTGTTTTTTGATAAAAGATTGAGATTATTTGCAATGCGTGTGTGTGTGTGCATGTGTTTGTTTATTTACTGGCACTAAGGATTGCATCGAGGGCGTTCACACTGAACTACATACCCAGCCTTTAAATTTTCTTTTTCTTTTAAATTTCAGGTTGCATTCTAGCTAAGAAACTAAGTTGCCCAGGCAAAGTGTGACTTGAGCCTTCTGCCTCAGCCTCCCAGAGTGCTGAAATTATAGGCACTTGCCACCTTATGCAGCTCGCTTTATTTGCTTCTTTCCACTTGAAGACTCTATGAACACCTTTACAATAAATCTTGTACAGGATAATTGAAATAGTGACATTGGGGAACAACTAGGAGAGACAATACTTGGTTCCGATGGAACCAAGATGGAAGGTTGCACTTGACAACCTGTCAGTTGGTGGTGTCCTCAGAGCATAAATAGTCCCAAGGGACACTAAAGTGCTATGTCCTGTTGGCATAAAAAAAAAATCTTCTCAGGAATGACCAAATGGATGGGCATATTGGGAACCAAAATGTTTCAGCTCTTCTCAGATACTCTTCCATCTGCTTCATGCTGTAAACTAACAGATGGTTCCTTTTCTCTTTAGGGGACCTCTAACATTGTTTTACACTGTCAGAAATTATAATATATACAGTGTGCATCTCTAAAAGTGTCATTTATGTTTGTAACATACTGTCCTTTACCCTAGATTCATGTACCATGTAAACTATACATGCTCCCTTTTTTCTTATTTATGTGGAAGGTCTCAGTTACTCACTGTCTGCTTTCACTAAACATCAGGATGCAGAGAGCTTTCTTTCTAGTGTTTGTCCTCACTTGTGAGAGGCAGGGATGAGCTGGGTGGAGGCTGGGTGCAGGACTGGGGCTCTTGATGAGGGGCTAACTCTATGGTACACAGTGTTCAAGAGTGAGAAAGGTCAGACCAGGAGAAAACTGATGCATCTGTCTCAGTCACTTTCTTGTCAGCAGGACAAAATACAATGAATCCTCAAGGTACAATCCTGAAATACAAACATGTTGAAAATAACCAGAATTTCTGTTTTAATTTATGTCCAAAGTTTTGTGTTATAACCCAAATGCTAGCTGCTGGTGCTTCCAGATGGTCTCAGATATAGACTTAACCCTTAAAGAATTCTGGAAGGAACACTGCAGTATCCTTTCTTGTATGGGGTTAATTGGGAAATCCTAGGCCAGTGTTTCTCTAAGGATACTAGACCTGTCTGTATACAGGAGAGAGACTCTGTAGGCTGTGTAGAGGACTCTGAGCTTTCCATGACAATTAGAGTTGCAACCAGGCCTCAGGAGTAAATTGTGTTGGTACATCAAGGGTCCACAATATGCAACATGCACAACCTAAAGGAGGGGAAGAAGCTTATGTTAGATGCTTCAGTTTATAGGTGGCTGGTGTGGAAGGGTCTGGCAGAGAAAGCTGCTTATATCATGAAAGTCAGGAAGCAGAAAACCATGGGAAGAGCTGGGAGGAACATACACCTTCTAGACCACACCTCAGCGACCCACCTTTTCTGACCAGGCTGCAGTTCCTAACAGCTCACTCAGGCACTGAACTCATTAGTGGATAAATCTATTGATACCCCATGATCCGATTATCTTCAGAAAACCGTGCCTCTGAGTACATGAGAGTGTTGGGGCACGTTCTATATTTAAGCCATAATAGCATTCTTCATCCATACATCATCAGGGTATGAATGCATCTAGGGTTCTTAATTTTTTTCAGGACTGAGGCTTGAACTTAGAGCCTTCACATGAATTGTAGCCCCAGACAATTTCTAATTTTTTATTTGAGACAGAATTTCATTAAATCACTAAGTTACCCAGTTCTAACTTGCTATCCTCTCACTGTATTAACTTTCCAGTGTGCTGGGATTATAGACATGCACCACCATGCTTGGATTTGAATTTCACTTTTTATGACAAAATAAGTTCCATTTTCCTGACAATATAAAGTTGTTTATGTGCCCCGGGGGCATATTTTGAGAAGTCATTCAAGTTATCTAGCTCTTCTATTTCCAAACAAGATCTGTAGCAACTTAGGAACTTTATCAATTTATTCACAGAAGACCTAGGGAGCATCAAAAGAGAACTCTGTCCAATACTCTCAAATGATTTTGGTACAGGTTCTTTGTTGATTGCAGCTACTGGACACTACTGAATAGGACATCATCCCAATGTCCACTCATGGGTGCTATGTGCATCATGGGGCTGACAGTCTAACATGACTGTGACACACAGTGACATTTAAATTACTTTGAATCTGTTAAAGACAGAAGGATGGATATCATTGCTAAAGGCATTTGTATTATGGAACCATAATCTGAATTTTAAAAATTCATTTAATAGACCTCTATAGAACACCTATTACACATCAGGCAAGACATTAGGTATTCTCTACACAATCAGATGGGAGGTCTCTGTTCTCATGGAAGTCTGAATCTAATAAACTGAAAGCTGCTAAACATGGAATTCTATGTAGTGATGACTATGTGTGCTGGACAAAGTGGATTCTAGGCACCCTTGTACTCACAGATCGCTACCTGTTATTTTATAGTTTGGTGTGAATGATGGCTGATGAAGTTAATTTTTGGAGGATGAGGTAATTTGGAGGAATTAAAAGAGAAAAAGATTTTTTGTCAAAGATTGTTCTAACAGGGGGTTCGATCCCCTGTACCACATGCTGTGCCGGGCCTGCCTCCGGGTGCGCTGAGCTGGTGATCAAGTCCAGGCACGTGGTGGTGCACGCCTGTGATCCCAGTGCTGAGGAGGCTGAAATCAGGAGGATTCCTACGAGTCTGAGTAAGAGTGAGACCCTGTACCAAATACATAAAATTAAAAAACAAACAAACAAACAAAAGATTGTTCTAACAGGTTGGAAATAATCACATACAAACAGCTCTAATGACCTCTTGAGATTCAGGATTGCAGACCAACTTCTTAGAGGAGTCAGTAGAACCCACTTAGAACTGGATTCATCCCATAATAATGGATGTTATGGAAAAGATGGAAAGTGACCAATTTTCTTATGAATTTTATTGAAAAATTCTCTTTTGTAATCAGAGCAATGCAATTCATTTTTCTTCTCTTAATAGACTAGAATGAACAAAACTCTAACAATTAATTATTAAACAACTTATAAATTTATTCAGTCCTTTCTTCAGTTACTTTGCATTAGACCCACATTTCACCTAACATTGGAGTAAATAGAAATAGAACTTTCTTATACATTAAAGAAAATCTGCAAAACTTTATTAAGCCTAATATCTCTTATGCAATTGGTAGTTTATTTTTCACATTCAATGATTTCTTTTTTTAATTAAGAACTTATAAACACTGAATTTCCACAATGCTGCCTATATGACAGGGTGGAGGGCAGATTTCCGTAGTTGTTTTCTCTTTAATTACATTGTTGTGTTGACATCACTCTTTGAGGTGGGTTTTGTGCCCATGTTACTGGCAGAAGACTGAGACTTATATGAAGAGAGAAGCCCAGGCCCATTTGCCTGGTAGGAGAAGAACAGACCCTTGAAGCAGCAGCCTAGACCCCTACCTACTAGACCAAATGGTGTCACCCAAGTGACTATGGATGACAGTCTTAGAAGCTTTGATTTTTGCTTTTTCTTTGAAAATTTGTTATGGTTTATTCCTTGACTGAGAATCTGAAAAAATTTGAATTTCTCATGGGAACAATTGGCCTGGTCTTGAAGGAACTTTCAGTTACCTTTGTATGATCAAACTGCAGAACGTTTTTGTGATCTGAACCCTGGGTTGTTAGATGCTTCAGGACAGTTGTGGTGGGAGGAGAGAGGACATCAAAGGTCAGTGTCATAGTCTAGGCTTTGCAAGGGGAAATAATGTGGGACCCACAATTTATAGTACTGTTTTATAGTAGTCACCAAAATAATCATATACAAAGAGAGTGCAGGGAATCTGTCCATGTGCTAAGACCATAGAATCTAGCTGAGGGCCTGGATACCATGGTAATGTCCTACATGAGTCCAGCTGAAGACCTAGAGCCCATGACAGTGCCCTCCATGAGTCCAGCTGGAGGCCTTGAGCCCACAACAGTGTCCTGTGCAGGCCTGTTTCATGGATCTGAGCTGGGAAGGATGGAAGGTCAGTGGTGGAACCTAGAAAGTTTGTGCCAGGATCTGTGAAGGATGAAGGATCTGTGCTAGCAGGCTGAGGAATTTGCACTGAGCCAGAAAGAAATGCTCAAAGTGGTAAGCAGAGCTCCTCTGAAAGGTACCACAGCCATCCTCAGTGACAGCGAGGTCCTGAGCTCCTCCAGTGATGAGAATAGACAATTTTATATCACGAAAGTCAGCCCAAGAAGCTGCTCCTGGACACTGAACAGTACACCATCTTTCCCTCTGGAACCAGGAAGCGATGCTCAAAATAAGTACTGGAGCTTCCCCAAAGTGAACCATAGCCATTCTTACTAACAGCCAGGTCCTTCTGGAGCTCCTGTGACAATGAGAATAGTCACATTTACATCAGGAAAGCCAGCATGACAAGGTCCTCCAGGAGAACCAACAGCTCCCTAACTGCTTCTCTTCTTTTCCAGTTCTGCCTCTTATGCTGCCAGCAATAATCCTCCAGTGGGCCTCCCACATGCAGTACATTGGTTCAATTAAACTGTACATTACAAGTTGACCACCAGTTGTCAGTCTACCACTCTCAGGGACTTTCTACAGCAGGGGCTCATCAAAAATCAATACTTCATATCCATCTGGGCTTGGAGGCGCACATCTGTAATCCCAGCATTCAGGAGGCTGAAGCAGGAAGATCATTTCAAATTTGAGACCAACCTGGGCTACAAAGTGAGCTCAAGGCCAGCCTGAGCTGTATAGCCAGACACTATCTTAAAAAGACAAATAAACCAAAACAAAACAACACAAAAACCTTCATATCCAATATCACACTGTCTTCCTTACTTTTTTCTCATTGCTGGGACAAAATACATGACACCTAAAATTAAGGAAAGAAAGGTTTATTTAGCTCACAGTTTGTGAAGATTTCAGTCCATACTCAGCTGGCTCCAAGGCAGAGTGGCACATGGAAAAGGGCAGCAATTCATGGCAGCAAAGGACAGCAAAACAGCAAGAGCAAGAAGGCAGGAGCAGTGGCGACAGCAGCTGAGAGAAAGCCTCTCTCCTTTCCTTATATTGCATTCAGGCTATCCCTGAGTGTAACACACCCATAATCCCAGCAGCACTCACACCCATAATCTGAGCATTAGATCATGAATTAATCACAAACTCTAGAAGCAGCACCATGACTGCGTGCAGCTTTGGGTGGGGGGAACACCTAGACACAAACCATAACACACACAAACTAAAAGAAGTAAGTATGTTCGATTTTGGATGATTCCTTGAGCTACATGGGCATTTTGCTTTTGAGTGTGTACAGACAATAATCTGTTCCTTTCCATTTCTGTCCCATGCAGAACCTAGCAGGATAAGTCAGATAAGTCAATCTTACCTTTGATACATGTTCCAGATTTGATATGATATATATATATCCTCATAGGGATTTCTTTGTTCCATTGAAGTGGTGTCTGCATGTAGGAGAGCTGTGTAGGTCTCTGTGGAAGTGGAAATTAAGTCGGGGAGAATACAGCTGGATATGCTTTTATTCATTGTTTTGAATTAAGTTATGATCATGGGTCCTAGAGTTTAGAGTCTGGATTTGAATCCCAACTTTGCTGAATGCTAGCCCTGTAACACTGAGAAAATTGTACAATCAGGTGGGGAGCATCAAATATGATATTCCCTGTAAGCTATTCATTATATAATGCTATTATTAAATATTAGCTGTTAGGGTTTAATAATTCTCCTAAAGTAACATGTATTGTCATTCATGCGCTGTAAGAAGAGGAACTATTTGCTCTGTATTTCAAGCCAGGAAGTCTAAGGAAACATGTAGGTTGAAAGCCTTCTAACCATAATTTCCTGATAAGAGGGCTAATGTCCTTTTCATGGGACAAATCATTTAGGACATTTAGCCATTGTTCTGTTCATAATTATGGGACCAGGCATTACATGGCAGCTTAAAATGTGGAACAGCTTCCGATACTTGTAGGAAGAAGTGGAGGGGTGGGAGAACAGAAACAGAGACAGAGAGGGGGCAGAGAGACAGGGAGACAGAGAGAGACAGAGACAGAGACAGACACAGAGAAAGACAGAGACAGAGAGATAGAAGAGAGAGCAAGACAGAGTCAGAAAGGAGAGAGAGAGACAGAGAAACAGAGACAGAGACAGAGAGAGTGAGAGGCAGAGAGACAGAGGAGAGAGAGACAGTCAGAGAGTAGAAAGAGAGAGAGAGAGAGAGAGAGAGAGAGAGAGAGAGAGAGAGAGAGAGAGAGAGAGAGAGAAGAGAGATTATGAAAGGAACTGAGAGGAAGCAGCTTGCCTGTAAGATCTGAAAACTTTTACCATGGGGATGAGGTGAGTGTCACAAATCTAGCTCCTTATTAGGTTGAGTTTGTTCATTTCTCTGTACAGTTGTCCCAACTTCTTGCATTTGAATTTGCTTAAGATGTCTGTCCTTGGTGCTTTGGTTCTTGGCTTAAGCTCTTCCTGAAAGTGAGCCTAGCCAGGACGCAACTGCACACTACTGCAAGTCTGAAGTGAAAGGCAGAGTGGGAATGTCTGCCTGCAGCACTGAGGCACTTGCTCTTTTCTTTTGTTGTTAGAAATCATTTCTAAACAATTGCTTCTACCTTAGCACATCTAGCAAGTGATTCTTAATGTGGTTCTTTTACATAATAAAGTATTATTGTACTGTCCTTTTTTAACTACTTCTCTAATGTGGACAAGGGTGAAGAGTTTTAAAAGTACCTTTATTTTATTTTTTAAAATTTTTTTCTTTTCTTTTTATTTTTTTTTCAAAGTTTTATTGACAAACAGATAGCAATGAGACAGTTTCAAATCATATCGGAAGGACAGTTTCAACAAATAATACACTGCATATATTCTTCTTAGTGGTTAATTGCTGTACAAGATGCGGACTTGTGATCCCATTTACAAACACCATTAGAACAAATCATTCTATTCATTAAGAGAATGCAACTATATATCTATCCCAACCTCTTTGAATACACAGATACAAAATGGACATTCATCGGTATACCCCATTTTTTCTAAGTTCCGTTATTGAATATTATAGGTGTGTAAACTCAGCAAAATATTCTAAAAGAGTCCAGTAGCCCATAATAGCATTGGGTCTTATATTTAACTGGCAATGTCAGAAATTATTGACCTGAGTCCCCCACAGCTCAACCCAACAGCATGGCTTTATTTCTTATATTTCGACTTCATACTTTTCTACTGGATGGTTAAGACCAAGGTAAAGCAGGACCTATGCAACAAGAGTTGTAGCTTTTTGGTCTGAGAAGGTCAGTGAAATCCCCTCAGGATTTGTCCTGAGATCCTGTACCTCAGATTGTAGAACCTTCATCAGTGCAGCCATGTGGATGAGTCACGGCCATTGCTTGGCCAATGTGCTCTCTGTGAAAGCCTGAGAGAGTGTCTTCTCCCCATGTGACTCTCCTTAGGCCCACTCTATGTCATCGATCGCTTTCCTCTTTGGCCCCATAATCTTCTTGATCAGAAAATTTGGGACACTACCGAGGTACATGACGTTACAGTACAAGTTCTCATATGTCCTGAGTCTTAATTGACCTTAGAAGGTTAGGGCCAAAATAATGGCTTTCCTTGTATCCTTCCTTTTTCTCTAATTTGGTCTAAGTACCTTTATTTTAAAATACAATTAATAAATGTTTCAGGGAAAAAACCCAAAGCAATTTAGAGATAAGGATCTTGGAAATTATGCTGTGTAGCATGGATTTTAATACCACATTTAGGTATATGTAATAATTCTACTGTTGATTTTTACAAAAGAACTTTTTTTTTTTAAGAAACGATTATTTATTTATTTATTTATTTATCTTAATGTATTTGGTACAGGGTCTCACTATGCAGCTCAGACTTGTAGTGATCTTCCTTTTTTTAGCCTCGCCAGCTCTGGGATTACAGTGGTGCTCCAACACCTCTGGTCTCGGTGGCTGGTTTACTGCACCTGGGGGTAGGGCCAGTGTGGCGTGTGGTGTCGGAGATGGAACCCTGATCCTTGTGCTTGCCTAAACAGGCACTTAGTCTGCTGAGCTATCTTGCTGGCCTAACAAAGGGACTATCGATCAACTAACATTTATGGAGCACCTACTATGTGTTAAGCACAATTCTAGGAACTTGCACTGGAACAATAAATAGGTAAACATGGTTTCTTTCCTCAAGCAATCTGTCAGAGAGCAAAAAGTCTATATGTGAATATGGAGTAAGATATAT
>NW_004524838.1:1330913-1336091 GCF_000260255.1 Octodon degus | reverse complement strand
GTCATTCGTTGATCAATTTTAATGAATTAGAATCTATTGGGTTACATGTAGTATCTAGTACAGTGGTGGCAAACTGATGCACACTATTATCATTGAAAGCTCTGAAAGCTTTGCCATTACTGATCTAGTACATTTTGTAATGTAGGAGAATTAAAATTAAAATTAAAATTATGATATCATAGCAAATAAAAAAGAATTCTTGTTTTTTTTTTTTTTTTTTGCTCCGAATGCCCTCAGGGGTGGTTTGGCTGGCTGGAGTGTTGTGGGGATCGAACTACAGCATGCTGAGGCTGACAGCTTTGTGGAAGCAGCCACTTAAACAACTGAGCTAAGGCCAGGCCCCAAAAATTCTGATTATTTCAGTTAATTGATTGTTTGGATTTTGGTAAAGGGCTTATTACTTTCACTAATCCCAGTTTAGAGGCAAATTTGGCAGTTATTGAGATAACTGTAATTCATGCACAGCCATAAGCAAGGCTGAGAGCCAGAGCTCCTAAGAAGGGTTGCTTGGGTTTCAGATGTGAGGAAGCTGAGGGGAAAGCTTCAGCAGGAATTTCAGCTCTCTCCTGGCCTTGTGTGCTGAGTAGTAATAGATTTAGAGGACTTAGAGTCAAGGTGGGCTGGCAAGACAGAGCTCTACCGGGCTATGTCAACTGTTTGCGTCATAATGATGTGGACATCACTAACTTCTCAGTTCTACTGGGTGACCTCACTGATGACACGCCTGAAGTGTGTGCTACCCTCACTCATGCTGGGGTCCTAAGCACTATAGAGAAGAAGGCAGTGTGGAGGTGAGTATCTTCCCTATCCCTACTCCAGACAAGTGGTTGAATTACTATGTTCTGTGTGAAAAGCATTTGGTCCCCTCATTCTTGGCTTTAATTACATTGCTACCATTAATTTATTTGACTTATAACTGTGCATAGCTTTGGTATTGTCTTAGCACCATAGTTTCTTTTTTAAAAAAATCTTATGCTGATTGCCTTTTTTGTTTAGTAGTTGTCTTGTTCATAGTCTCCATCTAATTGATGTATGGATAAGTACTTTCTGTTACTGTAAAAAATAGCTGAGATAATCAATTCATGAAGAGAAAAGATACATTTCATCTCATGTTTTGGAGCATTCAATCCATGGTTGGTGGCCCCTGTTGCATTTGGTTCTCTGGGAAAGCACAGCATCATGGCAGGGAGTGCATGGAGCCAAGCTGCTCACATCACAGCCAGAAGTGGAAAAGACAAAAAGGCTAGGAACCCACAATGTCTTTAAGGAAGATTCCCCCAATTATCCAAAGATCTCCCACTAGGGCGACTTCTTAAAGTTTCTAGCACCTCCTACCAGTATCACCAAGCTGGGGACCAAGCCTTTAACAAGGGCGCTATTGTGTGATATTCCAGATTTACACTATACAGCACAGCACAGTGTACAAAAATCTAAGTTGAGCCTATTAGAATGTATTTTTCATGCTTTAACTGTACATGTAGGTGTTGATATTCATATCAGATATTGGTACCTATCTTAGTCTATTTTGTATTTCTGTGACAAAATACTTGATGCTGGGCAATATATTTTATTTAAAAATTTTTTTTACATCATTGATCATATTCCTCTGTGGCCCCATAATACCTAAAGAGAGTCACATGGAGAGAAAACATTCTCTCAGGCTCTCACAGAGAGCAAGTTGGTCAGGCAATGGCCGTGACTCATCCACATGGCCGGCCCTGACAAAGGATCTACAAAGTGTGGTACAGGGTTTCGAGGTAAGTCCTGAGGGGACTTGACTGACCTTGTCAGATACAAAAGTTACATTTCTTGATATATAGGTCTTGCTTTATCCTGGTCTTATCCATCCAGCAGAAAAGTGTAGAAACAAGGTATGAAAAGTGAAGCCATGTTAATATGCTGAGCTGTGGAAGGCTCAAGTCATCAGATTCGGACATTGCCAGTCCTGTGGATAACCCACTACTATTGTGGAGTACTGGGCTATATTGGAATATTTTGCTGAATTCATGCACATACAATATTTGAGTGGCAATGGAATACCCATCTCTGACAAAACTTAACATAAAAAGGAGATATAAATGAAGGACAATTCTGTATCATTCTGTATCTATATATGCAAAACTGTTAGGATAGATATATAACCACTTAATTCAATAAGAAAGATTTGTGCTAATAGTGTTTGGAAAGGATATCGTGTTGGCATCTTGAGCTATAAATGACTACTACAAAGACAACAATATGCAATATATTAATTGTTGTAATTCTCCTACCAACCTGTTTTGAAACTGTCTCATTGCAATTTTTCTCAATAAAATTAATTTAAAAGAATAAAAAAATTTAAATGTATTTAGTACAGAGTCTACAGGGTCTCATTATGTAGATCGGACTCATAGTGATCCTCTTGTTTTCAGCCTCACAAGTGTTGGGATTACAGGTGCACGCCACCATGCCTAGTCTCAATGGCCATCTCAGTGCACCCCAGGGGCAGGGCCAGCACAGCACACTGGGGATCGAACTCCAGTCTGTACACTCTTCCTAAACAGGTTCTTTAGTCCACTGAGCTATCTAATTTTGTTATTTTTTTTTAAATTTTATTTTTATTTATTTGTGTGTGTGTGTGTGTGTGTGTGTGTGTGGCCAGCTCAGCCCACCAGGGGGTGGGGCTGGCTGGCATGTGGTGCTGGGGGATTGAACCGTGGTCCCTGTGCTTTGCTAAGCTTGTTCTAAGTAGGTGCTTTAGACCACTGAGCCATCTCACCAGCCCTAATTTTGTTATTTTTAAAAGAAAGTGCAAAATAGCATTAAAACAGAAATCACAAATGATATAGAATTTCACTAAACAAAATAATATGAATTTCAGAGTATTTTTTGCATTGTGTAGTGTTGTCTTCAAATTAGTTGTTCATATTACCAGATATATGCATGCAAAATTGGAAGAAAGAAAAAAAGAAAAGAAAAATTATAAGAAATTAAGAAGAGGAAGTAAAGCCATGCTGTTATGTTGAGCTGTGGGGGACTCAGGTCAATAATTTCTGGCATTGCCAGTTAAACAGAAGACCCAATGCTATTATGGGCTACTGGACTCTTTTAGAATATTTTGCTGAGTTTACACACCTATAATATTCAATAACGGAACTTAGAAAAAATGGGGTATACCGATGAATGTCCATTTTGTATCTGTGTATTCAAAGTGGTTAGGATAGATATATAGTTGCATTCTCTTAATGAATAGAATGATTTGTTCTAATGGTGTTTGTAAATAGGATCTCAAGTCCGCATCATGTACAGCAATTAACCACCGAGAAGAATATATGCAGTGTGTTAGTTATTGAAACTGTCCTACCGATTTGATTTGAAACTGTCTCATTGCTATCTGTTTATCAATAAAATTATGAAAAAAAACAAAAACAAACAAAAAACAAAACAAAACAAAAAATGAATCGTTCAAACACTGACTCAAGTGTCAACAAACTATGATTCAGCACAAATGCCCTGCTTGTCTCGTATGTCCTTAATGTTTGATTTTTTTGCCATTGTGAGAAATCAAACCAAAGTAAATCAGTTTGCCATTGTTATGCATGTCACCGAGGAGTAACCCTGTTTACTTTGACTATAATATTAAAATTCAGAAAAGCTGATTTGCTCAATAAATGTCCATTGGAAAAGTGGGGGAAAAAAAGAAATTAAGAAGATATAAAATGGAAAAAGATTGAAAAAAGAAGACAAAACAAATTAAGCATTATCTTCTTTCCATAGACCAGCAGAAAAGCACAGTACAGTTGTTCAAACCATCCTGCTTACACACATAGATAACTCTTTTCCCCAGTCCTTCTCCTATCCTTCTTCTCAACTTATTCTTTCCTTTTGGATAAATTCATTCTTTTTTCTCGATATCTATTGTATCTTTGAGAGCTTATTTTTTTTTCATCGGGCTGTCACACTAGGAAGACAATATGATGTTTGCACATGTGGGTCTGATTTATTTCACTTAAGAGTATGGTCTCTAGTTGCATCCATTTACCGATAAAAGCCTCAAATTTATCATTTCTTATAGCTGAATAATACTCCAATGTGTAAAAATGTCATATCTTATTTATCCATTCCTCAGTTAATGGGCATTTGGGTTATTTCCAAGGTTCAGTTATGACAAATTCCCCTGCTATAAACACGGGTGCACATTTGTTGCTATGGTATGTTTTCAGTTCTTCTGAGTAATATGTTTTAAAAAGATATTTATTTAACTGCATTTCTGGTGGCTATAAACAAATGGAGCTGGTGTCTGGTAAGGGCCTTCCCCTTGGTGTGTTTACAGTATGCTACGGAAGCAGAAAGAGGAACAACTATGTTTCGAAGGAGTCTAGGAACAAAATGGCCTTAATTTATGACAACTCACACTTGAGAGAGAATTAAACCAATCTTAAGAGATCTGTCTCACTCCTGAGAGGCAGAATTGTTCCATTTATGAGAGGAGAGTTCTTGTGATTCAATAGCCATCTACTGAGCTTAAGCTCTTTAAGATTCCACCTCAGCACTGCCCTAATGGGGGTCAAACTTTCCTGCATATGAAATTTTGGAAACAAACCATATCCCAACCATAGCTGCACCTTACTCAAGAAGGGCACTTAGAACCTTCCTTATAATAAAAGAACAGAAATCCAAAGAGTTGAGTTAGTCATTCTCTTTCATGACTGAAGCCATTGAGTATCAAATCCTAATTGTTATAATCATGTTTCCTGCCATGTGGAGAAAATCACTTTATAGGAAGGATAAGGAAAGTGATAAGCAGAGAACAAAAGAAAGATGGTATGCCACAAAACTCATGTGCTCAGAGGCCGGGCTTATGGATTGTGGTTGGATTATTGGCACACTGTATCTGACTTACTCTCAGGAAGTGAGTCAGTGGGGACATGGCCTGGGAGGGTGCATCACCCTCGCTAGATCTTCCTTTCTCTCTCTGCTTTATGCCTGCCATAACCTGAACAGCTGTCCTCTTCTAGAACCTTCCATCATGGCTTTCTGCTTTGAAGCAGACAAACTGTGGACTAAAACCGTAAGCCAAAATAAACTTCTCTTCCTTAAAGTGTTTTTATATGGCCCTTGAAATTTTTATGGAACAAAATAAGTTATAAATGTACCATTCAACTGAGAAGAGACTAGCATACCGGTATTTTTACACCT
>NW_004524838.1:1302419-1330053 GCF_000260255.1 Octodon degus | reverse complement strand
TGAGTGGCTAAAACAGCAAGGAAGTTGAAAGTTGTGTCCAAGTAACAATTTTGTTGAATGAGTACTTCTCTAAAGAGTTATTCTTAAAGTTAGAAACCTAAATGTGGAAAGCCATTATCCCCAGTTCTTGGAATTCTTTGATTTCTATGGAACTAATTGTTAAGGTGTATATTTACTACTTAGTAGCAGTCATATTGTGGCTAATAAGTAGATATTTGTGAATGAATGCTGCAGTGTTTCCAGTTTTGAGTATCAGAATACTCCATTTAACTGAACTAAGCTACACTATTTCACCTACATCTCAGTTTCTCTTATGTTAAATGGATAGTGAAGGAAACACTTTTATGTGGAAATTCAACACAAAAATTTAAAATTAGTTTTGAATTCTTATGAATGTTACTATTCTCAACCAGTGTTCATTCTTTAAGAGTCTGGAGTGAAACACTGTTCAGAGTTCAACCTACTAGCTGGTTATTATACTCTGAATATACATAATTGGAAAGGAGGAGGTGACGAAGCCATATAATAGCTCCATATCTAGGATGGCATACCTTTAGCGCACCATCAAGACCAATTTTAGTGGTGATTTTACTTAAAATTATAAAGGCAAAAAGGATATTGAGAATATTCTCCATTCTTTAAAATTCACTTGATGCAGTTTATAAATGAATGGATGCAAAAAACGATTGTGTTTATAAAAGTAATAGGGGAAGAGGATATAGAAATAGAACATTAGATTATTTTCATTGGTGTTCATAAATTTAGAAATACAAATGTTTTGCATCTGTGGAACAAAAAAGAATGATTGCCTTTATGTTAACAAAATTATGATTTATCACAAATTTTAATTATGTCACATTTGATAATTTCAAATTCACAAGAACCAGGAATCATTTGTGTAATGACAGAACTGACAGAGCCTGAGGCAAAAGGGTTGCAAATTCATGTCCTGCCTTGCCAATTTAGTGAACTTTGTCATAGAGTGGAAATTAAGTAAAAAACTAGGAATAAGGTAAGACCTTTAAAAAAGTATCTGAAATCTGGAATCATTATTTACAGTGTGGATGTGCTACAGACTATTGTTGCTGGAGCCATTGACTATTTGGGGTGCTCTATTTTTTTTTAAAGGTTCTTTAAGACTTGTCCAAATATAGCTTCTCTTTTTTGTTTTTTTTAAATGTTTCCTTTATTTATTTCTTTTTTCTTTTTTTTTTTATGGTCAGCTCAGCCCACCCTGGGGGCAAGGCTGGAATGGCATGTGGTGCTGGGGATCGAACCGAGGTCCCTGCATGCTTGCCTAAGCTTGCCTAAGCTTGCCTAAGCACGTGCTTTAGACCACTGAGCTATCTCGCCAGCCCCATGGGGTGCTCTATTGCGGATCGCCCAAGGCTTAACTGCATAAGGCTTGATCTCCAGCTGACAATGCTGCTGGGAGGAGGTGGAGCTTGTGGGAGAGAGGCCCTGGTGGAAGCAAGTTAGACACCCAGGAGGTGCTTTGAAGTGGATATTGTGCCTTGCCTTGTCTCCTCTTTCTTTTGCTTCTTTGCTGCTGTATGGCCAGAGACTTTGTTCCCTAACACCTACGTGCTATGACTGTCTGTCTGGCCACAGTGCTGAAAGAAACAGAGCCAACCAAACATGAACAGAGAACTCTGAGAACATGAGCTAAATAAACTTCTCCTTCTTCAGAGTTGTTTATTGTAGGTACTTTGTTGCAGTGAAGGAAACCTCCCTAACACACTGGTATGGATACCTTTAGAACAGGGAAATATAGAATTAAAATTTGAATATGATACTTTTAAATTCATTCTTAGTAAAATTTCTAAGAAAACATCTTTATGCTTATTTGTTCTTACTTTTTATCAATTTGTAAAATGAATAAATAAAATGAATGAGTATGAAATGATTTGTTGACTTCAGATGGTAATGATGATTTTTGAATGATAGTACTGTATGCTGAAGGCTCTTCTGTGTTATTAGAGTTCACTGTATATCAAAAAACATAAACCAATCAATCTAGGCCAAATTTGTAAGGATATGAGGTGATGAGAATTAGAGAAAAATGCAGCTAGAGGTTGTAGCAACCATTCATAGTCTTTTATTCTATAGGAAGCCACATGATTATTCATGTGCTCTCATCAACATTTCAAGGTTCCATGGTGTATCCAACTCCATGGCCAATTTTGTTACAATGTTTGAGACAGTTGAATATAACTACAAGTATGTTATCTGAAAAAACACATTGTGAGAACAAAGAGAACATTGTGAATTTGAAAAAATTATGCATCCTAGTGCAACTTCCAATGAGTTGGCTTTCTTTTTATTTTAAAGGTATAAAACAATAAAAACAATGAGAAAAAATTTCAAAACATGATAATAACAGATTAACAATGAATAATATATAGTATAATGTTATTCTCAAAGTAGTTGCTCAGATGACAAGATATAAGCATAAAAATTTGATAAAATATCACAAATTTCTTTTTAAAGAAATAATAGAAATGATTAGTATCTTGTCTATCTTGTGTGTACATATTATATATTGTATATTGTATACTGTATATTGTATATTATACATTACATATTGTATACTACACACCATACTGCATATATATTATATATTACATATTATATCATAGTATATATTGCATGTTATATATTAATATATAACATGAAGAAATATATAATTTTCCTTCTTTTCTCCTATCACCCATCCCAGTTGTTCTTTTCTTTGGAGTGTTTTCTTCCCCTTTCACAATATCTGTTATCCATTTTGGCCCTTATTTACTCTTTCAATTTGTTACACTAGGGAGACACTACAATATGCATAAAGTCTGATTTATTTCACTTAGGAGTATGGTCTCAAGTTGCATATATTTATCTATAAAAGCCTCAAGTTTGTTTTTGTCTTCTTCTGAGTAGTACTTTGTTGTATGAAAACACCGTATCTTTGGTTGATGAGCATTTGGGATTTTTCCAAGATTTAGCTAATAGAAATTGTGCTGTTATAAATATGGGTACATATATATTACTGTGCTGTGATGCTTTTAATTCTTCTGGGAAAATGTCCAGAAGGCAAATAGCTGGAATGAATGGGACCACTAATCCTAGGTTTTGGAAGAATCTCCACACTGATTTCTACAGAGATTTTACCTTTTTATACTCCCACCAACAGTGAACAAGGGTTATTTTGTCCCATAGCCCCTCTAGCTTTTTTTTTTTATTGGTTGATTTCATATTTCTCACACTTGTAGCAATCCTCCTGTTTTCAGCCTTCCATGCACTGGGATTATAGGAATATGCTGGTTCAGCACACCCGGGAGCGGGGCTTGATGGCAGGTGGTGCCAGGGATCAAACCCTGGTCTCTGTGCTAGCCTAAGCAGGCACTTAATCCACTGAGCTATTTTGCCTATCCTTTGATTTCATGTTGATAGTCATTCTTTTAAGGGTGAGATGGAATCTCAATATTGTTTTAATTTGCAATTCTTGAATGTCCAATGATGTTGAACATTTTTCATATATTTATTTGACATTTGTATTTCTTCAACTGAGAAGTGTGTATTCATCTCAGATGCCCATTTTGGGCAGGGTGCTTGTTTTTAATATGTTCTAGATAGAAGTCTTTTGTCTGAGAGACAGTTGGCTAATTTTTTTCCCATTCAGTGGGTAGTTTCTACTCTGTTCTAGATTTCTTTTGATGTGCAAAAACTTTTCAATAAGATAAGATTCCAATTGTTGATTCTTTTAGTACTTTCCGTGCAATTTGTGTTTTGTTCATGACCTCTCTTCCTACCCCTATGTCTTCAAGACTTCGATGTACTTTCTTGTTCAGTAGATTTAGTGTTTCTGTTTTAATATTTAGATGTTTGACTCATTTTGACTTTAGTTTAGTGCATGGTAATAGACATGGGCCTAGATTTAGTCTTTGGTATGTGAAAAGCCAGTTTTTCCAGCACCATTGATTAAAGAGGCTTTCTTCCAGTGAACATATTTGACCCCTTTTTCAAAGATAAGGTGGCTTGATGGTTGTAATTGTGTCTGCATCATCTAATATGCTCCACTGAGCCTCAGGTCTATTTTTTGCCAGAACCATGCTGATTTTATCACAGTAGCTTTGTAGTATAATTTCAAGTAAGGGATTGTAATGTCTCTTTCCTTGCATTTGTTATCCAGGATTACCTTTGCTATTCTAGGCCTCTTCTATTTTAAAATGATTTTTAAGTGTGTTTTCTCCAAGTTTATGAGGGATACCAATGGTATTTTGATCAGGGTTGTACTAAATCTGTATTACAGTTTTGAAAGTATGGCTATTTTCACAATGTTGTTCATTCCTATCCATGAGCAAGAGATATTTTCCCATTTTCTGTTATCCTGTTCAATCCCCTTATTCAGAGTACTATACTTTTCAATATATAGATATTTTACTCCATTTGTGAGCTTGATTCCTAAGTATTTTATTTTTTGGGTGCTATTGTATAGGTTGTTATTTCCTTAATTTCTCTCTCAGTGAGTTTGTTGTTTGTATATAGGAATGGTATCAATTTTTGAGTGTTGACTTTTTATATACCTATGCTACTGAATTTTCTTATTAAATGTCCAAGTCATTTGGTGGTTTTTTTTTTCTTTTTTTTTCAGAACCAGGTGTTGAACTCAGGCCTTTGTGCTTGTCAGACAAGCGCTCATTCTACTGAGCCATCTCCCCGGCCGCAGGTGTAATTTTTAAGTATCTGTCCATTTTGCACGATGTTGGCTGATGGCTTTAATCAGATTGATAAAGTCTATTCTGATTTTCTATAAGGATTTTATCATTAATAAATGTTAGGCTTTATCAAAAGCCTTTTCTGTATCTATTGAGATTATTATGTGAGTTTGTCTTTATTTCTTGATATGGTGTATCATGTTTATTAATAGATTTGCATATGTTGAACCATTCCTGGGATGAATCTCACTTGGTCATGATATATAATAATCTTGATGATTTGCTGCATTCTGTTTGCATGTATTTTATTGAGGACTTTTGCATGTGTGTTCATTAGGAAGATTGGCGAAATTCATCAGCTCATCACTTTTCCTCACTTCTGTTAAAAATTTATATCTGAGGAGAGTAATAAGTACTCTCTCTCTCTCTCTCTCTCTCTCTCTCGGGCACGTGTGTGCACACAGAGCAACTTGGCTTGGCTACAGAGGCCCATTGAGTCAGTCATTTATTAAACCAATGATCTAAGCAAAGAGACCTTCTGTGAGGTGTAAAAAATGACACTCTGCACTGAATTAGTGCAGGCAAAGGGTCTTGGAAGCATGATTGCTCCCCCATCTGCCACTCCTAGCTTCTTAGCCAGAGAAGCCAGGGAAAGCCTTTCCCTGAGACCAGCCCTGCAGAGGCCAGGGAACACAAAACACATTCCAGCAGTTGGCATCTGGGCATGCAGCTGCCAGTCAGAGCCACTGTGTGGCCAGGAGGGCTGAGAGACAGGCCAGGACAGAGCAGGTCCCATGCCAGGGCCAAGGTAAAGCAACCCATGAGCTTTCTTGGCTCCAGCCTTATTCCTGAGAGTTACAGTTTTATCTGCAAAGTGTGCAGAGGGAGTTGGAACTCCCTGTGAGTGAAGAGCTTGTGGAGTAGCTTTGGCACTCCTGAGGCTCTGTGGTGGGGGGCACTCCCTGTACCTTGGTCCATGACTCAGGCAAAAGGGAAACCCAAAAATTACCACAAAGCCATGGCAATCCTGACTTGGCATCATCAATCAGCTGGAAGGAATTTTTTTCATCTAGTATTTAGAAGTGCACACATGCGTCTGTGTATACATATGCATATTTCTAAGAATGATTGAATTCTGTTGGTTTACTCCTTTGCAAATAGATTGGGGGTGGAGGGTAGAGAGCTCATAATGCCTATTAGAACTTTAAGGGATTGGTTTTCACATGAGAGAACTTCAGAAATGAGGAATTGCTGAAATTATCTGGTTACAGCTTCTGAGGGACATGTACTGTGGATTCACTTTTACATTTCAGTTCATTTGAAAGCCAGTATGGTTAAATTAACCAAAATCTAAATAAAAAAAAATTCCCCAATTCTTCTAGGCCTACTTCACATCCTCAAACTAGGCCCCGCTGGAGGCCCCATTAAAATGGCAGCTCCCACTGAGAGAGAGACAAAAGCCCCCTCTCTGAATGGGCACGCTGAAGCAGTGATGGACTCTCAGAACTGCTTTTTTTTAATCCATTAAAAAAAAGTTACCTCTGCATTGACTGTGAGAGAGTATTTATTTAGCTCTCCACACTGTGGGAAACAGAGGCATTCTTCCTTATAAGGACACCCAGACCTTCTTGGGAGAGGAGAGAAATATGAATCCATAACATGGCTGAACAAATTCCTCCTCGCAACTGAATTCATGGAATGCTTCAGACGTGAACAGCTTAATTTTGGTGTGGTCTGGGACAAATTAATATGACTCAAATCCCACCTCACACAGGAAGCGGCTTCTGATGAATTGGGTGGGGTGAATACACTCACTTCCCTCAGCTCTCTGTCCAACAGTTGTCTCTATTAAATTTAAACGCGGTTCTCTCTCTCTCTCTCCTTCAGCAAGAATATTTCTTTCCAAAGGAATAAGGAAATCAAGAACAAACTAAAAAAAATGTAACTTAAAAGCCTGAGTATGCCAAGGGTTCAGCATATGATTGTAACTCTAGGCTGTGTGAATGACAGTGAGTTTTTGTGTGACAGAACAAAAGCTCTTAGAGGGTAGTCTAGCACATTTGTGTTTGGGGAGTAAAATATATTAAACATGATGATCACTCTTCTGGTATTTCTCACGAAACCCCAGGAACAGTGATTTCCAACTGCGCGGATCTAACAGGGAAGAATCCTTCTTCTCTCCCAGAAAGGGGACAGGATATTCACATTAACACTCAATCAGGCACTACTGTTTTCCCATATGAGAGTCCAGTCTCTTTAGCAGGGAGGGCCAATTGCCTCCTCATTAAAACAAACGTTGACATTATCCTCTCCAGAATGAAATTACTTTTACAAAGTGAGAACAATTTCTTTACTTGTTTCTTTTTGGCAAAGTAGCAAAGTTATTATTACCACTGGTGGGGGGGGGGAGCGTAAGTTCTTGAGTAAAAACTAATGTAAGTATTAGACATACGCTTTAGCTTTAGGAACCATTTGCATCCTGTTTGTACACCTTGCCTTGTATTTATAGAAGGGATTAGTGGGAGGGATTATTTTTCTGTAATCAGTAATAAAAATCATTTTTATTCGGCATCCTATGATTATTCCCTCTGAAGGTTTAGTACACATGCAGTTATGCTGGGCTACATCAGTACGACTGCCTCTGAACCACTGGTGATTGGGAGGGGTCCTTCAGTAGATGGTTAGGCACTTGGGAGTGGAAGGCTGGGCAAGATGCCTTGCAAGTGGATGAAGTTTGTAAAGTTTAGACTGAGATGTGGGCAAATCCAGTGGGAAAGCCACTTTGTATGGCGGTCTCTAAAGCAGTAGAGATGTGTATGAAAGCTAAGACAGTGCTCCCACTTCAGGCTGGCATTCCCAGCATACCTGTGTGTTCCAGATGCATCTGCCATAACTATCCTCCTACCAGAGCTGTGTGCCATTCAAGAACCAGTAGGAGAAATCCGTGATTTAATAGCACTCTTCAGAGCCTCTAAACAATGCTTATCGATAAAGGGCAAAAAGGTATGCATCCTTTTCATTATAAGAATTGTAGACTGTTAGAGGTACATCCTTGAGAATTGGTTTTCAAATGCCTTTTCTATTTGGGATGGACTCCTTTTAAAAACAAAATAAAAATAAATAAGAGTCTACAGGGAATTCCAATATGCAAGATGATTCACTCTTATTGAACTGAGGAAGCACTTGGAATTCCAAGAGTTCATTCTGAGAATGGTTATATTAATGTATTTTTCTGAACTTCTTGAACAAAAGGCTATGAAAATTGTCTGAGGAAACAGCAACTAATGCAGAAATTCTAAAATATCTGGAAAGTGGGGTCATTACACCAAGACAGCCCCTAGTTGTGCAGATGAAGAACTGGGGGCTTGATGATCTGTAGCATGTGACCAAAGATTATACAGCTACTTTTGAAAAACTCAGGACCCAAATTAAAATTTTCCCCCTATTTGCAGGCACTACCTCTGGAGCCTGGAATGCCTTTGAAATCAGGCTGTATGATGCTCTAATCAATTTTAATGATCTGAAGCTTTGAAAAGTTGGTTAACATTTTTTAATAGCAAGAAGCAATCTTCTGTATTGTTCTGTGTTGTGGCAAAACTAATCATATGTCTTGGAAGTATTTTTATGTTCACATATTGATAATAATTGTTCCTTACTTATATTTATTCAGCCCAATATGCATGGGCTGCATATGCATTCTGGAATGGACATAGGACATGACATCCTTGACCAGTAAATCCCTTGAATGAGTGCATTTCCCCCCTCTGTGCATGCCTCCTTCTTGTCCATTGTCTGTCTTCTTTTCATGCCTGTCAGGCGGTGGCCATGACTGTGCACTTATAAAGGTCAGTGACCCAGCAGAGAGGGCAGGCCCTGCAGAAGGCGTGTTGATGAAGCATTACAATGTGCACTGAATTTGTTAGCTCTCTGGCTTACTCCCAGGGGCAGGCTGCAATTGTTTCTTGTGTGGCATGGCACCCACCCGGAACTCTTATGGTATAGACCATTCCATCCAGGAATCTCTAAATCATACCCTCAAAATAAGCACCCAGTATTTCTAAGCTCACTGCATTCCTTTACCTGGCTTTCTTTTCTTTGATTTTTCCAATGTATTCATTTGACATGAATCAAAACAGTCTTTCCTTCTTTACATGAACAGCTATAGGGAGGTCTTCAAGAGATTATTTGCAAAATTGGAAGGCCACATAGACAATAGTTGAGACTTTTAGAAGGCTGAGGCCCTAAGCCTCTATATATGTACTATATGTACTAAATGAAACAAAAATAGACAGAGCATTTTCTCTGAAGTTATTGCATTTTTTTCTTTGAAGAATGGTCTAAATGTGGAAATTTATTATTCAGGAATGAAAGTTTTATCCTCAAAGTTCAAGTTGCCCCAATCTATGCTTCAAGATAAAACTTCTCACCTAAGTGAAACTGTTATTCTGGTCATGTAGAGGAATTGTATCAGATAAGCCTTCCTGCACATAACAGCTACAAACATTAAAAAGACAGCAAATGAAACATACTGGAAAGCTATCAAAGTAGTGAGACAACAGAAGGAATTTGATTTCTTAAATAAGAAACCATACTGGTTAAGATCAATGTATTTGTGGATTTTTCAAAGGTTCTGTACAGTGCCCTAATGCAAGAGAGAGAAAAATTAGAAACAAGAATGTATAGTATATTCTCTATAATTCCTAGTGTACAATAAAAAATCGTTCAACCTTGGAAGAAACAGAAAAATATGACCAAACAGTAAATGAACCAGATACTACAATGACTTGGAAGCAACTATCTAGATGTTTTGATGACTCAAAGGATAAAACTGTTATACTGAGCAGACAGAGGGAGAATTTTAGCAAAGAGATAGGAACCAAATAAAAATACTGAACTGAGAAAATATGATATTTTTAAAATAAAATTCATTGGATGAGGCTAAGGGCAGAATAAAAGGCTAAAAATTTGAAAACACCAGTAGAAACTATACAATCTGAAGGATATATAGAGAAAAAGTGCTGTGGAAAAAATATGTGAAAAGAGTTTCTGTGTCCCATAGGGATGTATTGAACAAGTTAACATACATATAATTGGATTTCCAGAAGAGGACAAAAATGAAACAAAAAAAATCTTTAAATCATTGAAGAAAACCCCCAAATTTGATGACAAACATCAAGTTATATACTCAAGAGGCTCAGCAAACTCCAAGCAATGAGGATGTAAAAAAACAAAAAAACAAACAAACAAACAAACAAAAAAAAACAAAAAAAACCCCCAAAACCCTCACATCCTGGAACAGTTTACATACATTTCTACCAACCAAAGACAGAGCAAAGTTCTGAGGCTTTATCCGAGGGAAGAAGACATCACACATAAGGAGCAGTCTTGCAATTAATCACTTACTTTTCAGCAGGAGCCTTGAAGGCAGAGACAACAGGCCATGCCTAAAGGGCTGAGCGATGAAATTTGTCCATCCAGAATTCTACATTTAACAAAAACATGCTTCAAAAATGAGAGTGAAAGCTGTCTATTACAGATGTGTTAAATAAAAAAAAAATTTAGGCTGAACGATAGTAGATACAAAGCAATAAATATTTTTAAAAGGTGAATAAGTATGAAATATTTTTCCTCCAGTTAGAAAAAGTAGCTCATGGGCTGGGGACATAGCTCAGCTGCCTAAGCACCTGCCTGGCAAGAACAAGGTCCTGAGTTCAGTCTCTGGTTCTGCAAAGCCCCCCTGAAACAAACAAATGAAAAAATCCCCAAAAAGTAGCTCATTACTTAAAACAATACTTACAACATTGTATTATGTTATTTCTAATGTATGTGGATGCATCACATGCTACTGAGAATTAACAGAATTTTATTATTCGGAGGATTTTACATTTTATATCAAGGAAATGACACAAGTGGACTATGGTAAGTCAATAATGCAGGACAGGAGGAACAATGAAAAATGATGTGACAAGTAGGAAACAAATACTACAATAGTAAACATAAACCCAACTGCATCAATACCTACACTAAATGTAAATAGAATAAACACTAATTAAAATACAAATGCTGTCAAAAATATTTATTTGTCTTCGTTTGTATTGGTATAGATTTGCAATACAAAATATTTATATTTGTTTTGGGGAACTGGTTCGTACACACATCACATCTTGATCTTTTTTATTTCTTTTCCTTCCCTTCTACTCACTCTTCTCTTTCACTGTTCCCCTCTGCAACTTTTAAAAAATCTACCTCTCTATTTCCTACCATCTCTCCATTATTTTCCTCTTTATTTTCTTCATATTTTCTTTTCTTACAAAGAGAAACCATGTGATACGTGATTTATTCCACATAACAATTAAAGACTCAGGAGTCTCCATTTCTCTGCAAGTGACACGAATTCATTTTTCATTGTGGATTGCTAATACTCCATTGTGTGTGGATTTGTTACCTTTTCTTTATTTATTCATCTGTTGATGAGCATCAAGACTGTTTCCAGAGCTGGGCTGGGTGAATTGTGTTGCCACACATATAGCAAGGCATGCATCACTATAGTAAAATGTCTTTAATTCTTTCAGGAATATACCCAGGAAAGGCATAGCCAAGTCAAATGGAACAAATAGTTCTAGTTGCTAAAGAAGTCTCCACACTAATTTTGACAATGATTGTGCATGTTTACATTCTCACCAGCGGTATAGAAGGATTCTTCGCTTCCCACAGTCGCAGCAGCATCTTTTGGGACTGGAGTAAGGTGGAATCTCAGAGAGTTTGTATTTATTTATTTAGAGTTGTTTTGATTTGCATTTCCCTACTGGCTAAAGATGAAGAACATTTTTTCATGTACTTATTGGCCAACTATACTTTCTTTGAGAAGTGTTTGTTCTATTGATTTACCAATTTTTTGATTGTTTCATTTGAAGGTTTTTTTTTTTCTTTAGTTCTTTATATAGTCTCTATATTAGTCCTCTATAAAAAGAGTAGCTGGCGGCATTTATTTTCCATCCCATAGGTTGCCCTTTTTTCCCTGTCAATTGTTTCTTTTTGTGTCCAGAAGCTTTTATCTTGACATAGTCCTATTTATTTATGCCTGGTATTATTTCTTGTGCGATTGGAGTTTTATACGGGAAGTCCATGCTGCGCCTGTGGTTTCAAATGTTTACCTTATGTTATCATGCAGCAGTTTTAGCATTGCTGATTTTTTTAAGACATAATTTTTTAAAATCTATTTTGATTTGATTTTAATACAGGGTGAGAGATCTGGCTATAGTTTCATTCATCTCAGTGTAGATAACCAGTTTTCCCAGCACTATTTGTTAAAGAACCTATTTTTTATCTAATGTATGTTTTTGGCCCCTTTGTCAAAAACCGGCTGGCTGAAGGTACACTGGGTTGTTTCTGTGTCTTCCATTATGTACATATCTGTTTCTACCCGTATATGCTGTTGCTGTCACTATGACTTCATAGTACAACTTGAAATCCAGTACTGTAATGCGTCCCACTTTGGTTTTTTACTCAGGATTGCTTTCGATAGTCTGGGTCTCTGCTTATTCCATACAAATTTTAGGATTATTTTCTCCTGTTTTCCAAAGATTGCTGTTGGTATTTTAACAGCAATTACATTAAAACTGTGTATCACTTTTCTAAAAAAAAAAAAAAACAAAAGTAGTACAGGGTCTACAGGGTCTCACTACACAGATCGGACTTGTAGTGATCCTCCTGTTTTCAGCCTCCCAAGCGCTGTGATTGCAGGCGCGCACCACCACGCCCCATCTCACTCGCCATCTCAGCGCACCCTGGGGGCGGGGACAGCAGGGCACGCCCAGCTTTAAACATTGGTCCCTGTGACTGCCTGAGCAGGAGCTTTAGTTTGAGAAGCTATCTGGCTGGCCCTGTCTGTATATCACTTTTTTTTTTTTAACTTTATTTTATTTATTTATTTTTGTGTGTGTGTGTGTGGCCAGCTCAGCCCACCAGGGGGCGGGGCGGGCTGGCATGTGGTGCTGGGGGATTGAACCGCGGTCCCTGTGCTTTGCTAAGCTTGTTCTAAGTAGGTGCTTTAGACCACTGAGCCATCTCACCAGCTCTGTATATCACTTTTGATACTATTGCTTTTTTTTTTTTTTTTTTTTTTTGCGGAACCGGGGATTGAACTCAGATCCTTGCGTTTGCCAGTCAAGCGCTTATCCTACTGAGCCATCTCCCTGACCCCACTATTGCTCTTTTAATGATGGTGATTTTACCTGTCCAGGTATAGTGGATATTTTTTTCTTTTCCAATGTTTTCTTCATCGTCTTTTTTCAGGACACTATTGTTTTCATTATGGAGGTCTTTTACATCCTTGGTTAGATTGATTTACTGGGTACTTAAGTTTGAAGCTATCATAAATGGGATAATTTTCCTAATTTCTTTCTCTGTGGGCTTATTATTGGTGTACAGGGAGGCTACTGATTTTTATTTGTTGATTTTGTGTCAAATGTTTTCGTTTTTGTTTTGTTTTTGTGTGTGTGTGGTACTAGAGATTGAACTCACTGCCTTCACACTGATCTAAATCCACAATCCTTTTAATTTTGTTTTGTTTTTTGAGACAGGGTCTTGTTAAGTTTCTAATTTACCTAGCCTGGACTCAAACTTGCAGTCTTCCTTTCTCAGCCCCCTAGAGTACTGGAACTACGGGTATGTACCACCATACCCAGCTCCGATTGATGTTTAAAAAGCAAGAATCAACTGTATGTACCTTAAGTATAAAGACAGGGAGCAATGTGGATTTTAAGCAAGGTGCATTAGAATTTAAAGACATTTTATAATGATAAAATGTCAATTCACCTGGAAGACATAATAACGTGTATATGAGTAACAGAGTTTCAAAATGTAAAAAGCAAAAATTGACAGATGTATGGGCTGGCCAGATAGCTCAGTGGATTAAAGTGCTTGCTTAGGCAGCTGCAGGGACCAGAATTCGAATCTGGACATGCTGTGCTTCCTGCCATCCCATGGGGCGTGCTGAGACAGCAACTGTGACTGGGCATGGTGGTGCGCATCTGCAATCCCAGCACTTGGGAGGCTGAAAACAGGAGGATCACTAAGAGTCCAATCTGTGTAGTGAGACCCTGTAGACCCTGTACTAAATACATAAAAAATAAAGATAAAATAAAAATTAAAAAGATTGACAGGGCAAATAAATAAATCCACATAGTTCAACATTCATCCAATAGTTAATAGAAACACTAGATGAAAAAAATCAATGATACAGATTTTTAACACTATAAAGCACTCAGATACAATTGATATTTATAGAGTGATATGCCCATCAACTTGAGAGTGCATGCACTTTCAATTATACATATTTATTAAGACAACATACACTGTCTCAAATATCAAAGGATTATCACTTTACAAGGTTATTTTCTTACTATAGTACAGGTAAAGTTAGCAATAATAGAATATGTTGAGTGCTGAATGAACTGTGGATCAAGGAAGAAATCACAAGAAAAATTAGGAACCATTTTAAATGAAATGAAAATATTATACCATATAGCAACAATTGTGGAATTTAGCTGAATCATTTCTTAGAGGAAATAAACAAACGCTTATGTTGCAACAAAAGAACTGTACATTTTCACTTTAGGGGCTATAAAAAGAACAAACTATAAGGCAAATTCATTCATGTACATGGAAATAATAGAAATAAAAGTTAGAATATAAGCCAACACAATGGTATTTTGGCTTACAAACTTAATTTGTTTTACAAGAAGGAAGGAAGGAAAGAAAGAAGGGAGGAAGGGAGAAAGGGAGGAATGGAAGAAGGAAGGGAAGCTAGCTTGGTTTTCCATCAGCTGTGCCCCTTGGACAAATTAATTTATGTTCCTGAGCCTCAAGTTCCTTATTTGGAAAACAGTTATAATCACAACAATGATGAATTTATTTCTACTTTGCAGGTCTGCTATGTGGATTGGCCAGCATTACTGACAGTATCTTGCTCCCAGGAGGTACTCACTCATTACGTTCAACAGAATACCCTAAAATAATACCAAATTATTGCTAGTGGAATAGAGTGCATTTAGGAACTTGTATCTCTTTCCTTCAAGGTCATATCTTTGTACTCGGAGGTTGGATCTCCTGACAACAGGCTGCTGTGAAGTGTTTCTTTTAAAGATAACTTTAGGGCTGTTATTCGTTTGCTCCACAGTTGCTGGCAGCTACCTTCCTTCCTGGGATCCATTTTGCCCTTGGGTAGCCTTGTGCACCCGAGGCCTAGGACGTGAAGGGTTACTCTTTCTCTCTGCAGATGTCCTTCATGCTCCCTGGAAGGTCTCCCGCTGGAGGAAACAGGGTTAAACTCCATCAGGAGGGATTTAGATTAGACCGGAAGAAGAACTTCCTGACTGGTTTCCTTCCCTGGAGTCTAAAAATAGAATAGTTGTCCCATTTGTCAGTTTTTAAGCTGAATGATGTTGGACTAGATGGCTTTGCAAGATAACCTTCAATTCTGTATTTGTAAGAGGACTGCAATTTATTTTATATGCAAATTAGAGACAATTTAGAGCTCTTTGGGTGTTTTCGAAGGTATAGGAAATACTTTCTGCATTGCCTCCCTTGCTTAAAGGGCCTAAAGAATCATACAAAACGGCCTTAGCAAGATAAAAAAGTAATAGAAAATAAGCACAAAGAGATTTAGGAAATTATTACGTGATAGGAAGTGTACGTGTGTATTACATGTTAAAATTACTTACTGTATTTCTTCATCATCAGATATGTACAGCAAACCTAAAATGGTATTGGAACTGGGTATGAGATCTAATTCATTGAATTTAAGCTGTCTCTTGACACTACCCCCGGACAAAGGAAAAGCAATAAAGTAATACTGACACCTAGTGGACCTTGTGTGTTACTACTACTGTTTACAGAATAATGTCAGACCTACCTAGATACTAAGCAAACTGGCTGGACAGGACAGGAGCTAAGAGTAAGGTCATTTTTCTTAACACTACACGAAAAGAAATAGTAAAATATACTGATCATAAAGTGGTCTTTCATTTGTTTCCCGTTTAGTTTTATGGTCGTGACGGAAGTGATCTAAGCAGTATTGATGATTTGGAATTTGTTGAGACCTCTTTTGAAAATTACCGTTTTGGATTTTTTTCATTATTTTTTGTGTACTTGAAAGGTCATATACTTTCTTTCCTTAGGCGTTTCTATATATACTTACAATGGACAAATATTAATTTGGCCAAATTTTCTGTAATCTAAGGCTTGGGGGTGCAGGAATTACTTGACTCTTTATACAAATGACATAAAATCTTTCTCTATGATTTCTTTTTCTGCTTTTTTGAGACAGGGTCTCACTATGTAGCCCAGGCTGGCCTCGAACTCAAAGTCATCCTCCTGCCTCAGTCTCCTAAGTGCTGGAATCACAGGCCTGGGCCACCATGTCCGAGACTTTCCCTATGATTTTTGTCAATGTCTCATCATAATTTTGTCAGATTTTGCTTTTGCACGGACCTTTTTCATTGTACACAAAGTCACAGCTATGTCTTCTTAATGAAATGACCCTAATTTTTAATTATGTGATTTTCTCCCCTTATCATCATGATTGCATTTTGTCTTCAGTTCTTTCACATGACACTAAATCGCTATCACAGTTTTCCTTAAGGAAGAATCTGGCTCTTATTTCTTAAATCCCTTCATCTTTACCCTTTCCGTGCCATTTTACTTCAAATGTCTCTCTTGTTAACTAGATATGACTGCTATTAGAAAAAAATCTGAGGCTCTCTGTTTTGTAATCTGTGAACTTAATTTTTCTACATATACTATGATTATTGACATTTAATAATCCACCACTGTATTTTGTGTTTTTAGTTCGCCCTTTTTTTCAAATGATTTGTTGGATTTGAAAATTTCCTTCTTCTGCTATTTAGAATACACTGAATTATTGGGTTTTATTATTGTTGTTTTTCTTTACATTTTGTCTTTTAAGTTTTTAGTAGATGAAAAGCAAATTTTTTTAATGCAGTGGGTTTTTTTGAATTTTATTTTTATCTTTTCATTTTAATGAGAAAAAAGATAAATTAACAATGAAACAGTTTCAAAAAATATGGAACCCTTCATGAATTTGCATGGCGTCCTTGGGCAGGGCCACGCTACTCTTCTCTGTATCGTTCCAATTTTAGGATATGTGCTGTACTTATCTTTTAGATGTTTTTTATTATGCAGTCATTCAAATCTACCGGTTAAGGCTATAATGATATCTATGCATCTGCTCTCATGTTTATAAAGTTTTGATAAACCTACCACACTACAATTGCTTCAGACTTTTCAAAATAAGAAAAAAAATATACAAACTGCATTGTTGCCTCTATGGCCCCTCTTTAATCTCCCTTCTTTCTCCTTCTCCAGAGTTTGTTTTGGTTGTAAACTTACTTTTTTTTTTTTTTGCATGTTTTAATATTTATTCTGTATTTCTGGTTAAACAATGTATTTAAATATTTTAGAAAGTTATTGTGCTATCTCTTCAATTATTATTTTTGACCTTCATTCATGTTGATTCAGACACCTCTGGTTGGTCATTCTAACATCTGCAGAGTAGTAACCACTTACATATCTATATATTTTTGTATCTGTGACATTTCCTGATCATTCTGTCAGTGGATAGCTTTCCCCAAGGTTTTCCTATTTCAAGCAATATAATTTTCTATGGACAGAGAAGAAAATTCCCCTACAGCAACTTTTTTATGACCCTTTAAAAATAATTTTGAAAAACTATGTAAGTTCCTGGCACATTTTTTAAGATACAGCTAGAATTTTCATTTTAATTTGAGTAGTGACAAATTGTATGGTTTTGGGCTAATCATAAATGTTAATATTTATTTAAAAATGTACTTTTTTTTTTGGGAGGGCTGGAGATGCCTTGTGGGCATTTCTGGTTTTGGGTGAGTATCTGGGTTCGAACCACAGCATCTTGAACGTGAGTGCTTTGTTTAAGCAGACATTTAAACAACTGAGCTAAAGGGCAGGCCCCCTAAAAATGTATTTAGATATACAGCTACTTTCTTTTAGTTCAATGAGAAGAAAGTTTTGAACTAAGAGTGTTTGGACAAGATATCATGTCTGCATCTTGTACTATGAATAACTACATTAAGACAACAATATACAATGTATTAATTATTGTAACTGTCCTACTAACCTGTTTTGAAATTGCTTCATTGTTACTTCTTTCTCAATAAAATTAATATAAAAATAAAATATTGTAATAATAAAAATGTATTTAGCACAGGGTCTGTAGGGTCTCACTACACAGATTGGACCCATAGTGATTCTCCTATTTTTAGTCTCCAAGCACTGGGATTACAGGTGTACACCACCATGCCCCATCTCAGTCACCCTCTCAGTGTGCACTGGGTCAGGGATTGAACCATGGTCCCTGCTGCTGACTAAGCAGGCCCTTTAGTCCACTGAGTTACCTGGCCAGCCCTAACTGAAAATACAATGGTTCAAATGTCAAAAAAGGTTGATAGACACTACCATACATGAAAATGAAGATCAGTCATAAGTCTGAAATTTTCCATTGTTCCTTTTCATTCTTTTTTTTCAGAGTGAGAATAAAGGTCATTTGCAGAAGGAAGAAAAACAAAGCCACTGTGAAGAGTACAAGACCCAGAGCTGGGTAGCCCTCCTTTTCATTCTTGAATTCTCTTTTCTTTTTTTCTTTTCTCTCTTTCTCCCTTCCTTCCTTCCTTCCTTTTTGGCAGAACCGGGGATTGAACTCAGATCCTTGAGTTTGCCAGTCAAGCGCTTATCCTACTGAGCCATCTCCCCGGCCCATGAGCCATTTCCCCGGCCCTCACATTTCTTTTCTACTCCACTGTTTTATCCTAATGCATTTTTAAGGTTTGAAAATACTTTCTCATTTATTAGTTTCAAAAAAAAAACTCAAAATTTAAAATCACCTATTGGGCTCACTTGGATAGAGACTAATCTCACTGAGACCTCTGAAGCTATATTCATCGGGTCTTCTCGTCGTTTCTTTCGGCACCGACCCATAACATACGAGTGGTGCGCAACCCAGGGCACGGAAGACGACCAGGGTTAAGTGACACACTGGGTGTCCACAAATCCCACCTCCCTGGGTACCAAGAAGTACAGGTGGGGCGGCAGCGGCTGCCGAGTGGGCGGCACCCACCGTAAGCTGCAGCACACTAGGGACTTTCTCGTCATAGCACCTGCTTGCAGCAAGGGCAACACCACGCCTCGCCTCGCGCACAGGTGGCTCACGCGGGCTCCACGCTGCGCACGCACGGCGCACGCACGGCGCATGCACGGCGCACGCGCAGCTCATGCGGGTTGCGGCGTTGGATGCGGACGACGTGGAGCACTCTGGGAGCGGTCGTTGCGCGCTTCATGCAAGTGTGGCCGGCAGAGGTGGTGGCGGAAGCCTGGCAAGGTGGTCTGCGGGTGTCTCCTGTGGGCCGAGGATTCAGGGGACTCTCCGCTGGACTTGGGGCCGGCCGCTGGAGAGAACCCGGGGGAGGCTGTTCTGGAGCCGCGGCGGAGGAAGTGTCCGGGGACACTATGAGCTCCTGTGACAGTGGATTTCACTTTTAAAGCCAGCGTGAAACACCTGCCTCGTGGGGTCGACCTGGCATCTGTGATGAGCAGTACCTGGCAGAGCAGGCCGCTGCGGGGCTCAGACGTCTCTGCTACTTCCAGATCTTGCGAACAGTCTTGCCCTGTGGGACAAACAGTTCTCGCATCCTTCTAAATGGCCAGCTTTTCCAGCTTACCAGGCAGCACCGAGCCTCCAGTACGCTTGTCAAGTAATTTTCAGTGTGAAGAAATGATTTGGAGGATTGAATCTTACCGTATTTCTTGGAGTTTTCGGTATCTTTGGTGCCCTTGGGACAGACAGCATGATTATTTTGAAGTAGATCTGAACAGTCCATATTTATTTCTCATTAGCCTTGATTTGAATTTATAGATATGGAGTGGAAAATTTACAGTATAAACTTGGGAGAAGATCCCAGTTATATTGGATTTGTGCATTTCTTAGTTGTATTTCTCATTTTCGTTGGAGCGACGTACACCTCTTATGAAGAGGGAGACAACGCCAGAAACAAGACCCTCCATGGAAGAGAACGACTGTACTTTGCAGTGAGTTTCCAAGCAGAGGCACTACCCAAAAAGAGCAGAGTTTATTTATTTATTTATTTATTTATTTATTTTTTTGGGTAAAATCTGATTTTTTCCCATGTTTTTGTTGAGAGGTGAGTGGCGATGGGGCAGGTTGGGTCAGATTGGTGGGACAGTTCCAGTGATTGGCACATTGCGTGCTGCCTTCCTGGTGGTTGTTTGTTGTGCAGGATGCGGACATGATGTCCTATTTACAGGCACTGTTGAACAGGTCCCTCTGTTCCTTGAGTTGGGAGAGTGTAGCTGTGTGTCTGTCCTGGCCATTTTGAATGCATGGATGCAGGGTGGTCGTTCATCTGTGTCCCCCTTTTTTTTGTTTAGTTCCATCATTTGTATATTGTAGGTGTGTGAACTCAGCAAGATGTTCCAGGGTGGTCCAGTGGTCCATGGTGGTATTGGGTCTTCTACTTGACTGGCAGTGTCAGAGGTTGTTGACCTGGGTCCCCTGCAGCTCAACATGGCAGCATGACTTTGTTTCATGTGCTTCGTTTTTGTGCTTTTCTGCTGGATGGTTGAGACCGGGATGGAGCAGGATCTATGTGGCGGGAGTTGTGGCTTTTGGATCTGGTGGGGTTTGTCAAGTCCCCTCGGGCTTTGTCCTGAGACCCTGTGCCTCGGATTGTGGATCCTTCGTAGGATCTATCTGATTGTAGATCGTTGTCAGCCATGTGGATGACTCGCGGCCAGTGCTTGGCCGGTTTGCTCTCTGCGGGGGCCTGGGAGGATGTTTTCTCTCCGTGTGGCTCTCCTTGGGCGCGCTCTACATCGTGGATTGCTTTCCTCTTTGGCCTCGTGGCCTCCTTCATCAGAGGATTTGGGACACAGCTGAGTTGCATGGTGTTGCAGTGCAGGTTCTCATGTGTCCTGAGTCTTGGTTGACCTTGGAGGGCTGGGGCCAGGGTGTTGGCTTTCCTTGTTCTCTGGTTTTTGGTCTGCAAACTTAGGTTGTCAGAGTTTATTTTTTGCAGCCTCTAATTTTCAGACACTACATATACAGTTACTATAGAAAAACAATTTTTATTTATTTTTAGAAAAACAATTTTCAAAGTGACTTACATTAAAGCACCTCTATCTCTTTTTTATAGCTCTGTATGAGTTCTCTAACTTAAACAGTAAAACCATGAGAAATGAGTGTGTGGAACAACTTTTGGTGAAGTCTCAGTGTTACTTTCGTTTAATATATTGTAATTTATTTCACCAGTTTTCTCTTTTAAATTTTCTTTGAGAACATGAAGTGATACTTTGTTTTAAAAAGGTATGTAAAACAGGCATATTCACCTACTCAAAAAATTGCATATACACATTGCACATACCTGTCACAGTCACAGTTCATAGTGAGTGTTTCTGATGTAGGCAGCTGAATTAGATAGAAATATTATAGGCAGTCGGACAGGGACAGGACCCCAAAGAGGGTAATATGAAAGACAAGATACTTTGCAGCTGTGGAAGAGACAGGTACTCCTGTTGTGTGCCAGACTTCAAGACAAAAGATTAAACAAATATAGCCACATACCTTCCTAGGGATGGGCATCAGGGACTGATATTCTAAATCACCTGAAAAAGCCAGGAAGAGTCACTAACCTAACTCCTACAGGAAAATTCCCTTTTCTGTATGTATGTCCCTTGCTCTGTGACTTGCTTCTACATTTGCTCCCAATTTAATCAATTTTACCTGAGCAATTAATCTTACTGGTTGACCATAGCTTTGTCCTACCTTATGTGTGAGTTCCCATGTTTTCCACCTTAGACCTGCCTTACCTCATGGTTGTATTCTATGAAAATCCCTAGAAAAGGTAAATTCCTTGGCAACACACTTGGGTCCCCTTCTGTCCCTTTCTTGGACAGAAGCTTTCTTTTCCCAGAAAAATAAACTCTATTTCCAAGCTCCGTTGTTTCTAAAATTCATTCTTTGGTTTCAGAGAACATGAATTCATCCCAGGTATCTTTCAGGTTGGAAGTTTCATTTCCCTATATCACTTTTTTTTTTTTTTTGTGCGGTATCGGGGATTGAACTCAGGACCCTGTGCTTCCCAGGCAGGCACTTATTCTACTGAGCTATTTCCCCAGTCCCCTGTATCACTTTTTCCATGTGCCCATTCCTATACCTCTCTAGGGTAAAGGATGTTCTCCTACAAAGGGGTATTTTACTGAGGTGTCATAATTTAGGGCTTCTATGTCCCATAAAAGTTCTTCTGTTGAAAGTTTGATCCCAGTGCTGCATTGTTGAGTGCTAGGAGAAAATTGTATCACAAGAACTCTGACCTCATCAGTGGATTAATTCATTGATGGGTTCATAACTTAATGGACTATTGGGAGTTGTGGGATCATTAGATGGTGTGACCTGACAGCAGTAAATAGGTCTGGGGCATGCTCTTGAAGGGTATATTTTCTCTCCCGCCTATTCCCTTTCCTTCCTTCCTGGCCACCAAGTTGAGCAGCTTTTCTCTACTGTGTACTCCCTCCTAGGACTTTTTACTTCATGCCCAGTGCCAGAGGGCCTTATGACCATGGAGGGAAACCTCTGAAACAGCCAAAAACAAGTCTTTCCTTCTTTTATATCTCTCAGGTATTTTGTCACAGTGATAGAAACCTTGCTGACTTAGTCGGTGATGTTTGTACATTTTTATGTAAGCAAGTCTAGGAGTTGCAAGGCAGGTTATTTCTCTAGTGACTTCATTTCTTTTTTCCTACCCAGATCTTCTTTCATAGATTTCTACGTTTTTCAAAGAGCAGCAGAAAATGGACAAATCCTATGTGAGCTGTTGAAGCCATTCTTTGTTTCACAGTGGATTTTATTAGGCTAATTGTTCTTAAAATGGAAAAGTAGAAATAGATATAATGAACTTCAAGGAAAGAGTATAACACAGTGGTTTAAAAACATAGCCAATAACATTGGAATAGAAAATCAGTAGGGCTACATTACCAAATTTGGGTTGCAAATACTTCTGACTCATGAAAAATAAGATGATGTGCTACATAATTTTCATTGATCACAACAGTGAAGCTACCTGATTTTTTTTTTTTTTTGGTACATTAAGACTTTCCAACACTGAGAGCTAAAAATAAAAACCCTCTTGTTGCTTTTTAAATCAGTACTGAACAAACAGCTTTCTATTGCCAATCATGAAATAAATTCCTACTATTCTATTTGTTCTTCAGTAAAAGCAAAAGGCAAGCAGGGTGTGGTTCCTCATGCCTGTGATTCCTAGAAGTGGGGATCTGTTGGGGCAGGTGGATCACTGGAAGTTTCAGCCTGGCCTATAAAGTAAGTTCAAGGCCAGCCTAGACTGCATAGTAAGACCCTGTCTCAAAAAGACCAAAAGAACGAAGGAAGGAAGGAAGGAAGGAAGGAAGGAAGGAAGGAAGGAAGGAAGGAAGGAAGGAAGGAAGAAAAAATGGGGCCGGGGAAATGCCTCAGTGGAATAAGTGCTTCCCTGGCAAGTGCAGGGACCTGAGTTCAATCCCCAGTTCTGCCAAAGAATAAAAAATAAAAAATAAAAAAAAAGAAAGAAAAGAAGTCAGATAACACACAGTTTTCAGTTAATGATATTTTTATTAGGAAATATTACCAGAACCTATATAGATGGCTTTCTGATGGTCTTCTCTTTTGCCTTTTCTACATAAAACTTGGAACACATGCAGAGTAAGTTGACTGAGTGTGCCTAAAATAACTTCCCGAAAATTTTAGTCTTGTTCACGGTACAGAATGTTAGATTATTTTCTGGCAAATACTGATGTACTTAATCAAATTTCAATTTATGCTTCATACAGGGTGAATTTTTTCCCATCATTGACTGGCATTTGACCTATAAAACACAACAATGATATATTGTTTATTGTGGCAAAATACATGCCACACAAAATTAATGTAAAGTATGCTAACCAGTGGTATTTAGTGTATGTACAGTGTTGTACATAATCACTAATTCCAGAGCATTGTCATCACCCCAAAAGGAAATGTCATATCCTTTAAAGTTACTTTCTGTTAACCCTGGCAAACACTAATTTACATTCATTCTCTATAGACTTTTTAAAATTCTGGGTATTTTACATAAATATAATGGTACAGTTTAAAAAAATAAAATACAATAAAATCATCTATTCTCTGTGACCAACTTTCTGACTGCTAACACATTTCACTTTGTATTGAGCTATTATTATTAGTAATACAAAATTGGTCAAAAATTCATACAATTATTTGGTGAATAGTGAACAAGAATATTACAATTTTATTAAAATATATTCAAGATGTGTTTTATAATTAGTTTGTACATCCGTGGATCAATAGTTATTACTAGAAAGATGAGTTCAACATCATTTCCGTTCCTGCTTTTTAATGTTATAGCCAAACCTGTAAGAAATCTTGTTTGCTTTAGGAGAAAGGAAGCACCTTGCTAAGCTTTGCCAATTATTTGAACTTCTGATAAAGTTTTGTTGTTAAAAACTAGTGTAGTTGTCATAAAATTATGTTAGTGATCTGTTAACTGAAAATTTAATTAGGACTGGGAGTTAGAGCTTCAATGTTACTACAAAGATTTGGAAACAACTTCACCGGAAAGTGTTTTGTGGGTCAGCCAAATAGCTCAGTGGATTAAAGCACCTGCAAGCAGGTGCAGGGGCCAGGGGTTTGATCCTCAGACCTGCTGTGCCAGCCTCACCCCCGGGGCATGCGGAGATAGCAATTGAGACTGGGCATGGTGGCGTGCACCTGTAATTCCAGCTCTTGGGAGGCTGTAAATAGGCGGATCACTATGAGTTCAATCTAGTAGTGAGACTCTGAACACCCTGTAGACCCTTCCCTAAAATGAAAAAAAAAACAAAAAAAAACAAAAACAAAAAAAACAAAACAAAACCCAAAAAACAAACAAAAAAATCACAGATCATATGGTTCTCTATCCCTCAGTATCTAGGAAATACTATATGTCAGAAAGGGTTTATAAATACAATGGAAAAAGATATTAATGACCCTGATTTCTCTTTTACTTAGAAGGATTTTGTTTCAATTCAGTTTGTTGGAAATAGCAGCCTCAAATTTAATTCTCACAGTTAGTCCTCGTGGTCAGACCCATCAGCCAAATGAAACTTTTGAAGAAAGTGTCTTTTTTTTTTTCAAGTAAATGTGTTAATATATATTTCAGAGTATCATCTAAACAGCAATGAGAAATAATGCCTTGCGTAGAACAAAGTAACAAAAGCTTAAGATGGGGTTTACATGATGTACCTCTAGCTTATTAATTTCATAAAGCCATAAATTAAGCAGGAGAATAACAGCTTTTTACTTAATTTGAAATAACACAGTGTAATTTATGCTATATACTCCAAATTAAATGCTGTTTGTGAAACAAGGCGTAAACAAGGACATGGAATTTTCTTTTGGTAAAAATGTGTGTGTGTGTGTGTGTGTGTGTGTGTGTACTGACTCTCTGGGTGAACTTCAGGGAATAATTAAGAATCATGTGAATCAAGTAACTCCAGGGTTGCACTAGGCATCACAATCACTCTTTTTTTTTTTTAACCTATTTACTTAAACATAAGAGTGTTTTGTTATAAATACATTGGATTACAATTCAGTAGCAAATAGGTGCTTCACAACGTGGCAATATCTTACTAAACTGACATAATTGCTATCATGTAACATTGTTATAATTGATGGGAAAAGCTCATGAACTGATAAACATGCTTGTGCTGCTTTATGGAATAGTTTTATTTACTTTATTATTTAATTATATTTAAATAGGAGATTAATTATTATTTACTTATCAACTAATGAAGTTGATCATCCTTTCAAGTTTTTATTAGTAAACATGTTCAGATGCTTTCTGGCCATTTTTATTTGGCTTGTCTGCCTTATATTCATTTATTTGTAAATTAAACTTTTAGAAAAATATTCTGGATTAGATACTACTACTTCTGGTTATATGCACATAATCTTTTCTGTGGTTTTCTTTATATTTTTGTGTGATACCTTCCTTTCTTCCTTATTTCTTTCCTTCCTTCCTTTCTTTCTTTCCTGTTTTTTTTTTTTTTTTCTTTTTGTACTGGAGATTGAACTCAAGACCTTGCACTTGCCAAGCCGGTGCTTATGCCACTGAGCTATTCCCTGGCCCGGGTTTATTTTTATTTTTATTTTTTATGATACCTTTCAGTATATAGAATTTCTTGATTTTAAATAACCAATAGTTTCCTTTCAGTTAATGCATTTTGTAAGGTGCTTAAGAAATTCTTATGAACTTCAGAATCATGACAATTCTTCTAAAATCTTTACAATTTTACTCTTCATTTAGATCTTAAAGTCACCTGGAAGTGATTTGTGTGTTGAGTGCAAGCTAGAATTCAATTTTACTTTTTCCATATGGGTAACACATTGACCCTTCAGGACTTACTGGAAAGTCTGTTCTGCTATGGGGTGTATGTCCTAAAACTCAGATCCACGCGTGGGCGGGGGCCAGCTGGTGTAGGAAGCTGTCCCACCGGTCGGTTCTTCAGATCGGGCCCTCCAGGAAACACCTTGAGAGCCTAGCAGCAGAGCTCGTTAGCGAGAGACCTCAAGGTGAGTAACAGTGGACGTGAGAGGAGGACGCAGGACTGCACACAGTGAGACCCTGGGATGCACCTTGGGCTGCCCAAAGCCTCAGCTCACAGTGTGGAGCTCGGAAGCCACCACGATTCTTCAGAGTTGCTCTGAGAGCGGAAAGAGCACCAAGAACTTTCGGCCCTTTATCAGCGGTGGGGCACAATCTCTCACCATCTCAGGAAGTTTCGGAAAAACTACCAATTTCTTCTAGTGGCACTCCCCACTTTCCAAAGAAGTATTCATTTTATTTTAAAAAAATTTTTTATTCATATATTTATTTTTGAAGTATTCATTTTAGTAAGTTTATTTATTTATTTTTAGTACAGGGTCTATAGGGTCTCACCACACAGGTTGAACTGGTAGTGATTCTCCTGTTTTCAGTCTCCCAAGTGCTGGGATTACAGGTGCATGCCACCATGCCCAGTCTCAACCGCCCTCTCAGTGCTCCCCGGGGGCGGGCCGGCACCACACACGAGGGATCAAACCCCAGAGGCATCTGCCTAAGCAGGCGCTTTAATCCACTGAGCTATTTGGCTGGCCCGAAGTATTCATTTTAGATCAAATCTTGAGTTTCTTGCATAATTTTCTTCATCAAAGACCTAAGACCAGATCTTCCAAGGCTTTAAAGCCTTTTAGAAACTGATAGAAAAGTAAGCAGGACAGCCTACACAGCCCTTGCAATGTATGTATTTGCAGAACATTTTTGTTTTCTGTTGCTGTGAGAAAATACCCAAGACTGCATGATTTATAAAGAACAGTAATATTTTGGTTCATGGTTTTGCAGGCTGGGAGACCCACAACCACAATACTGGCATCTGTTTAACTTCTGAAGAGGGCTTTGTGCTTCATCATTGCATGGTAGAAGGGCAGCAGGATTGATGAGCTCATATGAGAAAGAAAAGTGGACTTGTTTATAGCAAATTCCCCTTGAGATATCAAACTTATTCTTGTGAGAACAGCATCAATTCACTGCAAAGGGCAGAGCCCTTGGATCCAAACACTTCCCAGGAGTCCATAGCTCCCAGTCCTGCTACACTGGGAGCCAACTTTCCGACATATGAATCTTAGAGAACACACCCAAGTCATGGTAGTGCTGTAGCTGAGACTCATAACCTCTTCCAGTCTTTTTTTTTAATTTTTATTTTTTTTCTTAGTTTTTTTTTTCTGTTTTTTTTTGACATCA
>NW_004524838.1:1295646-1298056 GCF_000260255.1 Octodon degus | reverse complement strand
TTCTCTTCAGTCAAAATGGACAAAGGCATAACAAGAAGCAACCAAATGACTCACTTGAAAGTATTGCTATTAATATGCCATAGCATCCTCACTGCATCCTGGTAATTAGGTTAATTAAACTCTGCCAAGACTCCTCTCTTGCCTGATGATGTTTTATATAAGAATCTCAATTGTTTAAGCAGCCACCATAGCTTGTGGTTCAATGGTACTTTCGCTGTGTGTCAATAACTATGAGAAGGCTGAGATTTGTACACGACTTGCAAGCTAAAAAGTTAGCCCCCCCCAGAGTTCCATATTGGTGGATGACTCAAAACTCCAGGCTGTAGAGAATGACAAAAATACCAGGTGACACTTTTCTGTGCTATGATTTGCATTATAAACAAACAGTCCCAAGTTTATTGAACCTTTTTTTTTTTTTTAACAATGGGTAGTAAGCCTCTTAAGAAATACTATTTCCACCTCCCAAAACTGTTGCATATGCAAATCTTCATGAAAAAGTAGTCTGCAGGAAGGAAGTCAGTACTGTTGCTCAGAAAAGTCGCAAAAATTAAAGATCCTTATGTGGAATTTTTCTCCTGGTGCTATTGTTTTCTATTTTGCTTTGGCATGTCTTAAGCCTCATGACACTTTAGTCACTTTTTGTGTTGTAAACAGTTATTTCTTTAAAAAAAAATCACTTGTATTCTTGTGTCTGATGGCTATGGATTATTTCAGGTTTTGTTTTCTGAAAATAGGTATTTTAATTTATTTTGAGAGACACTGTATACACACATCCCCACACACATATAGAGTTCTAGGCTGATCTTTTATAATCTTTGTAAAGATCATTCCAGCGTTGTCTGGTTCCCACTGTTTCTAAAAAGAAGTCATTTGTAATTATTATTCTTCCCTTGAATGTAAAATGTCTTTTTTCCTCTCAGTCCTTTCAGGATTTTTGATTTCTCTTTCATTTTCAGAAGTTTGATTGTTACATGTTTTTATCCAGCTTGATTTTTATTTGCCTCCTGGATCTATGAATTTATGGTTTTAAAAAGTCAAATTTGGTAATTTTTGATCATTTTTCTTCAAATATTTCTGTGTCATGTATCTTCTTTCCATCAGGAACTCTAATTACTCAAGTTATATCATTTGTTGTTGTCTCACATGTCCTGAGTGTCCTGTTAGGCTTTTAAATATACTCTCTGTGCTTTAGTTTGTATAATTTTTTATTGATCTGTCCTTAAGTTAGCATATTTTTTCTACTGCAGATAAAGTCTATTATCAGTTCTTTTTTTTATGTATTGGTTGTTGCAGGGTCTTACTATGCAGCTTGGACTGGTGATCCTCCTGCTATTTTAGCCTCCTCAGTGCTGGGATTACATGCCTGTGCCACTATGCTGGACTCTGTCTGGCTCAGCCTTAGCCTGCCATGGGTGTGTGGCTGGCACCACATGTGGTGCTGGGAATTGAACTGCGGTCCCTGCGCTTGCCTAAGTTTGCTCAAGCAGGACCTTTAGTCTGCTGAGTTATCTTGCTGGCCACTCTATTATCAACTCTAAAATCTTCATTTTAGAAGTTATCTTTCAGTTCATTTTAGGTTTTCTATTTTTGCTAAGTGAATGTATTTATACATTGAGATCATTTTTTTCCTAATTCATTTATTTGGATCAAATTCACGGCCTTGTACCTGCTAAGTAAGTGTTCATCCATTGAGCTACCACCCAGTCTTTTCTTAAATTAAAAATACATTTATAATAGTTTCATTTTAGTTTTCCTGTAATATAAAGATCATATTTGAATTTGTCTCTATTGATATTTAAATTTGTCATATGGATCATATTGCTAGTCTAAAAATATTTTATAAATTTTGACTGCATGTGAGACCCTGTGACCTAACAGAATAGATCCTGAAATTGGTAAATGTCTTTTTCTTTTCTTTTCCCCAAGAAATTGCTAACTCTTCTCATTCTTTGATGCCTACGGTGAGGGGCTTAGGAGTCATGTTTCACTGAAACTTTAGTTGAGCTTTAATTAAATTCTGTATTCTTCAGATTTCAAATGAGACTAAAGAGATATCTCTGGTTTTTTTTTTTTTAGCATAATCTTTACTCTTAATCATTCTGTAACAAGGTGATCTCTTTAATCTTTTCTTGATTTGTTGCTGTTTTTTTTTTTTTTTTCAGTACCGGGGATTGAACTCAGGACCCTGCACTTGCCAGGCAAACACTTATTCTACTGAGCTATCTCCCCTGGGCCTCTTGTCTTGATTTGACCTTTATTGGATTGCACTGCAGCTTGAGTTAGTTTGGCTCACACCTGAATTCAACTTCAGAATGTCCTTGGAGTATAGGCATCATGAGACTGCAAAGCTGAAAACAGTTTTGTGTTCTCTAACCTTTTTACTGTGTTTGCTAAATTATTATTTAACAGA
>NW_004524838.1:1293484-1294436 GCF_000260255.1 Octodon degus | reverse complement strand
TGAAAACTGGAGCACAACTGGAAAAGACTTAGGTGAGCAGTCTAGAAACTATCAAGTGTCTTCAGTGGAATGGTTTTATATTTGGTGATGAGATGATTTGAGTGGAGAGCACTACATGAGGATGTGATTAGTTAGCTAAGATCAGTCAGCTAAGATCTGGTGAACTGTTCTACCAATAGTCAATATGGAGGAAACCTGTGCTTGGTTTTAGAGCGAATGATCAGGACTGGCTGGTGTTATGTGCAGGGACATACATTTTGTGTTACTATAGAAAAAGTCTGACTTCACAGGAGGAGTAGTTCAGTAAGAGAGTCTCTTTCATTTTACCTGAAAGCACTCAGGTGGCCAAGTAACCACTTGTTGATTTGGTGGAGCAAGGCTTTTTCAGGGAACCAAGTAGGCCAAGTGACCTTGACAGCCCCTTCCAACTCCAAGTGTCTGTGATTTCATGGCTCGCAGATTGGAACCCACTAAATAATACCAGATGGTAATTATTGAGGGTTGATTATGACTTATCCTGGGAAGAGTTCCTAGAAGAAGATTAAAAAAAAATAATTGGAAAAAGATTGACTCTGCTGGAGGTTGGGATTTGTAAATTACCCCGAAAGCATCCATGTTGATAAAGAAATAGACTGGGCTTTAGGTGGCTGTGCATAGTAAGCAGCCCCCTGCCAGCCATCATTTGAGATGTACTGAGCTGGAATAACCTGAAATGAAATCTCTGTCCTATATCTACTGGTACCTGTGTTTCTACCATTAGAAATTTCTTTTAAAATTTTACAACATTTAATCTACCAATGCTTACTGATTAAAATAAATTTAACCAGTTGCTAAAACCTTTGCAATTGGTAGAGTGAAATGTTTTTCAAGTAAGATTTTAAATGTATTTGTTTAGATTTATTTTTTAATGTGTTTGGTAAAGGGTCTCACTGCACAGGTTGAACTCATAGTG
>NW_004524838.1:1289229-1292934 GCF_000260255.1 Octodon degus | reverse complement strand
TTTTTAGGGAAAAAAACACGTCACGTAGGTTGTCTAAAAATAAAGTGCATTTAAACTAAAAAAAAAAATGTATTCTAGAGAGAAATGCTAGAAAGGGGGAAAAGATCAAAATGCAAATGTTTCTCATCTCATCTGGATGAGACTGAGACTCCAAACTTCCTTGTATAAACATTAGCATTTTCTTCAAAGTTTATGTACTATCTGGAATTGGATAAGCTCATTCCAAATTAATCATATCCAGCTACTAGTAATACCTTCAAGGCATAATGTTGAATACTAATATGTGGATTAGATTCCAGAAGAGAACAGTTAACACTTACAAATTACAAATTAGGATCATCTAGGAAGAGTGTTTACAGGGGCACTCTCCACAAAGGAGGGAATACACAAAACCACAGCATCTGTCCTGGAGTTAGTCGCAGCAGAGTGTCACCTTTGAGGTCTGAAAGAAATCAAGAGAAGGAGACACTTCTGTTACCCCAAAGAGAGATAGAGTTTCCTAAGAAAGATGTAGTTACTTTTGTTCAGGAACAATGATGACTCAGCAAAAAGGGAGCCCGTGTAGTCAATACCCTTATTCTTCTCTAGGTTCCCCCCCCCGCCCCCCGTACTTAGGACAGGGCCTACAGGGTCTCACTACATAGATCAGACTCATAATGGTTCTTCAGTTTTCAGCCTCCCAAGAGCTGGGATTACAGGCGCACACTATCATGCCGGGTCTCAATAGCCGTCTCAGCATGCTCTGGGGGAGGGGCTGGCATAGCACACCTGGGATTGAACCCCGTTCCCTGTGCTCTGCCTAAACAGGCACTTTAGTCTGCTGAAATATCAGGAGGGCTCTTCCTCCAGGTTCTTATTAAGGAAACAAGGAATGGATAATTCCAACTGGAACCTAGAGGGGAAGAGAAGGCCTATTGATTAGATCTATGTAGTGATCACATTGGGCAGGAAGGAAGGTGAAAAAAAATTTAGAGAAGATTGGGGAAACTGGTAGCCTTCAGCATAACAGAAACATTTAGGGGCTGGTGAGATAGTTCAGTGGTCTAAAGCACCTGCTTAGGCAAGCTTAGGCAACCGCAGGGACTGCGGTTCTATCTGCAGCACCACATGCCACACCAGCTCCGCTCCCAGGGCAGGCTTAGAAGACCATTACCACCACCACAACAACAAAAAGGAAACATTTGGCAAATAAAATCTGCCAACCAAACATGTTTTGGATGCTTTTGAATGCAATAATATAAAAGGGAAAACTATTATTCTTCATTCTTCTAAGTCCTTTAGCAAAGATTCAGATTGGAATTGTTGATTCAGTGGGGTTATGGGGTAGTAGGGTCCAGCTTTATGACCTTACTTTCTTTCTTTGTGGCGTCAGCCACTAATTCCATTGACTACATACTTATTATTTCCCCAGTCTCAAATGCCAGAGTTATCACTCATGGTAGTGCATCTCCTCCATTGCACTCCTACAGATCTAGGACAAATGAAAGTCTTAATTATTGTAATACTAAAGCATTTCAGGGCTACTAACAGTTTAGTTAAGTCATATATGTTCTTTATACATAGTATGTATTTTATATTATGCACACATATGTGCATATTTCTATGTATATATTTTATATTCATTTACTCAAATATACTTAGCTCTAGGTTAAAAAAGCAAATTTGAAAGTCCTATTACTGGGGCAGGGAGATAGCTCAGTAGAATAAACACTTGCCTGGCAAGCGCAAGGACCTGAGTTCAATCCTCAGTTCCACCAAAAAGAAAAAAGCCCTATTACTGTTAAGGAGATTGAAGCCATGGTTTAATATCTTCTCATAAAGAAAACATCAACTAGACATTATTATTATTATTATTATTATTATTATTATTTGTATTTTAGGGAAGAGTCCACAGGGTGTTCAGGGTCTCACTCCTAGATTGGATTTGTAGTGATGCGCCTGTTTGCAAAAGCCTCCCAAGTGCTGGGATTCCAGGGGCGCACCACCATGCCCAGTCTCAATTGCCATCTCAGTGCACCCCAGAGGCAGGGCCGGCGTGGCAGGCCCCGGGATTGAACCCTAGTCCCCTGCTCCTGCTTGCAGGTGCTTTAATCCGCTGAGCTATTTGGCTGGCCTTAACTAGACATATTTAAAAGACAATTTTAGAAAACTATAAATAATGCATCATACACACGGTTTGTTAATTTACTCATCTTTAAAATTGTTGGTATAAATTATTATTATTGTCCTTTTGTTAATTGAAATTGTAACTCCCATGTAGTTACAAGAAATTACAGAGTTCTAGTATAGCCATGTGTGTAAAAAAAGAAAGGATCAGATATAGAATGTAAGATAGTCATACTTTGTTTTTTGTTTTTTGTTTTTGGTGGAACCGGGGATTGAACTCAGGCCCTTGCGCTTGCCAGGGAAGTGCTTATTCCACTGAGCTATCTCCCCGGTCCCAGAATGTAAGAAAATGTTTGCAAACATTTGATGTAGTGCTAATAGATCAAAACTATATACATAGTTTATTCCAGTGAAAACATGTATAAAGCTATAGTATGAAGTCACAAATCAGATATTAGCATTGATATCGTCAAGGTACAGAATACAGTAATCTCATCACCACAAAGATGACTTCTATTATTCTTTTACAACCACAACCATCTTTCTCCCAGTTTCCTCAGATCTTGGATTACTGGCAGCCACTAATCTGTTCTCCATGTCTCTTATCTTGCCATTTCAGAAATATTAAGTAAATAGGACCCCTCAGTGTGATAATTTTTGGTTTTAGTTTTTTAGTCCATCAGTTCTCTTAAGATCCTTCCAAGTTGTAGGTGTCCACAGTTCATCTCATTTAATACTTCATAGTGTACATGTTCTATGGTTTGCTTACCAGTTTCCCTGTTGGAGGAAATTTTGCAGTTTGTTTCTAGTTTGGGGATATTATCAAGAAAGCTGTTTTAAATATTGAAAATCAAGTTTTTAGTTGTTATTTATTCATTTCCTTTTACTGAATACCTGTAACTATGACTGTTGAAATGTATGATAGCCTTGTACTTTGATTTTAGAGAAACTTCCAAACTTTTCTATAGTGACAATATCATTTTATAATCCATCTGTGTTGCATTAGTAATGTGCTTTTTTTCATATCTGACTAGAATTTGGTGTTGATGTTACTTGTGGTCATATCACATTGTGTTTTAATCAACATTTTCCTAATTGCTAATAATGTTCAGCATCTTTTCATAAGCATATTTGTCATGTGCACATCCTCTTTTGTGAAACATCTCTTTCTGTCCTTCACTTTTCTAATTGGATTGTGTTATGTATTTCTATTTAAATTTTTTTTTTTTTGCAGAACTGAGGATTGAACGCAGAATCTTTGTTTTTTTTTCTATCTAAGTTTAAAGCTTCCTTGTATATTCTAGATATTAGCCATATGCCAAATGTTCTTTGCAAATATTTTCTTACATTCTATATCTTACCTTTTCATTTTTTATACACTACAACGGTATGATTTTATACTAGGGATTGTAGCTCAGTAGTAGACAGTATATTTAACACTTTCAAGGCTTTACATTCAATATCCAACCAAATAAAAATTTAAAAAATTACTATTTTTTTAACATTTAATAATTTTATTGAGAAACAAATAACATGAGACAGTTTCAAACCAAACTGGTAGGACAGTTTCAATAATTAACACATTGTGTACATTCTTCC
>NW_004524838.1:1273933-1288024 GCF_000260255.1 Octodon degus | reverse complement strand
TTATTGTATTAAAGTTCTATTCAGGAAGTCATTGCCTGTGCCTATGGCTTTCAGTGTTTCCCCTGTGTAAACTTTCAGCAGTTTCAAATATCTGTATTTGTATCTAGGTCTTTGATCCATCTTGATTTGGTTTTAGTACAGAGTGAGAGTTATGGATCCAGATTTTATTTTTTGCATATAGGTCATCAATTTTTCCAACACCATTTAATAAGAGGCTGTCTTTCATCCAGTGTTCTTTTTGCCCACTTTTTCAAAAATCAAATGTCTGTAGGTACATGGGGTTGATTTTGGGTCTTCTATTTCTTTCTATGCATCTCCTTGCCTGCTTTCATGCCAAGAACATGCTGTATTCCATACTAAGTTGAAATATGACCTTCTGCTGCTTTAGTTTTGCTCTTTTTACTCAGGATGGCTTTCTGATTCTGTATGAATTTGGGAATTTTATTCTAGTTTTGTGAAGGATTTGGTATTTCAATGGTGATGGCATGACATAGATCCCTTTTGTAATATTATAATATTAACAATATTAATTCTGCCAACTCAAGGACAAGTGATGTCTTCACATTTCCTAATGTCCTCTTGAATTTCTTTCTTCAGAGTTCTATAATTTTTATTGAAAAAGTTTTCCACCTCCTGCCAAGGTTGATTCCCAGATACTCAAAAAAATTTTGAAGCTACTGTGAATTTAATTGTTTCCTGGTTTATTTCTGGGTAGGTTCTTTATGATGTACAGGGATGCAATTAAATTTTATGTGTCGATTTTGTAAACTGCCATTCCTTTGAATTTGTTAATCAGATTTGAAAGCCATTTCTGTTGGGGGTTTTTGTGTCCTTTATATAAAGAAATATACCATCTGCAAAGAGAGATAATTTGACTTTTTCTTTTTCTATCTGTACTCCCTTTATTTCTTCTCTTGCCTGATTACTCTGGCTAAAATTTCAAATATTATGATATACATGAGTAGTGAGAAAGGTCATCCTTGTCTTGTTCCTGATTTTGTGGAAAATACTTTCAATTTTCTACCATATAGTATGATATTGGCTGTAGGTTTGTCAAACATGACTTTTACTAGTTTGAGGTAAGTTCCTTCTATACCTGTTTTCATCATGTTGTGGTGTTGGATTTTTATCAAAAGATTTTTTGTGTCTATTGAGAAGATGAGCTGATTTTTGTCCTTGATTCCATTTATATGGTATGTTACTTTTATTGATTTACATATGTGGAACCACCCTGGGTACCTGGGACAAAACCAGTTTGCCATGATATGATCTCTCTCTCTCTCTCTCTCTCTCTCTCTCTCTCTATATATATATATATATATATATATATATATATATATGGAAAGATCTACAAGGTGTTCAGGATCTCACTACTAGATTGGACTCATACTGATCCTCCTATTTACAGCCTCCCAAGAGCTGGGATTACAGGTGTGCGCCACTACACCCAGTCTCAATTGCTGTCTCAGCATGCCCCAGGGTTGGGGCCGGCAGGACAGGCCTGGGGATTGAACCCCCAGCCCCTGCACCTTCTTTCAGGCACTTTAATCTACTGAGCTATTTGGCAAGCCCTGGTGTGATCTTTTTAAATGAACTTTTGAATTCTGTTTGTAAGCAGCTTATTCAGGACTTTTGTATCTAAGTTCATCAAGGGTTTTGGCTTGTACTTTTTCTTTTTGGTTGAATCCTTTACAGGTTTTGATATCAGAGTACTTCTAGCTTCATAGAATAAATTTGGAGACATTCCTTCTCTTTCAATTATAGGGAAAAGTTTGAGGAGCATTGACATTAAGTCTTCTCTAAAGGTCTGGTAAAGTTCACTGGTAAGTTGATTGGCTCTTGGGCCTTTCTTTGTAGTTTCTATCACTGCATCAATTTTATTGCTTGTTATTGGTCTATTGAGTCTTTTAATCCACTAATACTGTCTGTTCCTTCATTTAGATCTTGGATTTCTTTCTTCACCATTTCATAGTTTGTAGATGAGTTCTGTGCAAGTTTTACTTGATTTATGCTTAAGTATTTCACTTTTTTTGAATGGTTATAAATGGTATTGATACTTTCTTTCACTGTTTGTTTATACAAAGACAGCTGGTTTTTGTATATTTAATCTGTGTCTTCTGAGTTTATCACACTCACTTTTTTATTTTTTTAGGGAAGGGTCTACAGGATGTGTTCAGGGTCTCACTACTAGATTGGATTCATAGTGATCCTCCTGCTTGCAGCCTCCCAAGCGCTGGGATTACAGGCATACACCACCATGCCTAGTCTTAATCGCCATCTCAGCAAGCCCTGGGGGTGGGGCCGGCACAGCAAGGCAGGGACTGATGCCCGTCCCTGCACCTGCCTAAGCATTCGATTTAGTCTGCTGAGCTTCTGGCCAGCTCTTCATTTTCTTGCTTTGTTTCACAGCTTCAGTTTCCAGGTAAATGAGTGAAAAGAGCATTTGCCTTGTGAATTGTCTTAGGGAAACCATTCCATTCTTTTCCGCCAAGTGGGATGTTGAAAGTAGAGCTGTGGAGCTGTCTTTGTTATATTGAGCAAGTCTCTTTTTCTTCCGCATTTTTTGTGATATTTTATCTGTTAATATGGGATTACAGATCAGACTTGTAGTGATCCTCCTGTTTGCAGCCTCCCAAGTGCTGGGATTACTGCCTTGAATCCATGTATAAACTTTACTTGTTTAGGGCATATTATTTCATATATTCCTGAATTTTGTTATGGATATTTGTGGGTATGTTCTTAGGCATACTGATCCTCACTTTGAGAGAATACCATCTTTGGCTGGTTTTGGCATCAGGATAATTCTAGGTTTCTGAAATAAACTGAAAGTGTTACTTCTTCTATTTTCTGGAAAAGATTGTATGAAGAATTGGTATGAACTCTTTCTGTTCTTTGGTATGATAGAGTACTTCAGTGAAACAAATTGGACATGAAGATTTAATTTTATGGAGTTTTATAATTGCAAATTCAATTTCTTTATGGGTAGTAGAACAATTTAAATGATCTATTTTATGTTGGATGAGATATAGTAACATGGGATTTTCTAAGCATTTCTCACCTTCATCTGTGTTGTCACATTCATGTGTAGAGTTATTAAAATGTTTTATTTTTTATGTCTTCAGAGTCTATAATGACATCCCTGTTTCATTTATGACATTGGTAATCTATTCTCTGTCTGTCTGTCTGTCTGTCTGTCTGTCTGTCTGTCTGTTTAGCTGTCTGTCTGTCACTCTTCCTATCTCTCTCTCTCTCTATCTGGCAGTCTTAGTAGATGTTTATCAATTTCATTAATCTTTTCTAATAATTGGATTTTAAAAGATTGCTTTCCTCTACTGTGATTTTTATTTTAATTTCAATGATTTCTACTCTTATCTTTGAATATTGTATATCTTTGTGTGGTTTAAGTTGAGTTTGTATGCTTAAATTTTTGAATCTGTAATTTTATGCTTTTTTTCTCAAATTTATTTGCTCCATATCTTTTCACTTCTACATTTTCTTATCTTTAGATTCTCAGCAAATGTGTAAACACACACACACACACACACACACACACACACACACACAATTTTGGAAGGGTCATGGTCTCACAGGTCCCTGCATCTCTGTATCCTTTTTAAAGTGTATTTTCACTTTGTTATTAAGACTGTCATTATCCTTTCTTCAGTTCATTAGTTTTTCAGCTGTCTACCTAATTCTGCTCTTGAGTCCATCCACTGTTTTCTGTTTCAATCATTATTTTGAGTTCTAAAACTGCTACTATGTTTTTCTTAATATTTCCTATTGCATTATCAGACATTTCACTATTTCTCCCTTTTGAAGCATCTTTGAAGTTCCTTATTAATCACTTTTATGGTAGATGTTTGAAATTCTTTGTAAAATGGTTTGAGCATTGCTGGCTCTCACAAGTTTTGAAATGTGGTATTTTAATTTTTACTTAGCTATAAAAAAGTTTTCTTTGTGATTTCCTCTTTATAAATTTCTTTTCCAAATTCCCAAATATGTATGTTATTTTTCTTTTCTTTTCCTTTTCCTCTTTTTTTGCAGCATGAGGGGTTGAACTAAGAGCCTTGTGTGTGCTGAGCAAGGTACTGAGATACTGTACCTTTAACTCTTTTTATTTATTTTGAGACAGGATCTTGCTAAGTATCCCAGGTTACCTCCAAACTTGGGAACGTCCTGTGTTGGCCTCCTAGTTGGGATTATATGTGTGTGCCACCATATAATTTATAATTTATAATTTATAATTTATCCACCAAGACAGAGCTTCTACAGGTAGAAGGTATGAGACCATTGACTTAACCAATGTTTTTATCCCAGCCATGGCATCAGAAGAAAGAATCAGAAATGGACTGTGATGTACTTTTATAATTCTGTCCCAGAGCTATATGAAATCTCTAGTTCTTAGTCATGAATCACCTGCCTAGATCCAGACATCCTATGAATCCTCACTTTGATCCCCTGTATCACTGAAACTGTTCTAATTAAGTCAGATAAATGTGGCATGATCAGTGTGGCTTGATAAGAAATGTGCTCTATAGAATGGACAATATACCTTATAAGGATTTGGAGACCTGCTGCATGAGTTACAAGTGTCAAAATTTGCTTTCAGGAGGACGAAAACTTTAAGAGGATTTATTCATATTTGAAGTTACTTGGACTGTTTGTGCAGTAGATAATGAAGCTTAAGTAAGTTAAAGAACATCACTGTTACATTTCTGCCCATTTTATTGTTTATCCTGCACGTGGATTTGTTCACAAACGTGAAATTCTCAAGTCCTGCTTCAGATTGCAGAATATACTGCTATATGAAATACAAGAAAACAATGAAGTAAATAGCCCATTTGGGTGGATGGCTAATGTCTTAGTTACTTTTTCTTTGCTGGAACAAAACTCCTGATAGTCACAAGTTAAATGAGGAAAGGTTTATTTCACCTGAAGGTCTGTGGAGGCTTTGGTCCCTAGTCAGCTGGCTCCAAGGCAGGGAGACGTGGTAGGGTGGCATTGGAGCAGAGAAAAGGTCTGAGGCAGAGTGGGCAGCAAGTAGCAGCAGCGGGCCTGTCTTTCCACTTTATGAGAGAGGGATGATAGAAATGTTCATCCTTTTTGTCCTTCTGCCTATGTGAGGACACATCAGACTAAACAAGATCTGCCAGCATGTTTGGATCCTCATTAATCTCTTCCCAAGAGACTTTCTGTTTATTTTCACTTGGAGTCCAGATACATTTTTCTGTTTGCTTCAATGGGGGTTTATAAGCTCACTAGCTTTAGACATATTTCACACTTGCTGAGTGCCTCCTACTGCATGAAGTGGAAATCTACTTCTCAGCCCAAGTTGGTAATGTCAGTTGACTGCTGCAGGTGTAACTTTGGAGAATTTCCTGGCTCGCTATTTTGGAAGACCCTTGAGTGTCAAGCACAGGATATATTATAATCTACTTGGTCAGAATACATGCTTCCATTTGGTGTGAGATTTTTTTTTGTAAGAAAGGTTTCCCTAGATAGTCTAATGTCCTAAAACCAAAATTTTTTTTTTCCTATTCTGAAAGAGTTTTGCATTTGATGAGAATGTAGAGAATTGTCCTCAATCCGTTCCTTGGGATGTGTATTTGTCAGCTTTCCAATTGCTGAACACAGTATTGATACTACTTAAAGGAGCAATGTTTTAATGTAACTCAGATTGGGAAGATTTAATCCACTGCCAGTTGGCTGCAAAGCCAGAACATCAGAGTAGAGAATGTGACAGAACAACGCTGCTTCATTGGTAGTGGTCACGGAGCAGAGGAGAGGAACAACACCAGAGAACAGCAGGCAAGGACCATCTCGAGTATTCAAGGTAATGCTCTGTGACCCACCCAGACACTCCAAAGTATGCTCTACCAATCTGCTGTGGTGGTGGGACACGCATCCTTTTTTAATCCAATGAAGCTGACATATTAGGATTGACTGTTATGCAAGGGAAATAGGGGAGTAGTAGGGTTCTCTGTGGGTGACTTACTTGTTTGTCTCTCCTAATTCCATCCATAGCTGCTTATTATCTTGTCCCATGTGGTATTACCCAAACCAAGGAAGAGATTTGCTACCACCACACATTTTCCATTCCTTTATTATCTACCATTGTCTATGCAGGACTCATAACATGGGTAGTGTAAGAGAAAATGCAGTTCAGTTTGTACAGGGTTGAAAATCCAGGGCCTGTTTTCTGTAAAATTTTCATTTTATTTATTTATTTATTTATTTCCGGAACCGGGGCTTGAACTCAGGCCCTTGCGCTTGCCAGGGAAGCGCTTATTCCCCTGAGCCATCTCCCCAGCCCAAAATTTTCATTTTAAAATGTGTGTTTTTGATTTAAACACAAAAAGAAAAGCAAAAGCAAGTGGTACTGAAAGCACAGTCCTGGAGGAAGACCAGGCTCTTACACAATTTCAATGTCATAAGCAAGAGGACCTCCAATGGAAAATCCCAGATAAAAAGACACCTTTTCTATGCTTCTGCCACTTCTAAGTTGGCCTAAGAAAGCAGGTGTGATGGGAATTACGATTTTTTCAGTGATTCCATACTCTATGAATAAATTATTGTTTTCAGCTCGCCCCTGTAAGCGAAGCAAAAGTTCTTGGACATTTTTCTCCTTCCATACTTCTTCACTTTGCCACACGGAGTTAATATCAGGCATCTTTCCAAAGCATTGATCAATTTTTCCTTTGTGGACAAGTCTGTTCATATTGGTACCTTTTCCAAGAAAGAAATATGCAATTGGTTGCTTTGTTCGATGCATGTGTTTATATTGCCCCTTGAAAGCCTTTTCCAGTGATTGAGCATATTTTTCCATTTGTTTAGAATCTTGATCTAGTTGTTGGTTTTCTGGCCAGAATAAGAGTGAAGCTAGGAAATAAGGTTCTGAAAATCTGTAGTTCAGTCCTACTTGTTGTAAGATGTCTCGAAGCTGTTCTTTCAGTTTTTTAATTGGCTTCACTAATTTGGAGGTAGGCTTAATACATGAGAGAATGATATTGGCCAAGATGAAATTTTCCTTTTCCCTTAGCTGCATTCTAACAAAGCTTTGTTCAAAGAGAAAAATGTATGTGTTCACTATGTTTTCCATGTCGCTTGCCACATTTTCTTGACTTTTGATGAGATATTCTAAAAGCCCAGAAAACTTGTCTGCTTTTAAAGCTTCTAGGCTTTTCCGATTCCTTTCTACTTGAAGTGACAAACTGAGCTTTGAGTAAGGATCTCTGTTTTGTGATTCTTCTGAGAGACCAAATATATCTATATATTTTTTAAAATATGCAGCAACCTTTTTTCGAGTTTTGGCCTCTTCATTTTGCTTAATGTTGTTCCTGGGTTTTAGAAGGACAAAATAATCATCAAAAAAATCAAAGCAGTTTTTTAAAGAAGATTGCAAAGTAGTAAGATAAGGAATAAAATTCATGAGGGCCGTCTTAAATTCATTTATATCGCCTGGAATATCACTACTTCCTGATATAAAGTTGATCATAGCTCTTCTAGATAGTTCGTTTTGTTTATCAAAAAAAGGAATCATCTGGAGAATCTGGATTGCGTAGAGCCCCACTTCTATCTCCCCTTGGTAGCCAGATATGTTGTAAGTGTCATACTTTCTTTTGGACTTCTGACCCATTCTTTCCTTCACTTCATACTGTCTATCTTCACTTTGTCGTTGACATTCTTTGAATGCATCTGAGGCATGCTCTGCTAAATCCAAAAGATTGGTTAAGTCATCAACTGAAATGCCCCTGCTTCTTTCAGTATCTTCTATCCACCATCGTATTTTACTTTTGTATACTTGACCTAGTGTGTCTGAGATATAAGAATTGTCAGGTTCTATCTTTTTTGCTTCTTTTGCCCAACAAAGTGCATTGCTAAAGTCTTTCTCTCTAATGTAGAAATGTCTTGCCAAGGCTTGGCAAATGAATGCATTTGGTTTGAACCTCTCAATACCTTGGCATAACACATCTTTAACTGCCTCATTTCCTTCATCTTTATGTAGTGCTTCAATGAGTGGGGAAAACCAGGTTCCTGTTTCACCTTCATGTTCATTCCGCTGTCTTGTGAGCAGTAGTGTCTCCATATCTTGGAAAAATTTGCTTCTTCCTAAGCCAGTATCATAGAACAAATTTTCCATTAGCATATCCAGCATAATTTGACTTTTGTCTAAGTCATAGCTTTTTTTCAGTTCTTCCAGAGAGAGCATTGCAATCAGAGGGTGAGTGATGCGCACTCCACAGTAGGTTCCACATTCTACCACCTCTGTTTTTATTAGAATTGTGGAGTAGGTGCCCATCTTGTCTTCAAGCTTTTCTGTTCCCCAGAAGGCTTTCTTGTTTGCAATTCCTAAGTACTTCTCACACTGTGACAGGGAAATGGTGGTACCAGGCACATAGGAATTAAGAAGAGCCAGAAAAGAAAAGAGCTTTGCTTCCTTGGTGGACTTATTCTGCCCTTTCAGAATGTTCCTGACCACCTTTTCAATGTACTCTTTGTTAAAATTTGTTTTCATGATCATAAAGGAATAAAAATCTTCAAAGTTTTTATGCTGTGTTTTAATTTCTTTCAATTTAAGCTCAAAAGCTGTCTGTTCTTTGAGAGACAATTTTTGTTTTAGGGCAATACTATCTGGGATCTTTGCACTTTTTTCAGGATTTTGTGATCTTGTGCAATTTAGGATGATCACTAGAGGTTTTTCGTATCGAATGTATTTTTGAGCTACAGCCTTATGGATGGCACTCTGCAGAAGGTAGACATTATCTTGTTCTTCAAAATCGTCAACAAGGAGCAGTACAGGTAAGTATTCTTGGTGGTTTGTTGTTGCCCCATAAGTGATTAAATCAACCACCTGCTCTCCGATTTCAAAAAAATCCAACGTCTTGTTTTTCAGTACAGCACATCTGAATTTCTTCCTTAGTTCCCAGAGAATGTGCATGGCCAGCGTGGTCCCCCCACAGCCTGGATGATGATACAAATGAATAATTTTGGCACATGTTGGTTTAGATGATTCTGCAGAGCTTTGAATCATTTCCTCCAGTTTCTCATATTTGTCTCTTTTGACAAAAGGTGAAGAATAGTATTCAGAAAAGTAGAAGTTCCACCATGATACTTTGCCACCTCGATAGAAGTCTTCCTCTTTTGATGCCTTGAACTCCAGTAATTTATTTTTGTCTTTGTGTAATAGTGTACCTTCACATTCATTCACACAGAGAATTTCCAGAGCAGTCATATCTTCTTCCTTTTTCAGAAGGACAGTAGACGAAGAAATAGATGGCAAAAGTCTCTCTGAAGACTGAGTTACAGATTTTAGCTTAAGGATAGTTCCATTTATCTGTTCAAGATTTAAAGCAGAAATACACTTTTCTGATAGTTCATCTTGTTTATTTGTTAATCGTGCCTCAAGTAAGTCTCTCCATCCCTGACATATGTTCGATTGTACACAAATACACAACATATTTTCCATCCCTTTGAGATCTTGGTAGAAGGCGCAGAAAGTCTCAATGAGAGGGTCCCTGGGATCATCCACAGAGGACAGCAATAAAAATACCACCAAAAACTTCCCTCTTGGCATTATGTCTTCATGTGTAAGAAATGAAATTAGTTTCCTGACTTCAGAAGCTCTTTCTTTCTGCCAGGAAACTGGATCTAAGGGTTCATATTTTTCACTTTCAAGGTCTGACCTGCCATTGCAGAAAATCCAGCTGGGTTTCTGGTAAAGATTCAGACTAGAAATCTTCTCATTTGTTGTGGTTTTCTCTTCTACAAATTGACTTGGAGAGTGTAGGCTTGCTGCTCGGCTTTCTTTGAAAGCTTTGAGAACTCCTTTTGTTTTCGATTCAGAATCAAACTCTAGTACAGCAAACCATTTGATTTCCTTCAGGAAATCTAAGTGTATTGTTTGATCTGGATGGCATTTGTTTGTCACAAGAATGTACCAGTCATAGTATGAATTATCTAATAAATCTTGATTTCCTGTCAACAGGGTAACCAGCTTTGATCCCTCACTATTGTTTTTCTTTGCTTTTTGTTTGCATTTTTCTTCTGCTTCTTTCCTAGCTGTGGCCACTGCTTTTAAATCTAATTGGAAAGTTTTAAACTCAACTTGATTTTTTATGATGTTCTTAGTGTTGGGCCCATCTCGCACAAAGAGTGAGAATTTTGAACTTTGTTGCCATGTTTTGTTGCTGTAGTTTTGCATTTTGACTTGGAAATAGTCATATTTACATTCAGAGTATTGGGGAACAACATCCACCTCAACAACGAATCTGTCAGATACAGCACTATTTGGCAACAAAACTTCTACAAACCTTGGCTCTCGGATGCATTTCTTTGCTTGTTGGACCTGATGTGCTTCAAAGTACTCATGGATCATGCAGTTGAAGTGGTTGATTAAGGCTTCTTTGGTAACACTGGTGACTTTCACGCCAACAATTTCTCCATGGGGTTTGTCTTTAACTCCAAAATGAATAGTGCCATTGGTACGTGAATTCATACATGCTGAAGCAAAACGGAAAGTCTCATTGCTGAATTTCATCTTAGTATCCTCCTCTGTGCCTGTTTCTGTATTTGTCAGGGCTTTGAACTCATGTGCTGGATCAATAAGATTTTGCGGTCCTGTTTCGGGCTGCAGAATGAAATGTAATTTATAACGATATGGATCGCTGAATGTATTAAAAGGATAGGGGGTACATGTTGGTTGTCTCACATCATCTGGTTGATTATCCATGAGCTCATTGTTTGGTGATTCAGACTTTTTTGCTATATCTGAGATCTCTTTGTCCATCTGTCTTTGTTTTGAATTCTTTCTGTTTTCCTTTTGCTTTTTAGGAACATTTTTACTGCTTTTCTCCATGCTGGATGTCTCAATAGGATTTTCAGAAGATTTTTCCTGTAATTCTTTGAATAGACCCACTATTTGGATAGCAGGGCCTTGTGTTATGCCCATCTCAACAAGATGGCTTTTATTTAACCATCTCAAGGTTGCTCCACTCACATCTTGCTCAACTAAAATGTCCCTGTGTTTTTTGTCAATCTTATGACTCTCTAACCATCTATTTACATCTTCTTTTGTCCAGTCTTCTGTGTTTTCTGGAAGTTTTAGTTGCCCTGCCATTGTGATACCTGAATAGAGAGAAAGAAAAAAAATGATTTGGTATTTTGCAATTATATTTTTTAGACAATTTTGCAACGGGTTTATATACATATGTTACAAAACTTAAAAAGTTCCTATTACTAAGTTCTTGTACACTGTCCCACAGAAACACTTCAAACACAAATACACAAACACTTTTATCTCACATGAATGGTAGCATACCATGTACAGTTCTCTTTACCTTGTTTTTTTTTTTAACAAAGTATATGTTGGGCTGCTTCCAGGGAGTATATTAAGAGTTGTTTCTGGGCTGGTGAGATGGCTCAGTGGTCTAAAGCACCTACATAGAACAAGCTTAACAAAGCACAGGGACTGCGGTCAAATAGTTGTTTCTTCCTTATTTGTGGCTGTTTGCTATAATGTATCTTTTCTGTATTATTCACAAATATTCAATTCTGCTCTGGAAAGTAGAAAAAATATATGAAACTATAGAAGCAAGTAATTTGTGACACATGTTAGGATAAAGATAAATGAACTAAACAGAGCATATAACTAGAAACATAATTAGGAAGGAAAAGAAGGACCAAATACACATTAAATATTCATGAGATGCACATGAAAGATTTAATATATCTGAGGTATTAAGTGAGTCACTCACTGGCAAAACCATTCTGATCCTTTGTATCCTCTACTCAATAAGCATAAATAAAAACAAAACTATCAGGCTAATTAATGACTTACAACTGTGGTCCAGCATGCTAACCCCTCTGGATCTTTTTGAGTAGAATAAGTATTTTTTGTATCTATTGAACATCTTTGGATAAACTTCAATTCTGAGCATATAGGTGAAGGTAAATTTTCTATACCTTAAGCAACTGGGAAAATAACACTATTCTAAGTTATGTGTGAAGAAATAGATCACACAGGCTACAAACACTCTACTGCAACAAGAAAAATGATTAGGGAAGTTGCAAATTTTTATATGTAATTTTTTATAGTACCAAGTGTTGATCCCAAGGACACTCTACCACAGAGCTACATTCTCCTCTCTCCAGCCGTTTTTTATTTTATTAGTTTTATTTTGAGACAGGGTCTCATTAAGTTGCCTAGGCTGGGCTCAAATATTTGACCATCCTTCCTCAGTCTCCTGAGTAGCTGGGATTATAAGTGTATGCCACCATGCCCAATTAAAACTTTGAATCTAGAACTTCCCCCAAATCTATCTATCTATCTATCTATCTATCTTTCTTTCTTTCTTTCTTTCTTTCTTTCTTTTTTTCTTTCTTTCTTTCTTTCTTTCTTTCTTTCTTTTTTGTATTTTAGGGAAGTATGTACAGGGTGTTCAAGGTCGCACTACTAGATTGGACTTGCAGTGATCTGTTTACAGCCTCCCAAGTGCTGGGATTACAGGTATATGCCACCAGTCTCAATTGTGGTCTCAGTGCACCCCGGGGGCAGGGCTGACACAGCAGGCCTGGGATTGAACTCCCAGCTCCTGCATCTGCCTAAGCAGGTGCTTTAATCCACTGAGCTATTTGACCAGCCTAGCCCCAAAAACTTTAACTATCAGGGACAAACTCAAACCCCAATGGTGTAACACTACATTCCTCCCAGAATGGCTAAAATTAAAAACTGGTAACTCCCAGTGCTGGTGAAGATGACATTGCTGGTGGAAATGTAAATTGTTTCCACTACCTTGAAAAATGATTTGACAATTTTTATAATGTTAAATATACAGCTATGAAATGGCTCAGCAATGCTAACAAAAAGACTAAAGTGCTGATGTGACAGAAGTCATTACACAGAAAATATATTGCAGGATTCTATTCACATGAAGTTTAAGAACTGGCAAAGTTAAACATGGAAGTCAGAACATTGGTTACATGTTGGCTGGCAGGGATAGGTATGGTGGCATATGCCTGTCATTCCAGAACTTGAGAGACCGAGGCAAGAGGATCACCATGAGTTTGAGGCCAATCTTGGCTGTAGAAGTCAGTTTAAGGCTGGCCTGCACTATGTAGCAAGACCTTGTCTCAAAACTAAACAAACAAATTTTAGAAATTCTGGCTTTGTGTTTAGCCACTTGGTATGACAAATGGCAAGATGTGTGCATGTGTGCAAATTTGTCAAACCAGGATTATTACTCGTATAATTCTACGTCTGACAGGTTATGTGCACTTGGGTGTCATAGGAGGTTAATAACCCACACTTCTGTTGTGTAAAAATGTAATTTTTCATAACAGAATGTTGGCATGCTTGGGAAAAGCGAAACTCCTTCTGCACATTCCACTTGGCAGGTGAACTGCAAGGTGTGCGCAGAAATTCCAAGCAGCAACAAATGAGTTTTACCCACAAAATGCTCATTGCTAAATTTCTGTGCATTTTTATTTCTTTTTTTCCCATAATTTTATTGATAAACAAATAGTAATGAGACAGTTTCAAATCAAATTCATAGGACAGTTTCAATAATTCACACATTGCATACATTCTTCCTAGTAGTTAATTGCTGTACAAGATGTGGACATGATATCCTATTTACAAACACCATCAGAACAAATCCCTCTATTCATTAAGAGAATGTAACTATATATCTATCCTAACCACTTTGAATACATAGATATAAAATGGACATTCATCTGTATACCCTTTTTTTGTTAAGTTGCATTATTTGAATATTATAGGTATGTAAACACAGTAAAATATTCTAAAAGAGTCCATTATCCCATAATAGTATTGGGTCTTCTGCTTCACTGGCAATGTCAGAAATTGTTGACCTGAGTCCCGTATAGCTCAACACAACACCACAGGCTTTACTTCTTATATTCCGTTTTTATACTTTTCTGCTGGATGGTTAAGACCAAGGTAAAGCAGGACCTATGCAACAAAAGTTATAGCTTTTGGGTCTGAGAAGGTCAGTAAAATCCCCTCAGGATTTATCCTGAGATCCTGTACCTCAGATTGTAGAACCTTTGTCAGTGTCAGCCATGTGGATGAGT
>NW_004524838.1:1245709-1257314 GCF_000260255.1 Octodon degus | reverse complement strand
GAGCTAGTGTCCTCCGCACTTGTTCTGTTGGGCACTGGGTTTCCTCCATATGTTTCTGCGTTTGATTATTTACTGCACATGTTATTAATTCAGGGATTTCTTTTTTTATTTCCAATCTGAGTTTCTCTATACCTTTCTGCAGCTGTTTTTTAATTTCAGAAGCCGTTGATTCATTGCTTTCCGCTGTGTGATTCACAGTTTGTTTTGTGTTAGTGTCTCTGCACTTGACGGATGGGGTTGGGTTCTGCGGTTGCATTTTGTTCCTTCTCGTCATTTTGCATAGCACTGTCTTCTGACATTTGTTGTAGTTCTTCGTTGTAGTTATAACCTTAACACGTATTGAAGTTTAGGTGCAGCTCTACAAAGTTTGGCTTTATCCAGTTGTGCCTCGCTTGGATCTGTCTGCTGGGCTCAGCTCCTTCCTCCTGCTGCCCTTAGGGTTGAATTTGTTGTGCCCTTCTGGCAAGATGTTCTGCTCCTGACTAGCTGGGTGGTTCTATCCTCTGCACTCTCTGCAGGGATTGCAGCTGCAGGGTTATACCCCAGGCATGTATGCCAGGCCTGAGCTGTGCCTGGAGGGGGCAAGGTATAGTAGCGGGGAGAGGCAGCTCTCCCACATACTCACTGGGCCTGGGCCAAGACTGGGTCTGGGGGTTCCTGGAAGGCGGCAGAAATTCCTAGTGGGCGAGCTGTGTGGTGTAGGTGATGCGGAGTGGTGGGGGGCCTCCCAAGGGGGTGGAAGCGGATCTCACCCATGCTGCGCCTGGGCTGGGACCAGTATTCGGTCCTGGTGGCGTAGGGTAGCAGCTTTTATTTCCTTTTTCAAAATTATTTTGATTTTTCTAATAGCAGTATCTTAATTCTGTACAATGGCACATGTAAAAGTAGATTTGCAAGTTTTGGAGGAGGTCAAATTTGAATCATCAGGTTGCTCACGCATGACTATTGAAGATGATAATAACTTTGACATTGACCATGGGAACCAAAGTTCCTGTGACAATGAAATGGAACAAGAATCAATTGATGCAGACATAGGGATGCAGACCTCCTTGATTCAGATGAGGGAGAAAACAGCAATGTGAGTGTGTATTTGATTAGGCAAAATGTTCACTCAACTGAATGGCGTGATAGAATGTGGTGCTCCCCTCTATTCCCCTCATATTGGGGATTAAACTCAGGACTTTGTACTTGTCATGCAAGATCATACACTGCTGAACTGCTTCCTTGGGTCTGGAATGATCCATGCTTTGAACTAGGTCAGAAATATAGTGAGGGTCTTGGCAAGAGTGGAAAGTATTGGACAGAATGCCAGCACTACCATCCAGCATTGGTAACTGTAACAGATGCTACAAGATGTTGTGAAATACACAAATGCTGAAATACAAGTAAAATGTTCTATAGGTACAAATAGCCATTCTCAAGAAGGTATTTATTATGACACCTTACTAGCTGAACTGAAAGCGTACATAGATCTGCTGTACCTAGTAGGAGTTTCTTATAGTCATTACAAGAGTATAAAAGACGATGGAAAAGTGATGGGTATGGACTTCAGTTTGTAAAATATCCATGACTTTGAGGAGATCTGGTTTTCTTAAAAAATTTCTTGAGGCTTGGTGACAAAACCACCCACAAAGAAAGGAAAACCTGGCTGCTATCTACTTGATGTTTAAGAGATTTGTGGGAAACAAATTATGCATTGGCAAATGATTTACATGCTATCTAAATACATGACTGTTGACAAACATCTTGCAACATTTTGTGGTCACTAAATTCAGTCAGTATATTTTTAAAAAAAACCCTTCAAAACATGGCATAAAAATTTATGTTCCTATAGATGTAAAGACTTATTATGCTTTCTTTTAAATTTTTATTTATATTTATTTATTTAGCATTTAGTACAAAATCTACAGGGTCTCACTGCACAGATTGGACTTGTAGTGATCCTTCCTGTTTTTCAGCCTCCCGAGCACTGGGATCACAGACGCACACCACCATGCCCAATCTTATGCGCAGTCTCAGTGCACCCTGGGGGCAGGGCTGGCATGGCATGCCAGAGACTGGACCCCAGCCCCTGCGTCTGCCTAAGCAGGCACTTTAATCTGCTGAGCTACCTGGCTGGCCCAAGAACCATTATACTTTCAATTTAGAAATTTATCCTGGAACTCAGCCACCAATGAGTTCATATAATAAACCAAATGATGTTGTAAACAAACTTGTTGCTCCTATCTCCCAGACTAATTAGAATGTAACATTGAATACTGATTTATCAGTTTCTGATTGATGTTACATTTGCTAACTGAGCATAAGTTAATCAACATAGGAGCTGTACCCAGGAACAAAGCAGAACTTCCAAATGAAATGTTGCGATTTCAAAACAGACTTATATAGAACAATCTTTGGATTTCAGAAAGATAGTAACATTGGCCTTATGTATGGTGAAGAAAATCAAACTGGTGCTATTGGTGTCAACATTCATTATGATGGAAGTACTGATAGATAAACCTCAACAAAATAGAAACGTGAGATGTAAACTTTCTACAACAAAACCAAAGGTTGAGTAGATGTTGAGTTCTGCAGCAACTATGATGTCCCTGAAACCACAAAGCATTGGCCAATGGCTATGTTTTACTCAATCCTAAATATGTGCCGCATAGTGTGATAGTTTAAAAAATTAACAAATAAAAAACATCACAGAGAAATTTTCTTAGAGGATTGGTACTGGAACTCAACAGATGATTTATAGTAGAAGAAAAACAAATTATTTCTGGGCATCAAATTACAGAAAAAATTGTAGAGCACACTGGTGAGCTGACGGGTGAGCCAGCAGGTTCAGCATCACAAAGAACTACCATGACAACTGGAAAATAAAATCGATTGTTCCTTTAAAAAAAGGACAGGAAAATAAAACACCTGTGCAATTAGTGCAAACAATACTTTTATATGGAATATGCAGTTTTCATGTGTAAAGACTGCCTTGGATGTGACAGTTGAAGGAAAGCTTCTTCCTCTTTTCTTTTTCTTTTGTTTTTGAGATAAAGTATCACTATGCAGTTCAGGCTGGCCATGAACTCACTTTGTAGCTTGCGCTGGCTGTCACTTCACAACTACTCTCTTTCCTCTACCTTCCAAGTGCCAGCTTTATAGGCATGTGCCTTTGCACCCAGCACCAGCAAGGTTTATTTCTATGGTAGGCTTTTGTTTGGATTTACATTGTGGTTCATATAGGGTTTTGTTTTTGATGTTATCTTTTAGGTTATGTAAGCAAGTAAACAGCCTATGTGAAAATGTTGATGTTTATTCTAAGCACTCTTACATATTTGATATTTTATTTTATTGATATCTTATTTTTCTGCTAGTGCACATTGTACAATAGCCTAGGGAACTCCTGGCAAAAGAGGAAGACAAGAGAGGCGACAAGAATGGCCTGCCACATAGGAGAGGAAAGCCATACAAATGAGTTGTCAGTGTAAGTGAGATGTGTGCATGGAACATGAAGTTGACATATGTGAAGACTGCTTTGGGTGTGGCAGTTGAAACAAAGCTTATTTCTGCAGTAGAGTTCTATTGTTTTCATTGTAGTTCATGTAAGAATTTATTTCTGATGTTCTCTTTTAAGTTTTGTAAGCACGTACACAATAGATGTGAAAATTTTGATTGTACTAAATGCACAAAGCATATTAAGAATGTAACACTTTATCTTATTAATATTTTGTGTTTTTGTTAACTACACACTGTGTAATATAATAAGAACCTCCTGAAAAAGGAACAGGCCCAACATGATATCAAATATGGCCTACAAAAAGGGACAGGAAATAAAAACATATGTGCTGTCAGTATAAACTATGTGTATATGGTACATAGTATTATCATGTGTGCAGATTGTTTTAGGTGTGGCTAAAGTAAAGATTATTTTGTAAAGTGCTATTACTATTTTCATTGCAGTTCATATAGGAATTTATTTCTTTTATTAGTTTTTTAGACTTTGTACACCAAAAAAGTCAATGTTGAAAATGTTGATGCGTTTTTATAAACACTTGATAAGTGTGAAAATTTCAATACCTTATTTTTCTGTTAAGTATTCATTGCTTACTATAATTAAACTCATAAAATTAAAATTAATAATTCATCAGTAGAAGTATTCTAAAGAATAAATGTGGGTCTGATAGACTCATGTTTCTGCACCTTGATGACAAAATTAATTTAAGATTCTGGGGGCTAAATCTGAACTTTTATTATTATTATATTATTGTATTTGGTACAGGGTCTCACTATACAGCTCGGACTCCTAGTGATCTTCCTGTTTTCAGCCTCCCCAGTGCTGGGATTACAGGTGTGCTCTACTATGCCTGGTCTTGGTGATTGCCTCAGTGCGCCTGGGGGCAGTGCGGGTGTGGCATGTGGTGCTGGGGATTGAACCCTGGTCCCTGCACTTGCCTAGGCAGGTATCAGTGCAGGACACTCAGTCACTGGCCTTAACTTCTATAAATAACCTGCATCAATGGATGTTAAAATGAAGTCATTTTAAAACAAATTAATTTTGTTTTACAAAATTAAATTTTGTAATTTAATTTAATTTTACAAATTAAAATACCATTATCTAATATTGAATAAGAGTATGTTAAAATATTACATTATATATTACCCTGCAATTTGAGAAGTTACATTACATAGTTATATATTTTATTTTATCAAACTGAAATATCACATAATTTAATAGCAAATGAAGTTTTAAGAGTTCAGCTCTGTATAATTCTTCCAGCTCTGTGCTCTTTGCAACCCCTATGGCTTTGTTGTAGTTTAGTACCAAAAAGACCTATGAAACTTTCATAGCAATTTTCTTATTCATGAGATATGATTTTTTTTAGGTGAAAGTCTAAGAAAATGCTTTGTAAATCCTACTTTCGGAACTTGAAGTGGTATACTCTTTTTTAATGACTTATTCTGTAGAACTTGAGCTGTAGTTTCTTATTTTCACTGGACAGATTAAAACAAAAATCCTTTTGCACCATGAATTTAGGTTTGTTCATCTCTAAGTTGAATTTGTAACAATGAAGCATTATAAATAGTCTAATATGTCTTGCCTTACCTTTCCTTTCCATTTTAGATTTCAAAAAGGTAGACAGATCCATTCCCCATTTACAAATGATCTATTTCCCCATTTCCTATTATCTTTTACTCTTTAAATTATACATATTTTGGCTTTCTTGTATAAGAGAAACTGTGTTATGTTTAAGCTTATATGTCTGATTTATTTCATTTAACATCACGGTCTCAAGGTGCACTCATTTTCCACAAATAACTCAAATCTATTCAGAGATTCAGAAGGGGAAAAAGAGAGACTAAAGGCAGGTAAAATTAATTAACGTATGTTATATACATGATGAATGTAATAATTGTGTACTGACAACATGTACTAATAAAAATAAAATAAAACATAGGAAAAGAAAATAAAGGTAGTCAGAAAAATGTTGCATTTAAACTTAAAAATAAAACACAAATGTTGCAACAACCAGCTTTTGCTGTATGATTCATGATAGCTCTCTGGGGACAAAGTGCAGGGAAAACAAAGAAGAGGGTGTTCACCTGGCAGCAAGTGTCGGGACAGAACAAGGATTTGTTTTCTCAGAATAGTCTTAAGAGACCAGAGGAGGAAATCTTGTGTACCTTAAAGTTTTAGGATAACTGACCAGGATCTTGTGATTTAGAGGGTTTTTTTTTTTTTTTTTTTCTTCAGAACTCAGGCCCTTGCACTTGCCAGGGAAGTGCTTGCACTTGCCAGGGAAGTGCTTATCTCCCTGGCCCTTAGAGGGCTTCTTGCCCTTTGCCAATGATCGGTACTTTCTAAGCTTCTCAATAAATATGCTGTGTATGCTCAGTTTGGGGCTCAGACAGACAAGACATCTGAGACCCCTGTGGCTGACTTCACCCAGCTTTGCTGTCATTCTTCTTTTGGCTCCCACCATTCTACAACTGGTACCTAGATGTGGGGCAGGTGGGAGATGACTAATTGTAAGTATAAAGCAGGTTGGACTGTTGGGGTACGGTACACTAAGAGTAGGTGAGACCAATGGCAGAAGCTTAGGGTCAGGGTACTCCCTTGAATAGAAAATGAATATGTCTGTCTTATTCGGATGCTGCTCAAGAGGGTAGGAGTAAAAATGAAACTAAAAAGTTTTGAGGAATTGTTTGCCTTGGTCCAGTGACATTGTTACTGATCCCGGTCATTGGGAAAGGCTGCTTTATTTTTCTATTTTCTTTTATTTTTTATTTATTTATTTTGTGACTGGCTCAGCCTACTCTGTGGGCTGGCAAAGCATGTGGTGCCTGGGATCAAATTGTGGTCCCTGTGCTAAGCTTGCCTAAGCAGGCGTTTTAGACCTCTGAGCTATCTCGCTGGCCCAGGAAAGGCTGCTTTAAATTTAAAAGTTTGGAAGCAAGTTATGAAAGCACTGTGTCATGCTCACCAAAATGGAGAACCATTTCCTCTTCATGTATGGTCTCTTTGTAATATAATTTCCTTAGTTGGAACAATTATAGTCACACTCAAAAGAGTCTAAGAGATATTTGAAAACATTGGCTTCAGATGCCAATATTGCTGAAACTCTAGAGCAGCTTCCATGCAAATATGAATCTGCAGATGAGGACTTTTTAAGACCTCTGCCTCCTTCACCCTCAAATGCAGATATTAACTTAGAAAAAGGGACAAAAAATGGCACAGGAGATTCTGTGGTGCATATTTATGATGAGGTTGCATCCTCTTAAGTCTGCGTACGTGAAGATCCTCAGCATAGCAAGAATATTAGCTCTTTAAATTTCTTGATGCTAAAAGTGGAGATGAGTCTGACAAACCAGGTCCTAAGAGGACATTTATGGCACTGCAAACCAAATCTAAGGATTTTGAGGATATAGAACAAAAGGAAAGTAAAAATGAGTTATGTGAACTGTGAGACAAGGTAAGAAGACAGTTGTCACAATTGCTTTCTAAAATTGATTGAAAAACATAAGACAAAATTGATTGAAAAAATGGAGGTCTCTACCTCCACAGTCCTTCTATCTCAGTTCACAAAAATTCAGCCCTTACTGCTATCTCTTAACCCTTCTGCTCCTCCATATGAGGAGACAAAGGAAGCCCCTGTGAAAGTTCATAGAAGTGTGCTATCTCAGGCTCTTATGCAAGGGAGAGAACAGAGAAACCTGGAGGCATATTCTTCCCTGTTGAGTATGTTTCCTTTGGTGGTTCAGCAACACCCATCAGATGCTTAGTTTCCCCATGGGTATGTACAACGTGAACACCAACCTTTGGCATTCAAGGTTATTAAAGGTTTAAAACAATCTGTCATGGCCTATGGCAGGCAATCAACATATGTGATTGGATTAATGCAAGGATTAACAAATGAATATGGATCAATTTCTCATGACTGGGAAATTTTGGGCAGTACAATTTTGGAGTCAAGCTAATATTTGCAGTTTAGAACTTGGTGGAAAGATGAAGCAGATATTCAAGAGAGGGCTAACAGGGGACAAAATCCCCCTGTTAATGCTTCATAAGATCAACTCACAGGGTCAGGGTCCTGGCTTGGCGTCCAAGCCCAGTTGCAATATGATGATGTGGCTATTGTACAAACTTGTGTCAGTTGCTTGATAGCATGGGAACAGATGGAAAGGCCGGGGGATGCTCAAAAATCATTTGCTAAAGTTCTCCAATCTAATAAGGAGCCATATACGATTTTGTTTCCTGATTAAAGGAGACCATACACACAATAGTGAGAACACCAGATTTAAGGGATTTATTGTTACAAATTTTGTCTTTTGAGAAGTTGAATATTGAATGTCAAAAGGCTCTGCATCCCTCAAAGGTATGGGGTGCATCACTGGAAGAATATATTAATGCCTGTGTGGATATTGGCTCAGAGCCTTGCAAAGCAAATTTATTGGTAGCTGCCTTGCAGTCTTCTTTTAAACAAAATCATACCAAATGTTTTAACTGTGGAAAAATGGGTCTTATGAGAAAAGATTGCAGAGATGGACAAGATAAAAAGGAAAAAGGAGATAAGAATAGCAAGACTGCTCCTGGGCTTTGGGATATGGAAAAGGTAAACATTGGGCTAACGAATGCTGCTCCAAACTTGATAGGAATGACCAACCTTTACAGTCTCAGGGAAACTGGAGAATGGGCCCAATATCTTGAGGCCTGAAGATAAGCCATATGGGATGCCCACAGATTCTACTGCCAGTTCAAATTTCATCCAAATTCAAGGTCATGGATCTTTGCCATGCAACCCCTGGAAGTGCAGCGTTAGATCTGATGGCTGTAACAATATGCAATGCATTAATTATTGTAACTGTCCTACTAACCTGTTTTGAAACTGTCTCTTTGCTATTTGTTTCTCAATAAAATGAATTTTAAAAAGATTATCATATGCAAGAACTATCATTGCTAGGATATTTCATAAGAGCAGCATGTTTTTAACAAACTGGCAGGGAAGAGGAAGCAAAACCATGTGTTACATGTGTGAACCAACTCCCCACAATGAACATAGTCATTATAAACTGAAACCATGTGTTAATAAATATTTTAAATATGAAAAAAATCAGCTTTTGCTCCAAGCTTATGGAGTTTACAAAATTCATATTGGAGTTTTCAGCACTATTCCAAAAGATACTGTATGTCTGAATGTAGAAAGGGGTAGTATTACTAGCCAAGGTGTATTTGTACATTTGGGTAATTAGTGATTATGAAGAAGAAATCTTATGTATCATATTTACTACTAAACCTTTTCAAATTAAAACTCAACAATGAATTGCACAGCTATTAATCTTGCAATACGTAAAAGGGAGAATTTATCCCTACAAAATTCACCTCATGATAGACTTCACTTGGCAGTGTACTACTATTAACGTTTTAAGTTATAAAAAAAAATGAAAGTACAACAACAGATACAATTCCATCAGGTTAAAAAAAAAAAAAGCTGAGGGCTAAAAACAGTCCTTTAGAGAAATCTCCATATGGGACAATGGAAGGGGCCTTGTCCACTACTAACCTGGGGCAAAGGGTATGCTTGTGTTTTTCCAGAGAATTCTAAATGACCTATTTGGGTATATTGAGTGTACTGTTAGACTGTACCATGAAGCCAGATCTGGGGAAGTTAACAGTGATGAGGTGAGATCCAGCTTGGGGCCTATTGAAGAAACAACAAATGGAAGTCTAAGGTTTAAATAGGTGATAAAATATATAAAAATAATTGGGTTAAATTTTACTTGTATTAAGACAAAAAACACAAAATTACAAAATATGCACATTAATTGTAGATTAGACTTTATTCCTTCCAAAATTTTCTAATAAGAGATTTCTGCTAATTAACAAATAACAAAATTTGACTAGTCTACTTATAATTGTAAATTTCTAAAAATTGTAATAGAGTTACTATAATTTAATTTGACCAAAGATTTGAGTGTACTCTTGATTTTGCAAGGATATTTGTTTGTGTGTTTTGTGTATGTGTTTATGTCTTTCAATGACACAAACAGTTCCTCTTTTTTTCTTTTTTGATGATTTGTTCTAAATATGATTTGAGATATAGACTTGAAATCATGCTTTTCTCTAAATTACCAGATAGTTAAAGTGATTTTGAAGTTGGTTTATACAGTTCATCATAAGATTTAAGCTAATTAAACAAAAAATTCCCTAGAGTGGGGAAAAATTATTAGAGAGGAGTCCAAATGATAAATAAGAGGTGTGGGCAACCTTTTTATTCATTAATGAGGAGCTCCCAATAATCTCAATATTGTCTTAGGAGACACCCTCAACAAATTGGTCATTAGTTAAAAGATAAAATTAAAAAAATATAATAAGGCTTTCTCTGTAAAGATGGTTTGGCAGGGGGTGGGGCTGGGGAGATAGTTCAGTAGAAAAAATGCTTACCTGGCAAGCGCAAGATCCTGAGTTCAATCCCCAGTACCGAAAGGAAGGAAGGAAGGAAGGAAGGAAGGAAGGAAGGAAGTAAGTAAGTTTTGGTACAAAACTAAATTAAGAAACAAAGGTTTTCATATGTGTATGGCAATTCACTATTGTTAATCTCCTGGTGTATTAAGTGTATTCTTGATTTCAGGTGTACAAGTCTTCCAAAATGTAAAAAACTGCCTTATTGTGATAAGACATTCGTTCACATTCAAACCTCTGTCTTTAACAAAACAACAAAACTTGTGAAGTATATCCTACTTACGGATGACTAATTAGTTGAAAATTTCTTATGTATTAGAGATAGTTGGTCAAAAGTGTTATGTCAAAACAAAAATTTAAGTATGTCACAAAATGTCATTAGGAATATCTTGTATAGGGTTTTGATTTCTAAATTTCTATGTAAAAATATGTAACTTTTGGAGTGTGTGGGAGAGCTTCTGGCTACCCTGTGCCTGCAGGACATGCCTGTCCTAGCCCAGACACAGAGTGGGTGAGACTCTTTTCCACCCCCTTGGGATGCCCCCCACCACTCTGTAGCACCCCCGCCTCACCCCAACCACTGAATAGGAATTTCTACCATGTTCCGGGAACCCCCAGATTCAGTCCTAGCCCAGTGGGAGAACTGCCTCTCCCCCTGAATCCACCTTGTCCCCTCCAGACTCAGCTCAGGCCTGGCATACAGGCCTGAGGTAAAACCCTGCAGCTGCAATCCCTGCAGAGAGTGTAGGGGACAGAACCACCCAGCTAGTCCAGGAGCAGAACATCTTGTCAAAGGGGCAAAACAGGTTCACCCGCAAGGGCAGCAGCAGGAAGGAGCTGAGCACAGCAGTTAGACCCAAGCCAGGCACAGCTGGATAAATCCAGACTTTGTAGATTTGCACCTGAACTTCAGTAGGTGCTAAGGTTATAACTGCCACCAAAGCTCTACAAAAAAGGTCAGAAGACAGTGCTACACAAAATAACGAGAAGGAGCAAAATGCAATCTCAGAACCCAAGCCCACCCATAACAAGTGCAGAGGACACTAACACAGAACAAATTGGGAATCAAACAGCTGAAATCAATGAATTAATGGCTTCTGAAATAAATCAAGTACAGAAACATAGGGAGGAAACCCAATCTGAAAACAACACTGCAGTGAAAGAATTAATAACTGCTTCTAAAGAAGATATTGATAACAAAAATAGAAGAGATTAGAAAAATGACAGATTCCTTAAATGAGCAATACAGGAAAGAAATTGATCATATGAAGCAGAGTCAAAGAGATATAGCAGAATTTAAAATCTCAATCAGAAGCTTGCAAAACCATTTTAGTAAAAATGAAGACAGAGTTTCAGATATTGAAGGCGATGTTGCAACTAGTGAAAAGGTAAGAAAGGATCTCGTAAAAAAATTAGGATGCAGGAAAAAATATTCCATCACCTGCAAGATGATGCAAAGATGAACAATGTAAGACTAATAGGCCTCAATGAGAAAGAACCAGTAAAAACAAATGACATTTAAAAAATGACAGAAATAATAGCAGAAAACTTCCCAAATATGAGGAAACAATCTGACATTCAGGTAACCGAAGCATACAGAACGCCAAGTAACCTCAACCCAATGAAAAACACACTGAGACATATAATAGTCAAGATCCCAGAAAT
>NW_004524838.1:1240681-1241994 GCF_000260255.1 Octodon degus | reverse complement strand
CAATAGAGCAAAAACTAAAACCACATGATCATCTCCATTGATGCAGAAAAGGCTTTTGACAAAGTCCAACACTCATTCATGTTCAAAGTCCTACAGAAAACTGGAATAGAGGGCCTCTACTTCAATCTGGTAGAAGCCATTTATGAAAACCCAATAGCTAACATAATCCTAAATGGGGAAAAACTGAAATCTTTTACTCTTAGATCTGATACAAGACAAGGATATCCTCTATCACCAGTTGTATTCAATATAGTTCTGCAATCATTAGCTACAGCCATTAGACAAGAGAAAGAAATAAAAAGGAGTAAGAATAGGTAAAGCAGAAGTTAAATTATCATTATTTGCAGATGACATGATACTTTACTGGGAAGACCCAAAAAACATCACCAAGAAGCTACTAGAATTAATACAGAAATTCAGTAGCATAGCAGGTTATAAAGTCAGTACCCAAAAGTCAATAGCATTCCTCTACACATACAACAAACACACTGAGAGGGAAATTAGAGAAAGAATACCTTTTACAATAGCACCGAGGAAAATGAAATACCTTGGAATTAATCTAACTAAAGAAGTCAAAGATCTTTTCGAGTAAAATTACAGCATTCCTAAAAAAGAAATCTAGAGAATTTCAGAAAATGGAAAGATATCCCATGCTCCTGGATAGGAGGAAGCAACATTGTGAAGATGGCCATACTCCCAAAATTACTGTACAGATTTAACGCAATCCCTATCAGACTACCACCAGCATACCTTACAAAACTAGAGAAATCATTCCTAAAATTTATTTGGATCCAGAAAAGACCTAGAATAGCAAAGGCAATCCTAGGCAATAAAGACAAGCCAGGAAACATTACAATTCCTGACTTGAAATTATACTACAAGGCTACTGTGGTAAAATCAGCATAGTACTGGCAACAAAATAGACCTGAGGATCAATGGAATAGATTAGAAGATGCTGAAGCCCCTATGAATACACTCAGCCACCTTATCCTTGACTAAAGGTCCAAATATACTCACTGGAAGAAAGATAACCTCTCTAACAAATGGTCCTGGAAAAACTGGTGCTCTACATGCTGAAAACTAAGCCTTTACCCAGGTCTGTCACCATGCACTAAGCTAAAGTCAAAATGGATTAAAGATCTAAACATTAAAGCAGAGACACTAAATTTCCTGGAAGAAAAAATAGGAGGAACTCTTGAAGAGAGAGAGTTAGGCAAAGAGTTCATGAACAAAAACCAAATTGCACGGGAAACACTTGAAAGAATTAACAACTGGACCTGCTCTTACTGAGAAGTTTTTGCACCTAAAAAGAA
>NW_004524838.1:1233237-1236456 GCF_000260255.1 Octodon degus | reverse complement strand
TCTCTTAATGAATAGAGGGATTTGTTCTAATAGTGTTTGTAAATAGGATATCATGTCTGCATCTTGTACAGCAATTAACCACTAGGAAGAATGTATACAATGTGTTAATTATTGAAACTATCCTATCAATTTGGTTTGAGATTGTCTCATTGATATTTGTTTCTCAATGAAATTATGAAAAAAAATGTAACTTTTGTCCGTTAATATTCTATAGGGACAGGGGCTGGGGAGATAGCTCAGTAGAATAAGCGCTTGCCTGGCAAGTGTAAGGTCCTGAGTTCAATTCCCGGTTCCGCAAGAAAAAAAATATTCTATAGGGATTTAAGTATTAGAATATCCATGGGCAATTATAGAATGAGCTAATAGAAGCTTAAAAGAAATGCTCACAAAATCAAAATGAGGATGTGTTATGGGACTATACATGAATATACCTAAGTCAATTACACAAAAAGCTCTAGTTACATTAAAATTTTTTTTTACATTAAAATTTTTAAATTGACTGCCAGATGGATCTTCTCTACAGACTGTCATTAGACAAAACAAATACCGGAGAAGTGATTTGAGTACTGGTGATGAATAAAACCTAGAAAATGAGGAAACATAAATATTTTGATAGAAAGATAGCACTAACTTGTTTCTTGCAATGGTTGCTGTGCTTCCATCTCCTGTTAGTAGTCATACTCATTATAGTTATTAGGCTCATGTACCTAATCTATTGAATTGGGGGTCCATTGGTGGGACTCTACAGTTCCTATATATGTGAATGAGAGCTCATGGTTACCTGGACCATATGATGGAAGAGAACACTGTGTCCCATCAAAAGAAGGCATGCCTCTACATTTTCATAAAGTAGGAGTGGAAGGATGGCCTGTTTGCTTTGATCAGTGGTCTCATTGTTTACAGTCCCATCCTTAGGCTTGGTTATCAGTGGCAAAAAATATAACTGGGGAAGAAGGTCTCAAAAAGGGAATGTTCATATTATTAGGACAAATCTTTAAGGGACAGATTGATAAGGGAAATCTGCACTGCCTGACATAGCCCTGTGCCAGATTACCAATGTTGCCTTAATAAGTGATTGGGTATATTGGGAAACCTGTAGAGGGGAGGTCGCCCAAGTTCTAGTTAATACTTCCAAAGGAAGTGTCATAGATTGGAGCCCTGTGGCTCTGCTCAATTGGAGGGGCAAGGAAAGGATTTAAGATGGCAGCATAATGGGACTGATGAAGTACATATGAATAATGAAAATAGGAACCTTTGTATAGTGCGGCACAGAGAGGGAAAAATCTCCTAGTGCTCCTTATTTACCTGGAGGAGCTATACAACTTCATTTATGGAAATTGGTAACTTCCTTATGACCAATGTCTCCTTGAAAGGATCATACTTGGAAAAATATAACAATTAATGCAACACAGCTCTCACTTAAGAGAAATACAACTCATTTTGTGCAGGTTTGTTTTATCTCCCATATCTTATGCTGATGGAACCAGCCCAGTGGAACTCCTCTAAATACATGATTACTTATTAACTGTTCTCTGTATACTTGCCTTAACTCTTCTATTAGTCTTAATTTCTCCAGAGATAGTACATATATTTTTAAAGCCAGAATTGTATTGTAGCTACATGTGCAACGTCGACAACTTTGGCAAGACTCTCCATCTATGAAGGTGCTTCAACATTTGGTCAAAGCCTTGAGGAAAAGAACTGAAAGCCCTCATGGAGAGGATGAGATTGGCAATGCTCACTAAATCAACAATGTGCTGTATTTTCACTAATGCTTCATAAAAGCAGCATAAACAAAAAGTGGGAGATGCTCTGTGATTCATGATAGATCTCTGAAGATGAAGTTCAGGGAAAGCAAAGAAGACGATGTTCACCTGGTGGCAAGCTGTTAGGACAGAACAAGCCCATTTGTTTTCTCAGAACTGTCTTAAGAGACCAGAGGAGGAAATCTTGTGTACCTTAAAAGTTTTAGGATAACTGCAATATGTGACTGATCAAGATCTCATGATTGAGAGGGCTTCTTGTATGTTTCCCTTTGTCAGTGATTGGGACTTTCCAAGCTTCTCAACAAATAGGCTGTGCATGCTCAGTTTGGGGCTCACACAGACAAAGCATCTGAGACTCCTGTGGCTGATTTCATCCAGCCTTGCTATCATTTTTCTCACAGCTCTGGTCAATCTACAACAAGCCTCCTCAGATGCACCTCCAATAACATGCTTAGCATAATCCACCATGAATGAACAGGAGTGCTCAGTGCCTAGAACCACACTCCTGGTGCCTCAGTAAGCCATGTTTCCTATGCCAGAAGCCTGCTCAATACGAGGGTCTCTCTGCTCTGAGGTCCTTGTAACTTTTGACACTTCTGGCCTGGACTTGAAGCAACACTGCTTTCTTCTGACTGAAGTGTATGATTCATTGTACCGTATTAAAAGGTAAAGTTGATGTATGGAAATAGAGGTGTGCTGTTTTCTAGATCCTTTAACATCATGTGTGCAATTTAATGTCAGATACACCACAACAAGATTCTGAACCACAGGCAGAGAAAGTTAATGTTTTTCTATCTGTGCAAAAGCCTATCTTGGCCGGGCCCAAGGCAGTAGTATACTTTCTAGTGTCTCTTCTGTCATATTTTTCCAACTCTGCCTGATAAAAACACTGAGAAAATAAAGTAGATCACAAAGTGCAACAACTACCACACCTCTTGGCCAGCACCCTTCAGCATTCAAAGGAAATGAGTCAGCTGTGGGGAGAAGGCTTCCTGAGAACTGTAGCTATGGGTCTTTCACTGTTTCCTCCTTCAAGCACTGAAAGCACCCACGCAATACATGAGGAAAGGGGGTGAGACATGAAAGGACGGCATCCACACTGGTTTTTTTTTTTGCGGAACCGGGGATTGAACTCAGGCCCTTGTGCTTGCCAGGGAAGCATTTATTCCACTGAACCATCTCCCCAGCCCCTAAGTTGCTTGTTTTTGACTGTCCTGCACCTTCACATTGAGCTACATCCCCAGCCTTTTCTTTTCTTTTACTTTTTCTTTTTTTTTTTGGGGGGGGGACAGTTTCTCACTAAACTGCCCAAACGTATAATCTTCTTACCTTCCAGAGTCCAGGAATTATGGGCATGTGCCCCTGTGCCTGGTTTTGTAGTTTTTTTAACACCTGAGTAACTCTTATTGGTAGGCAAAATCTCATGTCCCATATACTCCTTTTTTTTTTTTTT
>NW_004524838.1:1224534-1227574 GCF_000260255.1 Octodon degus | reverse complement strand
AAAAAAACAAAAGCAACTGCTGACACATATAATTGTTGGTCAGGATGCAGAGTGAGGGACCCTTCACCAAGGCCTGGTAGGAATATAGTACAGTACATAACTTCGAAAGATAGCTTTTAGCAGCTTCTTACACAACTAAATATATTTTCATCGTATGATCCAGTAATTACATTCATTGCTATATGTTCAAAGGAGCTGAAGACTATGCTCCTATAAAAACCTGCCTGCATATATTTATAGTTGCTTTATTTTTAATTGTCCGTACTTGCAAGTGATCAATCTGTCCTTCAGGAGATAATGAATAAATCAACAATAGTACATCTAGACAATGAGAGGGAACAGCGCTAAAAAGGTGAACTTGGAAGACTTGAAAGACTTGGAGGAATATCAGACTTATATTGTTAAGTGAAAGAAACCATTCTGAAAGGTCTACATAGTGTTTGATTTTGGCTATGTGACATTCTGGAAAAAGCAAACTATGGAAAGAAGGAAAAAATCAGTGATTTCCAGGAATTAGAGGAGAGGGAAAGATGAACAGATGGGGCTCAGAGGACTCGTAGTGCAGTAGTGCTGCTCTATGACACTGCACTGTAATAATAGATGCATGTTATTATAAATTTGCCCAAACCCATAGAATGTCCAACACCACAAGTGAACCCTAGTATGAAGTACAGACCTAAAATAAACTAACGCTGTGGGTGATGGTGTGTCAATAAAGGTAAGATCATCCGTTGTAACAGATGAACTATTCTGTAGAGATGTTGACAATGTAGGAGGCTGTGCAGCAGAAGAGAAGGGCAGAACTGTTCTCCAAAAATTCTACTTTTAAAAAACCTATGACTTTTTAAAATAGAGTACAAAGTGTTAAAAAAAATTTAGAAGTGATACACAATTTCATTAAACAAAGTAAAAAAGGAATTCGACAATGGTTGTTGTATATCATAATGTAATCTTCAAATTAATTGTTTAGGTTACCAGATATAAACCTGCAAAATAGGTAAAAAAAATTTTTAGGAATTTAAATTGAGGCAAAAAAATTTTTAAGCATTAACTGTTCCTTTCAATAGGCCAGCAGAAATCAGTAGTATAATAATCCAAACTATCCTGCATATATACATGAGTATCTTTCCCCTTCTTTCTTTAGTCCTTTATTTATCCCAGTTTTTTCCTTCCCATTGAACAGATTTTTTTTGCTTTCACAGTAGCTATTGTACTTTTCAACTTTTATTTACTCTTTGAGGTTCTCCTAATAGTGAAATAATACAATGTTTGCACATTCAGGTAAGATTTATTTCACTTAAGGCTGGCCAGTTAGCTCAGTGGACTAACGTGCCTGCTTAGGCAGAGCGCAGCAGCCAGTATTTGATCCTTGGGGGCCATGCCAGTCCTGCCCCTGGGGCATGCTGAGATGTTGATTGAGACTGGGTGTGGTGGCATGCACCTATAATCCCAGCACTTTGGAGGCTGAAAATAGGAGAATCACTATGAATCTGATCAATGTAATGAGGTCCTGAACACCCTGTAGACCCTGTACTAAATACATAAAAAAGATTTATTTCACTTAGCAATACAGTCTCTAGTTGTCTTCATTTACCTATAAAATCCTTAAATTTATATTTTTAAAATAGCTGAATAATGCTCTACTGTGTAAAAACACTATCCCTTTTTTTATCCATTCCTTAGCTGATGGGCATTTGGGTTGTTTCCAAGATTTAGCTATTACAAATTACTTTGCTATAAACATGGGTGCACATATATTGCTGTAGTATGATGTTTTTAGTCCTTTTGGAAAAACACCTAGCAGGGGAATAGCTTGCTCGAATGGGACTGCCGATCCTAGGTTTTTGAGAAAGCTCCACACTGCTTTCTGTAGTGGTTGTACCAGTCTGCATTCCTATCAACAGTGGACAAGGATCCTTTTCCCTATAACCCTTCCAGCATGCATGTATTATTGGTTGACTTCTTGATGATAACCATTATTTCTTGCATAAGATGGAGTCTCAGTGTTGTTTTACTTTACATCTCCTAAATGACCAATGATGTTGAATATTTTTTCATATATTTATTTGCCATTTGTATTTCCTCATCTGTGAAATACCTAACTTCTAAAATATATATTTGGTTGTTACAGGGTCTTACTACACAACTCAGACTCATAATGATCCTCCTGTTTTCAGTTTCCCCATTGCTGGGTTTATAGGTATACACCAGTACACCTGGATTCTGGCTGGCTCAGTCTTCCCTAGGGGTGGGGCTGGCAAGACATGTGGGGCCAGGGATCAAAGTGCCCTCCCTGCACTTGCTAAGCTTGCATGTACAGGTGCTTTAGTCTGCTGAGCTATGTTGCTGGCCCTCAGATACCCATTTTTGGGTTGGTTCTTTGAACTTTGGAGACCTGATATTTTTTAATTCTTTATATGCTCTAGACAGAAGTGCTTTGTCTGAGGGACAATTGGCTATAATTTTTCCCAGTTCATGGGGTTTTCTTTTTACTCTGTTAGTGATTTCTTTTGATATGTAGAAAATTTTCAAAAAGATGAGATCCCACTTGTTGATTCTTTGTAGTATTTCCTGCGCACCTTGATTTTTACACACCCTTATGTCTTAAAGACTTATGCCTACTTTCTCTTCCAGAAGATTTAGGGTTTCTGTTTTAATATTTAACTCATTGATTTTGACTGTAGTTTTGTACATGGGTCTAATTTTAGCCCTCAGAATGTGAAGAGCTAGTTTTTCCAACACCTGTTATTAAAGAGGCTATCTTAGGGATCTGGGGAGATAGCTGAGTGATCTAACTTCCTGCCTGGTCAGTGCAAGGATCTGAGTTTGATCCCTGGTACTGCATGTCATATGGGCCCCAAGCCTTGGTGTGGTAGCTCATGCCACCCAGCACTGGGGAGGCTGAGACAGGAGGGTCAATCACTATGAGTCTGAACTGTATAGTGAGACTGTATATCAAATAAATTAAAAAATAAATATAATAAATAAATAGGCTATCTTTCTTCCAGTGAATGTGTTTGGCCTCATCAAGGACAAGCTT
>NW_004524838.1:1221231-1224434 GCF_000260255.1 Octodon degus | reverse complement strand
GGGGGGGGACAGTTTCTCACTAAACTGCCCAAACGTATAATCTTCTTACCTTCCAGAGTCCAGGAATTATGGGCATGTGCCCCTGTGCCTGGTTTTGTAGTTTTTTTAACACCTGAGTAACTCTTATTGGTAGGCAAAATCTCATGTCCCATATACTCCTTTTTTTTTTTTTTTAATGTATTTGGTAGAGGGTCTCACTATGCAGCTCAGACTCCTAGTGATCTTCCTGTTTTCATCCTTCCCAGAGCTGGGACTATAGGCATGCACTACCAGCCCAGGACTCAGTGGCTGGCTCATCCCACCCAAGGGTGAGGTTGGTGTAGCATGTGGTGCTGGGGATCGAACCCCAGTCCCTGCACTTGCCTAAGCAGGTGCTTAGTCTGCTGAGCTATCTCACCCAATGCCAAATATTGTACTTTGAGAGTACAGCTCATTTATGTTTTACTCATAGTACTGTGACTCACAGAACAGGAACACCCTGATCATTCTGCAGCTAGATGTGCCCAAGATCCCAAGAGCATCATGTTGGGGTTTCCCAGGGCCTGTCTCTTGACACTTTCCCAGAGCCCCCTTATGTTTTCTGCTAGCTGGTGTGTCTCACAATTTTACTCACTCAATATAGCAGATTGTGGAACCAAATGCTACATTAGATGGTTTGGTTGACTTGTACCTGAGCTTCATCCCATATACATGTGAAAACACAAAGCCAGGTTCTCATAAGGGAAGAGCTGTTCTTGAATGTTTGGCTGAGAAAGTAAGCAAATAAAAAGGAGGGACTTTTCACTATGTTCTCCCCAAAATTATGGCTATTTCAAATACAATTAAATAGGTATCACTTTTTACACTGGTTCTCTAAAGTCTCTTTTGGAGTCTTGATGGATGTGCTTTTCAATAAATCATTTAAAAATTGAAGTTTCCACTTTTACAGAATATACACCAGAGGAATGAGTATTTTCTCACTTTTTACAGATACTTTTCATATTAATGATTTTTCAAAACACACTTCTGTGTTCCTAAAAGGGCTTCAGGTAATTAGAAAATGAAACAAGATCCCGGGTATATCAAAACCTGTAAGGAGAGAAATCAGAGGAAAGCTAACCAGGGGTAGGAAGAAAAAAGGGTATAGAAGAAAGTTACTACATAATGTAATAGTTTTTGATTCTATCTACTTCAAGAAGTTGGCCTGAAAAATTGTTTCTGAGCATCTTAGCACCTAATATAGGAGATAGGGCATAACAATTCTGGCTGGAGTAACAGCGGAACCTGTCAACTACAAGAGCCCAGGGCAAAGCGAGGACCATATATGTAGAAGTACTAGCAAACTCCCACGAGCCATGATGGAAAGTTACCATGGTAAGTTTCTGCAGTAGCCTTCACTTGAGTTAGTTGTTCATATTACAAGATATAAGTCTGCAAAAGCGATCAAAAAATTAAAAAGAAAAAAATATTTAAGCATTAACTGTTCCTTTCAATAGACCAGTAAAAATCAATAGCACAATTATCCAAGGTTTCCTGTATATATACATATATATTTTTCTCTTCCTTCTTTCTTTTCTCCTTTCCCTCATTTTTTCTTTTACCGTCTTTTTCTTTTTGTTTGATCCAAATTTGCTCTGCAGAGCTGGTTTTTCCCATCCCCATGCACCTTCTACTTTTCTAATTTCTTTTTTGGTACAGGGAATCGAACTCTGGGCCTTGTGCTTGCTAGGCAGGTGCTGCACGACTGAGCTACATCCCTGATCCTCTACTTTTCAAACAAACTTTTGGCACCATTATTGACTTATCTCATCCAATTCTTTGAGGAAAGAAGAACTTGGAATATTGTTGATTGGTGAGCCATTTCTAAAGAAACTACCCTGTAACACAACCAGTATATAAAAAAAAGGAACCACATTTTTTTTTTTTTTTTTACTTGATTGGGCCTACATACGTTTGTAAACTGTCGAGTTAACTGTATTTGCTAAAACTGATAAAAGGAGTTAAAGATTTGGTTCTTATTTGGAAAGGCAATCCTCCTATACCCTGGAATTACTTTCCTGATCACTTTGGGGGAAATTAGACATAAACCTTTGATTAGTAGCAAAATAAAGCTGCCATAATTCCAAGGTCGTCTTATAGCTTTCTTTTGACATCTATATCTTATAGGCTCATGTCATTTGACACTAATATCTGAAAGTTGTTAAGGAGTTCTTTTTTCTAAACTGCTAATTTCTTAGAGTGCATAGTGAAAGGTATCATTGCAGTAAACTGTAAAATTTTCAGTTTCTGTTTATTAGGAAGATGCAATTGTGCCTTGGAGGATTTTATCCATAAAAATGCCTCCAGCTTTTAAAGATGCAAATATTTTAAGGAATGCTGATTTATTTTGAACTAATACACAGCAGATACTAATGGAAGCAACAGATAGTTTAAACATTCTAGCTTTAGAATATTATTAGTTTTTTTTATTAAAGAGAGCACAAATTAGAATTAAAGCAGAAAAAATTACAAGTGATGCAGAATTTCACTTAACAAGATAATATGAATTTCACAGTATTTGTTGTAACACAGTGTTGTCTTCCAACCAATTATTCACATTACCAGATATATGTATGTAAAATTAGAAGAAGGAAGAAATAAAGAAGGAAATGTATAAGAAATTTAGAAGAGAAAAAGTGCAAACAATTGAAAAAAGCAGACAAAACAAATGAAATCATTAGCTGCTTCTTCTCATAGACCAGCAGAAATGCACAGTACAGTACTTTTCAGTTGTCTAATTGTCTAATTGCAAAGTAGAGTCAGTATGCTGCTACTCTAGATGCTGAAGATACTAATAAGGAGATATTGTACTTACTCAGATTTTCAAATTGCTTCTATGTGAAGAAGGGAAAATCACCTTTTGGTACAGAAAACATCTGATATCTGGTCTTTTCTTTGTCCTGTGATGTTAATTTTTTTTTCTTCATTTCTGTTTTAAAGCAAGGTTGTGTACCCTGTACTTCCTCCTCAGTGCTAGCTCTAATTGGCTAAGAAAAACAGTAGGTGTGCCTGGTATGTGAGCAGAATGAATTCCGACTAGATTTCACTTTCATTTCCTATCTGTGAGAGGAACCTTCTGTGAAGTGTCTCTTAGTAGTAATAGCACCACCTTCTGGTTTGTGTATTTAAAAACCTGAAGAGTGCACATCTATTCTGCCTTCATTGATCCTTTGGGACTATTGCCT
>NW_004524838.1:1218481-1221131 GCF_000260255.1 Octodon degus | reverse complement strand
TTTTTTTTTTTTTTTTTTTTTTTTGACAGTACCATACTGATTTTATCACAATAGCTTTGTAGTATAATGTCAAGTTAGGGATTGTGATGCCTTCTGCATTTCCTTCATTGCTCAGGATTGCTTTTGTTATTCTAGTTCTCTTCTGGTTCCCGATGAATTTTAGGAATGTTTTCTCTAGATCTCTGAAGTGTGCAAACAGTATTACAATTAGGATAGCAATGAATCTGTGTAACGAGTTTTGAGTATGGCCATTTAACAATGTTTTTTCTTTCTACCCAGGAGCAAGGAATATCTTTCCATTTTCTGAAATCCACTTCAATCTCTTTTTCCAAAGTACTATAATTGTCACTGTATAAATCTTTTACTTCCTTTATGAGACTCAGACCTAAGTATTTCACTTTTTGGAATGCTTTTGTGAAAGGTGTATTTTTCCTAATTTCTTTCTTGATGAGTTTATTGTTTGTGTATAGAAATGCTATTGATTTTTCGGTGTGGACTTTGTATCCTTCTATGGTACTTAATTTGGTTCTTAAATCTATAAAACACTTGGAGGAGGTTTTGGGGTCTTCTATATAGAGTATCATGTAATTTGCAAATAATGAAAATTTCACTTGTCACTTTCTAATCATTTTTCCTTTTATTTCTCTCTCATCTAATTGCTCTGGCTAATGTTTCCAGAACTGCATTGAATAGGAGTGGTTGAGAGTGCACAACCTTGTTTTGTTCTGGATTTTAAAGTGAAGGCTTTTTTCCTTGTCTATTTATTATGATATTGGCTGTTGGTTTCTCATAGCTGGCTTTTATCATGTTGAGGTAACGACCATCTATTCCAATTTTTTGTAGGATTTTTATCATGAGTGACTGCTGGAGTTTGTGAAAAGTGCTTTCTACATATATTGAGATGATCATATGGTTTTTGTCTTTGACTCTGCTTACATGAAGTATTACATTTATGGATTTGTATGTATATTGAACCATCCCTATATCCTGGGATGAATCTCACTTGATTGTGATATATAGTCTTCTTGATGATTTGGTGCATTCTGTTTGCTAGTATTTTATTGAGGATTTTTACATCTATGTTCATTAGTCTGTAGTTCTCTTTTTTTGGTTGAGTCTTTTCCTGGTTTTGGTATCAGAGTAATACTTGCCTCCCTGAATGTGTTTGAGAGAACTGCTTCCCTTTCAATTTCATTGAAGAGCTTGAGAAGAGTTGGTATTAGTTCTTGTCTGCATTTTTTTTTGTAGAATTCAACTGTAAATCCACCAGGACATGGTCTTTTATTTTTTGGTAGGTTTTTAAATTATATTTTTAATATCATTGACTGATATTGGGTTATTCAGAATTTTTACATCTTCTTGATTCAGCTTTGGTAGTTGACATACACCTAGGAATATGTCCATTACTTCTGTGTTTTCCATTCTGTGAGAGTAAAGATTTTGGAAGTAGATATTGATAATCTTCTGAATTTCTATAGGGACTGTGGTGATTCTTTATTGCATGAATTTGATTGTTTTTATTTCATGTTTTGGATGAGGTTGGCTAGGGTTTTATCAATTTTACTTATTCTTTTAGAGAACCAACTCTTTGTGTTTGTATTGTTTTCTTCATCTCCATTGCATTTATTTGTGCTCTGATTTTTATAATTTCCTCCCTTTTTTGGTCTTTGGATTTGGCTTGTTCTGCTTTCTTTAGAATCTTTTGGTGCAGGATCAGATTGTTTATTTGGGCTCATTCTATTTTCCTGATGTAAGAATTAACCCCTATGAATTTCTCTCTTAAGATGGCTTTCATTGCATCCCACAGGTTCCAGTAAGTTCATTATGAATATTGTTTAATTTCTTTTTTAATTTTATCTGTGACCCCTTAATTGCTCAGAAGGGTGTTATTTAGGTTCCATGTGTTTATTGGGTTCTTGCTATTTCTTTTGACAATAATTTCATTGTTCATTGTACTATGGTCAAAATATATGCATAGAATGATTTATTTTTTTTGCTTTTACTTAAGTATACTCTATGTGCTAATAAATGCTCTATTTTGGAGAAGTCCCATATACAGCTGAGAAGAATGTGTATTCTGACACTGTTGTTGGGAGCACTCTGTAAAGATCTACTAAGTCCATTTCTTCATAAGTTTAGTTTAGTGCTGTTATTTCTTTACTGATTGTTTGCCTAGTTGATCTGTCTCTTTGTGTCAATAGCATGTTAAAGCTCTTTTGATTTTCCATGTCTTTTATTTTATTTTATTTTAATTTTTTTGGCAGAACTGGGGATTAAACTCAGACCCTTGTGCTTGCCAGGCAAGTGCTTATTCTACTGAGCCATCTCCCCGGCCCCTTCCATGTCTTTTAAAATTTATCTTGTATAGTTGGCTGCTCATAAACTGGGTGCAGATACATTTGTAATTGTTACCTTGTCCTCTTAAAGTTTTCTCCCTAACAAGTGTGTAGTGACCTTTTGTGTCTCTTTCATTCCCTCTGGTTTGAAGTTGACATTGTCAGCAATCATAGCTTTTTTCTGTATTCTTGTCATATGGAGTATTGTTTTCCATCCTTTGACATTTAGTCTATTAATTTCTGTATGTGTTCAATGTGTTTCTTATATGAAATGTCGTGTTTGATTTTGTTTCTTGCAACATATCACTGGTCTT
>NW_004524838.1:1216628-1218381 GCF_000260255.1 Octodon degus | reverse complement strand
TGCCTTGGAGGATTTTATCCATAAAAATGCCTCCAGCTTTTAAAGATGCAAATATTTTAAGGAATGCTGATTTATTTTGAACTAATACACAGCAGATACTAATGGAAGCAACAGATAGTTTAAACATTCTAGCTTTAGAATATTATTAGTTTTTTTATTAAAGAGAGCACAAATTAGAATTAAAGCAGAACAAATTACAAGTGATGCAGAATTTCACTTAACAAGATAATATGAATTTCACAGTATTTGTTGTAACACAGTGTTGTCTTCCAACCAATTATTCACATTACCAGATATATGTATGTAAAATTAGAAGAAGGAAGAAATAAAGAAGGAAATGTATAAGAAATTTAGAAGAGAAAAAGTGCAAACAATTGAAAAAAGCAGACAAAACAAATGAAATCATTAGCTGCTTCTTCTCATAGACCAGCAGAAATGCACAGTACAGTACTTTTCAGTTGTCTAATTGTCTAATTGCAAAGTAGAGTCAGTATGCTGCTACTCTAGATGCTGAAGATACTAATAAGGAGATATTGTACTTACTCAGATTTTCAAATTGCTTCTATGTGAAGAAGGGAAAATCACCTTTTGGTACAGAAAACATCTGATATCTGGTCTTTTCTTTGTCCTGTGATGTTAATTTTTTTTTCTTCATTTCTGTTTTAAAGCAAGGTTGTGTACCCTGTACTTCCTCCTCAGTGCTAGCTCTAATTGGCTAAGAAAAACAGTAGGTGTGCCTGGTATGTGAGCAGAATGAATTCCGACTAGATTTCACTTTCATTTCCTATCTGTGAGAGGAACCTTCTGTGAAGTGTCTCTTAGTAGTAATAGCACCACCTTCTGGTTTGTGTATTTAAAAACCTGAAGAGTGCACATCTATTCTGCCTTCATTGATCCTTTGGGACTATTGCCTTTCTTTTCTTTTGTATTTCTTTCATTAAAATGTTGCTTTAGTCTATCTTCCACTCTTATACTGGATACCACATACTGAGAAGTTTATAAAGAAAATAGATTTATGTCTCACATTTTTTCAGGTTTTAAAGTCCAAGGTTGAGGAGCTGCCTTGGGGAGAGCGTTCTTGCCAATGGGGACTCTGGCAGAGTCTCAAGGTGGTTCAGGACCTCACAGTGACTTAAGGAGGTAGAGAAAGCTTGCTCGCAGCTGTCTCCCACTTCTCCTGAAGCCATTCCAGAAATCTCGAGGACTCCACCCTCATGACAGACCTAGTCCTAATTGCCACCCAAACTCTGCACCTCCAAATACCATTGTACAGAGTTTTCACAGTAGTCCAAAGCCCTGTGGATCTCTGGTTGGGGTTCCTGGCCTTATCTAGTAGAATAATCATCCATCTTTGTCTTCCTACAGTAAAAGAACATGTTTCAGGAATTCTTTGGACTTTGATGCACATTTAACTTATGTTTTTCATACCTTACAATTGATGTGTACTGGTTTTAGATCAGTTTTTAACAGTGATGCCTGTAGTTCCAGCACTTGGGAGGCTGAGGCAGGAGGATCACCACAGGTTCCAGGCCAGCCTGGGCCACATAGCGAGTTCAAGCCCAGCCTGAATTGCAGAGTGGAACCGTACTTCAAAAATAAAAGGAAGGAGGCTGGGGAGATAGCTCAGTGGTCTAGGCGCCTGCCTGGAAAGTACAAGGGCCAGAGTTTGATTCCTGGGTACTGCCTTCCGTGCTGGCCTGGGAATCCCAGGTGTGCCTACTGAGACTGGGCATGGTGACGCACGCCTGTAATC
>NW_004524838.1:1189455-1205748 GCF_000260255.1 Octodon degus | reverse complement strand
TCCCAGATCTGGGGAGGCTGAAAACAGGAGAATCATTTTGAGTCTGAGCTGCAAAGTGAGACCCTGTAATATTAAAAAAAAATCTGTCAGTACTCTTTGTAAGGATGATTTGGTTGTCATGAATTTCTTCAGTTGTTCTTTGTCATGGAAGTACCTTATTTTTCTATTAAATTTAAGGGCTGGCCAGATGGCTCAGCAGACTAAAGCACCTGCTTAGGCAGGCATAGCAACCAGAGTTCGCTCCCTGGAATGCTGTGCCAGCCCAGTCCCTGGGGTGTGCTGAGATGGTGACTGAAATGGATGTAGTGGTGTGCACCTGTAATTCCAGTGTTTGGGAGGCTGAAAAACAGGAGGATCACTATAAGTCTAATCTGTGTAGTGAGGCCCTATAGACCCTGTACTAAATACATTTAAAAAAAGTGAAACAAGGGCTGGTGAGATAGCTCAATGGACTAAGCACCTGCTTAGGCCAGCTCAGGGTCTGGGTTTGATCCCTGATACCACATGCCCTGCTGGCCCTGCCCCTGGGCATGTTGAGCCTGTGACCAAACGTGGGCATGCTGGCACATGCTTTTAATCCCAGCTCTGGGAAGGCTGAGAATAGGAGGATCACTACAAGTCCAAACTGATCAGTGAGACCCTGAATCAAATACATAAACTGAAGAAAAAGTGAAACAATATATCTTCTGGAGGATAAAGTAGATAGAAATCTTAAAGGCATAGTGTTAACTGGAGAGTTCATGAACAAAAACCAGATGGTATGGGAAATACTTCAATGAATCAAAAAGTGGATTCTCATCTTTCTGAAAAGTTTCTGCACAACAAAAGCAATCACTAATAAAGTAAAAAGAAAATCCACAAATTGGGAGAAAATTATAGCCAACTGTCCCTCAGACAAAAGAGTTCTATCTAGAACATATAAAGAACTAAAAAAGAAAAATCAGGCCTCTAAAATTAAAAGACTCAATCCAAAAATTGGCATCTGAGATGAATATAGACTTCATAAATGAAGAGCTGCAAATGGCAAATCAATATGTGAAAGAATGTTCAACATCATTGGTCATTTAGAAGATGTAAATTGAAACAACCCTGAGATTCCATCTTACCCCAGAAATAAAGCTATCATCAAGAAGTCAACCAATAACAAATGTTGGATGTTGTGGGGAAAAAGGAAACCTTGTGCACTGTTGGTAGGATTGCAGACTGGCACAATGACTATGGAAATCAGTGTGGCAATTCTTCAAAAAGCTAGGATTAGAAGTCCCATTCAACCCAGGTATTCTTCTCCTAGGTATTTTTTCAAATGAACTGAAAACATCATACCACAGTACACCAATGTTTATAGCAGTGCAAGTCGTTATAGTTAAATTTTGGAAACAACCCAAATACCCATCAACTGAGGAATAGATTAAGAAGATGTTGTAGTTTTACACAATGGAGTATTACTCAGCTAAAAAAAAGATAAATTCAAGGCTTCTATAGGAGGCAACTGGAGATCATACTGGTAAATCAAATAAATTAGACTTGCAGTGTAAACATACTGTCTCGCTAGTGCAAGAACATCAAAGTGTAAATAAAATCTGAAAGGTACAATAGATACTGTGAAAGGGAAAGAATTTGATCATTGGGAAGGAAAAACTGGGATGAGGAAAAGGACAAGAAAGAAGGGAAAAAGATATATCTATCTATATTTATGTCTATGTCTATGTCATTTATATCTATAGGCAGAATAGTTTGGATGATTATACTGCTAATTTCTGCTGGTCTGTTGAAAGGAGCAGTTAGTGCTTAAATTTGTTTCTTCTTTTTTTCCCCTTTTTAATTTCTTATAACTTTTTAAAAACTTATTTTGCATGTTTACTTTAGGTATTCTAAACAACTAATTTGTAGGTAACATTATGTAATACAGCAACCATTGTCGAATTCCTATTATTTTATTTTCTTAAATTCTGTATCATTTCTAATTTTTTGTTTTATTTCCCATTTTGTATTCTCCTTGAAAAGATAGAAAGAAAGAAAGAGTGAAAGAAAAGTGAAGGTTGAATGAATGAGGGAAAAACCTGCTTAGTAGAGCAAAGGTGGGCAGAACAAAAGAAAAAGATAAAAGCAAATCTGTAAAAGGTTCTAGTCAACAACTTCTGACATTGCCAGTCCTATGGATAACTCTCTACTATTATGGACTACTGGACTATTTTGGAATGTTTTGCTGAATTCAGGCACCTACAATATTTAAATGACAATGGAATACCCTTCTCTGACAAAACTAAAAAAAAAAAGGGGGATGCAAATGAAGGACCACTTTGCATCTGTATAAACAAAATAGATATACAGCGACTTTCTCTTAATTCAGTGAATGGAAAGATTTGTACTAATAGTGCTTGTGGACAGGATACCATATCTGCATCTTGTACTATGAATAGCCACTACAAAAACAACAATATGCAATGTATTAATTATCAAAACTGTGCTACTAATCGGTTTTGAAACTGTTTCATTGCTATTTGTTTCTCTATAAAATTATTTTAAAAAGAGTGACAGTACATGATGCTGGCCACAGGTGCTGAGCTCAATTCCCTGCAGAGAGTAGGGTTTCTGCTGGCAAGTAGCCTGGGGGCTGGGAGAGTCAGGGCCAGCTGGATCCTTATACATCTGTTTATAAACTTTATAACTATTGCTTGTCAAAGTTCTAATGTTTTAGGGCACTGAGCACAAACATATATAAGAGTAACCTTGACAACCGAGTAGACTTGATTTTATATAAGATAAGCCTACAAGCCACTCTTATAAATCTCTGTTATTGCTCATAATAAAAAGGGCTTCACAGACTCCAGGCATCTGTCACAACCCCTGTAATATGAACATGTTCTTACTGACAATCACTGTGGAAAGCTGCTGTGGCATATGGGACCGGGCTGCAGGTGATGAACTGGCTCTGCCTTCAGAAAACAAGAACTCAGAGACCAAAGGGGAAGTTGTGAACACCAAAGTCACCTGTGTGTCAATCCTACTGAAATAAGAAGAGCTGCACAGGTAATACAAGTGGGTTCTTATGCATGACTGCCTAAAAGCAAAAAGCCCTGTTAATAGTCACATCACTTAGATCTCTCTTGATTTGGGCTTTTATTTGTGTTCAACTTCACAGCTTTTAGTGATCTTTTTTTCAGGTTCAATATCTGCCTTCTCGTTGCATGTGCTGCAACTGTTTTTGATGGAATCTATGCAAGAATGCAATGTAAGACATCCAACCAGATGATGTGGCATCTCAAGCCCTCTGGATTGAGGGCTCAAATAGGATATTTTTTTCCCTCCGAATGCCTTCAGGGCAGGTTTGGCTGGCTTGAGTTGTGGGGATAGAAGCACAGCAACCTGAGCCTGACTGCTTTGTTGAAGCAGCCACTCAAAGAACTGAGCTAAGGGGCAGGCCCCCTGAGGGCTCAAATAAAGCAGGGGAGGAAGGAGGGAATAATACCTGACCCTATAAAATGGAACGTTAGAAGTTAGTTAGGATTTTTTTAGAATTAGACAACTTGCCCAAACTTCCTCCTATTGCAGCCATATCCTTCCTCTTCAAAAGAAGTGACAAAATATGCAGGTGCCAGGAGACTGTTTTCCACAAAAGAGAAGCGTGAGTTGGAAATGACTGGAAGTGGACAACCAAGTGTGAAGGTCTGCATCATCTCTTCCTGCTCCCCTCTCCTCTGTACCTTCCTATAAAAAAGCCTTATTCACCTGGAAATGTTTAGATGGTGTTTTGAGGCAAATAAGCTCCTCTATCTCATCAGAGCAAGCTTTAAATAAATCCTTTATCTTTACCCAAAAATATGGCCTTCTTTGGTTTTTTCCAGTAGTGAGCAGACAAACCTGAAAATATGAATCTAAGCAGGTGGTAACAATAGCTCTCCGAAACAGCAAGAGAGACAGTCCCTGATTAATCAGGCTTTCAGAATTTAAGTGATATGCCCTTTAGCTCAGGTCCCTCTCCCAGGGTCTAGGTGTGATTGATAGGAATGATTGACAGTGTGCTGAGTCATCTTAGAGTGTCTAAGCATGCAGGCTTGTCCCAGAGTTCACTCTGATTCTAATTGCATGCCTGGTGTATAGTACATATTTATGAACCTATAACAAGGTTTTGTTGTAGGCAGCTAAGTTAGATAAAATATAGGCAGTATAATAGGGCCAGGCCCTCAAAGGAGCCAGTGCAGAAGATAAGATACCTTGCAGCTGTGGGAGAGTCAGGGACTTCCCTTTGGTCAGACCTCAAGACAAAAAGATAAATGTACCTCCCTAAAGACAAATCTCAGGGATTGATATTTTAAATAGGTCTCTATCACCTTCAGAAAGTCAGAAAGAGCCTCTAACCCAAACCCCTACAGGAAGAGGCCTATTCTGCATTCATGCCTGCTTGCTACACTATTTGATTCCAATTTTATCAATTTTACCTGAGCAATAATACTTGTAATCTTACTGATTGATCATAATTTTGTCCCACTCCAGGCCCACCTTGTGATTTCCCATATTTTCTCACTTTGGACCCATCTCACATCATTGTTTCGCTCTGCAAAACTCACTAGAAAAGGAGTTTCCTTGGCAACCCATTTAGGTTCCCTTATGTCTCTCTTTCCAACAGAAGTTTTATTTTCCCAATTAATATATTCTGCTTTTAACCTCTTTTGTCTCTAAAATTCATTCTTTGATTTGAGAGAACACAAACTGGTACCAGATATCTAGCAGGTTGGGAGCTTCTTTCTGGTGTATCAGTTTGAGTAGGGTGAAGATGAATGGAAATCAGTCTAGGAAATCCAGTATGTATGCTCTTGCCTAGTGCATCATCAGATTTACTTGATTATGATGATGATGATGATGATGATGATGATGATGATGATGATGATGATGATGTGATTTTCTACCTGTCAGGACAGTGGAAGGAGAAAGGGCTGTAGCATGCTGTTAAAAATTAAATGAATGGAAATGACTCCCCCAGATCCATTGTTTGTAATCTTACCAGCTGGGTTAGGAGGAATTGAGGGACAGGCCTATGCCCACAGGTCTATGAACATTTTGTAAAGTGAAGCCACTGGGAGTGTTTCTTTCCAGATGTACAAGTGAGTAGTAGAAGAGGGAATCAGCTGTCTCAAGCAGGGTTAGCTGCAAATATGGGTTTTAGAAATAGGTGTGTGTGTGTGTGTGTGTGTGTGTGTGTACAATTTCAATTTCCCTGATTGATAGCAATACAGGTGATGAGATCCATGATAGGGAATAGATTTCAGGATGACAAAAGCAATTGGGTTTATAGTCCAAAATATCTAAACTACTTTTAAGGAAATATAAAGATGTAAACAAGTAAACATATTTATTGTTTAAATCTTCTATTTGCATGTCTTTAATTTTGTTGGTGATTAGTAGCTTTCAAATTCAAAGATCTAGAATGCTGTTTAGGGCTGGTGTGGCAGGTATAGGTCTTGAAATGAGCTTCTGGAATAGCATTCCTGGCCCTAGAGAGTGGAGATCCGGGAGGAAACCATTTAATCAGACAGGGACTGGGGTGACCAGGGAAGTCTTTCACGTGTGTGTGTGTGGGGGGTAATTCTTAAACTGAGCTCTGAAGGACAAATTAAAATAGCCATCAAGATAATGTTGGATGAAAATAAGGAACTTTCAAAATCAGAATTATCTAACACACACTGAGTAAAGAGAACCAAAGTTATAAAGAATGGAAACAGAAGTTGAGGAAGACGGGATCTGTTAAGACTCCTGTCTAGAAGTGCAGTACCCCCAAAGCTTCAGACACTCAGAGGTGGGGCTTTCTGGGGTCGCTGGATCTACAGAATGTGATATCTGGATTTGTTCCCTCTTTGGATTAGCAAAGTTCTGGGTATGGATGAATGGATTTACCAAAGAGGAAAGCCCCATCCTGGATGTGGGTGGCACCAATAAATACTTTTGTATATTGGGTGGCATAGAAAGGGACAGAAAGAAGGCAGGTATTGCCATTTGCTGCTTTCTGCCTGTACTAGTATGGACTATTAATTCCTCTGTGATGCCCTTATGTCATGCTGCCCTACCTTGGAGTCAGCCAACTATGAGCTGAAACCTGTAGAAACTGTAAGCTAAAGTAAATCTTTTTTCCTTTAACCTGTGGGTGTTAAAGGAAAAAAGAGGAGAAGTGTTGGAATTTTGTTGTTTGTGATTTTTTTGGTCCCAGCAATGAGAATTTATTTATTTAATTTTTTTTACGAACTTAAGGCAGGGTCTACAGGGTATACAGGGCCTCACTACATACATCAGACTCAGTGATTCTTCTGTTTTCAGCCTTACAAGTGCTGGGACTACAGAAGGGTGCCACCATGCCCAGTCTCAGTCAACATCTCAGTATGCTCCATGTCAGGGCTGGCACAGCATGCTGTGCATTGAACCCCAGCTGCTGTGCTCTGCCTAAGCAGGTGTTTTAATCCACTGAGGTATCTGGCCAGCCCTCCAGAAATGAGAATTTAACTAACATGATGTCTTAAAACCAGATGGAGATAAAAATTTTTAAGAAGGTAGGAGATAGGAACAGTAAAAGGACATGATTACATGTAAATAGGGCAGGAGAATAGAGTGAGTTCCAGTTTGGTTTGGGGATTTTTTTTTTCCTCTTTTTTTTCCCAGTATAGTAAATTGAGAAATTCTAAGAGGTTTATGAAGTGTGTGTGTGTGTGTGTGTGTGTGTGTGTGTGTGTGTGTGTTGGGGAGGAGTTAGAGAATTGAGAAAGGAGCATTTCTCTTTCCCATTTTTGCTAATAGCAAAATGAGGTGAATGGAGCTTAATCCTGGTTTCATGCGTTTGAGGCCAGTACTCCTAAAGTGCTTTTGCTTTCATATTCATGTTAGTTAAATCTTCACTTTCACAGTGAAGAAAAAAACTGGACAATCCAGAAAAGTGATTGAATTTAAAAAAGATTTTATTGACCTATAAGCAGTGAATGTGAGACCAGTGGATACTAACTAAAACTTCTTAATTAACTATGTTAGTCTAAAAATACACATTAGAAATGTTAAGTGATTGACCATTTGGTATATCACTTTCTGGGAAAGACACATTTTATGTCCTATAAAAACTTGTAATCCATTTGGAGAGACAAAGAAAAGTTGGTGCTTACAGTTAAGCCAAAAAAGGTCATGAAAATGACAGAGTATAACCTTAGACAAACGAACTAGACATGTTTCAACTATTGTTTACTTCAACTACTTTTATATCATAAGCCAGAGGTCCTTCAATGGAAAATCCTAGGTAGAAAGAGACTTTTTCTATGTTTCCACCACTTCTGAGTGGATCTGAATACACAGATGTCACTGGTATTTTTATTTTTTCTGTTGTTCCATATTCTACAGAGATTAACTTGCCTTCAGCCTGACCACTTAGGCGGCGCAGGAGGTGTTTGACTTCATCTGTTTTCCACACATCTCCACTCTGCCAGAAGGAATTTGTATTTTTTCCTTTACTAATGTCTTTCTCTATTTCGGCCTTGTGAACAAGACTATTGAGACCCTTCCTGGTTCCCAGATAGAAGAGTGTGCTTGCCTGCTTGGATCTGCACATGCGCTTGTACTGGCCCCTGAAGGATCTATTTAAGGATGAGACATACTTTTGCATTAGTTTAGAATCTTGATCTAGTTCGTGATTATCTGGCCAGAACAGGAGACAGGCCAAGAAATAAGGATTTGGATATTGATGATTAAGTCCTACAACATTCAGGACTTCTCGGAGCTGTTGTTTTAGTACACTAAGTGGTTGGATGGACTTGGATATGGGTTTTAAACAGCTGAGAATAATGTTGGCCAAAATGAAATTTAATTTCTCCTTTACTGGTCGTTTATTTGGGTTTTGCTGCAATAAGAAGTTATATTCATTCACTATATTTTCCATGGTGGTTTCAGCTTCTTTGTGGTTTGGATCAAGATATCCAAGGAGTCCAGAAAACCTATCTGCTCTCCAAGCTTCTAGACGTTTTCTGCAATTCTCTTCATGGAGTAACCTATTCTCTTTTCCTTGTAATGGAGTCATATCCACATGACAGAAAAGTTTTGAATATTTCTTGAAAAGTTCTGTGTATTTCTTGTTTACTTTGAATTCTGTCATTTCTTTTTGGGCACTCCTTGTTTTCAGGAGAACCGTGTAGTCACTAAAAAAATGAAAACACTTTATCACATCTGCTTGCAAATTTTGTAGATGGGCTGTGAATTTGCTAAGAGTCAAATAATACTCATTTTTTTGATCAAGAGGTATGTTTCCCTTTCCAGATAAAAACTGTACCATGGATTTCTGAGATGATTCATTTTCTTTGTGGAAGAAGGGAGTAAGCTGAAGAATCTCAATGGTGTAAAGATTGACTTCTATTTCACCCAGGAAGCCAGCTGTGTTGTACGTGTCATATCTTCTTTGGGGCTTCTGGGGTGACCAGGCCTCAGTTTCATAATCTTTACTATCAGTTTGCTGCTGGGATTCTTTGAAAGCTCTTGAAGCTTTTTCAGCAGCTTCCAGTAAATGTCTTAGATCTTTAACAGCAATGTTCTTACAGTTTTTGTTGTTATCTAGCCACCATTTGATCTCACTTTTGTAAACCTGACCAAGTGTGTCTGAGATATAGGAATTTTTGGGTGCTCTGCTTTTGGCCAAATTTGCCCATTCTAGAGCAGCATTAAAGTCCTTCTCTTTAATATAGAAATGCCTTGCTAAAGCTTGACAAATAAATGCATTTTGTGGGAATCGGTGACTTCCTGTAATCAAGATCTTTTCAATTTCTTTGTTCTGCAAAGTTTCAATCAGTGGGGAAAACAAAGTGTCTGTTTCTGCTCCGTGCTCTTTGCGCTGGCGTGTAAGCAGAAGTGTCTGAACATCATGTTGAAATTTGTCCCTTCCTATTCCAGAATCATAGAACACATTCTCATTTAACATGTTCAATGCAATTTGACATTTGTCCAAGCAATAGCTCTTTTCCAGTTCTTTTAGACAGCATTCAGCAATCAGAGGGTGAATGATACGCACACCTGTGTATCTTCCATATTCAGCAACTTCTGTGTTTATTAGAAGTGTATAATACGCTCCCATCTTGTCTTCTAGGCTTTCGGGCTTCCAAGGTGTACTAGAGCATGTGATTCCTAAGAATATTTCACACTGTGACAATGAAATTGTAGAATCAGTAACGTAAGAATTGAGTAAAGCCAGGAAGGAAATAAGTTGAGCTTCTTTGCTGTGAACATTCTGTTCTTTTAGTATGTTTCTTACTAAGTTTTCTATATATGCTTTATCAAAATTGCCTTTCATGATCATGAAGGAATAAAAGTTTTCACAGTTCTTGTGTTGCTTTTCAATTTCTTCTAGCTTTGCCTCAAAAGCTCTTTGTTCCTTGGCAGAAAGAGTATATGTTAGTGAAATACTATTTGGTAATTTTGCACTTTTATCTGGATTCTGGGATCGCATGCAGTTTAAGATAATTACCAGTGTTTTTTCGTATTGCAAATCCTTCTCTACTAAAGTGGAATGGATGGCATTCTGTAGAATGAACACATTTTCCTGTTCTTCAAAATCATCCACAAGTAGAAGCACAGGAATATAATCCTGGTGGCTAATTGTCTTATAGGTTATCAAGTTGCTCACTTGTTCTCCAACTTCTGCAAAATCGATTGCTTTGTTTTTTAATACAGCACATCTATAGTTTTGCTTTAGGTCCCAAAGAACATGCATAGCCAGTGTGGTACCCCCACAGCCTGGGTGGTGATAAAGATTGATGATTTTTGCAAATTCTGGTTTAGTACATTTTGCACAGCGTCCTATTAAATCTTTAAGGTTTTTATACATGTTTCTTTTCACAAAGGCTGAAGAATAATTTTCAGAAGAAAAGTAGAAGTTCCACCAGGATACTTTGCCACCTCGATAAAAGTGTTCTTCTTTTGCTTTCCTAAATTCTAGGAATTTGGATTCGTTTTTCTCTATTTGTGTGTCCTTACATTCATTTTCAGAAAGGATTTGGAGTGCTGTTAAAAGATCCTCTTCCTTTTTCTCAAGAATAACTGAGGAAGATCCATATGAGGGCAAAAACTTTCTTGATGACTGAGTCACTGATTTTAGTTTGAGGATAGTACTGTTCACTAGCTCTATATTTAAAGTGGAGACACTGTGGTTTGCTAATTCATCTGCAATTCTCAATCTTGTTTGGAGTAGATCTTTCCATCGCTGGTAAATCTTTGGGTTGACACAGATGCACAACATATTTTCCATTCCTTTGAGAGCTTGATAGAAAACACAGAAAGTTTCTGTGAATGGATCTCCTGGGCTTTCCACTGAAGACAGTAAGAGGAACACCACTAAAAATTTTCCTCTTGCCATTAAATTTTCATCTGTGAGAAAAAAAATCAGGTTTCTAACCTCCCATGCTCTATCTCTCTGCCATAAATGTGATTCTAGAGGTTTATATAGCTCACTTTGCAGGTCTGATCGGCCATTACAGAAGATCCAGCTGGTTTGCTCATAAAGATTCAGATTGGAAATCTTCTCTCTCATGGTGGTTTTCTTTTCTTCATACTGACTTGGAAAGTGCATGTTTGCTACTCGGCTTTTCTGGTAAGCTTTTGCCACTCCATTGACCCTAGATTCAGGATCAAACTCCAACACAGCAAACCATTTAATTTCTTTTAGAAAATCCAAGTGCTGTATTTGATTTGGGTGACATTTATTTGTTACAAGAATGTATGAGTTATAGTAGGAATTATCCAGGGAGTCTCGGTTTCCAATGAGAAGTTTAACCAGCTTTAGTCCTTCACTTTCTCTCTTGGTTGCCTTCATTCGGTGTTCTTCTTCAGCATCTTTTCTAGATGCTACTACACATGACTGTAAATTTTCCAAAAATGCTTTAAAATCTGTATCCCGTTGCTTGGGATTGGCCAGGATATCCTTGGAGCTGGCTCCATCTCTCACAAACAGTGAATGATCTTGGCTTTGTTTCCATATATTGTCTGTTTGGATTTGCATCTTAATATAGAAATACTTTTGTTTGCACACAGAGTGCTTGGGAATGATATCCACTTCAATGACAAACCTGTCTGATAGAGTATTGTTCTGTAGTAAGACCTCCACAAACCTTGGCTGCCGAATACACTTCTTGGCTTCACTGATGTCACTTTCTTCAAAATATTTTTTGATCATTTGATTGAAATGATCAATGAAGGCAGCCTTATTGGTGACTTTCACACCAACAATCTCTCCATGTTCTGCATGGGGTTTGTCTTTGACTCCGAAATGGATGGTGCCATTGGAGCGTGAATTCATACAAGCTGATGCAAATTTAAAGACTTCATTGCTAAATTTCATTTTAATGTCCTTTTCTGTGGCATTTTCTGTATTTGTCAAAGCTTTGAACTCATGGATGGGGTCGATGAGATTGAGTGGTCCTGTTTCAGGTTGTAGGATGTAATGTTCTATGTATCTTTGACTGTCATGGAAGTTATCAAAAGGATATGGAATACAGGGTAGCTTTTCAGTTTTTGGTTGATTTGTTTCCTTGTCTTTAATGTTTGTGTCTTTACTTACTGGATTTCTTTTCATAAGAATAGATTCTTGGCCTTCAGTTTTCCTGTTCTCTCTGAGATCTTGATCTATATCAGATGACATTAATTCTTGGCTCTCTTTTTGTGTCGGTTTTGGCTTTTTTTTACGTCTTTTTTTGGAGGATTCTGTATCATCAAATTGTCTGGAATCAGGATTGTCACTTTCAGGGAAACTTGTTTTCAATTTGTCATATGTACGTTTTATCAAAAGTGCCGGACCCGGTGGCAGCCCCATTTTTTCGAGATCCTCCTCAGTTAATTCCTCTAGTACTAATCCTGTCACTTCTGCATTGAAAAGAATTTGTCCATATTTTTTGTCAATCTTAAGCTCTTCTGTTACCCATTTTGTAACATCTTCTTTGGTCCAGTTTTTGATCATTTCAGGCAGAGTTACTTGTTCATTCATGGCAGAACTTTGACTTTGTTCCTTGAAAAAAATAATATAGTAATTATTTTGGTATCATACATCATTGAAGTTAAATATTCAAGTAAATATATTATCCTGTACACATAATACATATGTATAATATTTTTCAAGGCTGACAAAACTGATACTATTATTGATAGTTAAGTTATTTAGAAATATTGTAGGCAGTCAGACAGGGTTGAGATCTTGAAGAAAGTGAGATCAATGAAGCCAAGAAGTGTATTTGGGAGCCAAGGTTTGTGGAAGTCTTACTTCAGAACAACACCTTCTCAGAAAGGTTTGTCATTGAAGTGGATATCATTCCCAAACACTCTGTATGTGTTATGGTTTGTGTCTAGTCGTCCTCGCAAAGCCTCATGCAGTCATCTTGTGGGGTTTGATTCTTGTGATTGATTCTTTATTTTATTTATTTTTTATTCATTTTAATGACGAAAGAAGACTATACTTGTTGTAATCTTATTGTGACTATACTTGTTGTAATCTTATTGGTTGACCATAGTTTTATTCTTTATTTTATTTATTTTTTATTCATTTTAATGAGAAAAGAAGATAAAATAGCAATGAACAGTTTCAACACAGGTTAGTAGGATGGTTATAATAATTAGTACATTGGATATTATCTTCCTAGTAGTTATTCAAAGGACAAGATGCAGACATGATATCTTGTCTAAACAATATTAGTACAAACTTTTATTCTCAATGAACAAAGAGAAAGTGGCTATATATCTATCCTAACTCTCTTGTATATATATATATATATATTTTTCTCTTTCTTTTTTCATGAATGACACTATGTTGCCTAGCAACTGATAGCTAACCTTAACCAGACAGAGTGTTCCTCTTAGGAGTGAGGTAGCTTGTTTGCTTAGACACTGGACCAAGTCCCACCTACATATATTTGATCAATTTACTAGCTTTGTGGCTCCCAACATATCCCCCTTTTTCATTTTGTTTTGTCAGAGATGATGTATAGTGTGCCCAAGGAGAGTCACCTAGAGAGAAAAAATTCTTTCATGCTTTTACAGAGAGCAAACTGGTTAAGCAATGGCTGTGACTCATCCAGATGGCTGACATTGACAAAAGGTGCTGTATATGGTTTCAGGGTAAATCCTGAGGGGATTTGACTGACCTTGTTAGACACAAAAGTTACATTTTTAGTTATATAGGTCTTGCTTTAACTTGGTCTTAACCATCCAGCAGAAAACTATAACCACGATTTAAAAAGTAATGCCATATTAATATGCTGAGCTCTAAAAGGCTCAAGTCAACAACTTCTGACATTGCCATTTCAGCTGATAACCCTTTACTATTATGGACTATTGGACTATATTGGGCTATTTTGCTGAATTCAAGTGCCTACAATCTTTAGACTGGCTTCATATATAAAAAGGTCCTTTAAAGACCTCCAAATACAGTTTCTCTAACCTCAGTGTGATTAATTCTTAATCCAGTGCTGGCACTGCAGGTGTGAGTGCTCCATGAAGGCCCTGAGGTGCATAATTTGCATTACAATGTAAGTGGGGGAGAGAGGCTAGCTAGCTCCCTGAGCTGCTGCCATTCTCTTGCTCACTGCCACCACCATAGAGGGCTGTTCTCTGTGATGTGCCACTCTTCCTTGGAGCCAGCTGAGTATGGACTGAACCTCCACTAACTTGGGTGTTGGGTATCTTGTCCCAGCAACAAGAAAAGAGTACTGAGACAGTGTGCAAAGAAAAATATTTCTACATTGAGATGCAAAGTCAGACAGATAATATATGGAAACAAAGTCAGTGCAGAAGACAACTATGGCTGGAAATAGGCATCAACAATAGAGGACCAAAATGTCTTTAACCCACTCCTTCCAGGAAAGTCCTTGTTCCTTCCATGTGTGCTTGCTATGGAACTTGCTCCCCTTTGGATCCCTATTTAGTAAGTATTACTTAAGTGACTATACTTGTTGTAATCTTATTGGTTGACCATAGTTTTATCTTACCTCACACCTATCCTATCACTTTTTTCTGAAGCAACTATATGTATAATATTATTCATTGATTATAGCCCTGCCCCACCTTGAACCTGACTTACCTTGTAACTTTGATCAGTAAACACCTTTGAGAAGTGCATAGATGGGCAACCCACTTTCCAGGCCCTCTTATGTCCCTCTTGGAGAGAAGTTTTCTTTTTCTTAATAAATTCTTCCTGTTCTTAACCTCTGTAGTTATTAGAATTTATTCCTGATTTTAGAGAACACAAACTGTGTTTTGGACATTTAGCAGGTGGGGAGATTTTTCTCCTTATACCAATGCTTACTAGTTTTACAGTATTAGTTAATATTTTTTGGTGATTGTATTTATGATTATGAAATAAGTAGTAGCTTCAAGTTAGGAGATATGCCCTTTTATCCTTTCATATATTTCATGTATTCTGCATTGTAACTCACATAGGTAATCAAAATTGTCATCCTTGTTTGTGAATTGCTTATGCCTTGAACTTTTATGCTTTGTGTCCTTTGTATATTATCTTCTATTAAAATGATGGTAAGTTGGGAACATGGGAAAATTTTGTTTCTTTGATGAGACATTTTATTTCTGTTTTGTATGTGTTGCATTTTACATAGTCACTATATTTATTGGTGTTCCTTGTTTGACCTCTCTGACTGCTGCAGTTTGTTAGCTTATCTCAAACAACAGTGCTAGGAAAAATAATGGTACAGTGTCCCCTCATGAGCTTTGATATGAAATATTATAAAACATGTCTCTTTGTGAACTCTAGTTTATGTTTAGAAAATATACATGCCTACTGATAAGTCACAGAACTTCTTCTGCCTGTTAAAAAGCAACATTCCAGCAGCCCTTCTTAAAACTTGGGGGACAGGTTTCACTAAGAGATTGGCTCTGATCCTCTCTGCACTTAGAGGGAATGTCAAATCTATTCTGCTTTTAGTTTTTTTCTTATCTAATCTCATTTTTGATCTTTCCTGCTACTTTGCACTGCCTTTTTTGGAGCTATGTAAGATTAGAGAGAGGAGTATTCTAAACTGCTCCAACCTTTTCCTCCTATCAAACAACTAACAGCTTTTTAAGTGGAGGCCTTAGAAATGAACATTTGTTAACACTGAAGACAAGGAAGTCATCTCAAATGAAGACAGCTCAAGAATTTGTCTGTCCTTATAGACCTATAACCAGCATTTGTTACTCTGCCAGCTAGTTAAATGCTCTTACAGCAGCTGCCCCTCTTAAAGCAGAGGACAGCTTCCCTAGTACCTTCTGGTAAATATCCATTGAAGCCAAGTACCAATAGAATGCTGACCAGACAGGAAGCTGAATTCCTTGCTGGAAACAGATCTAGTTGCATGGACTAGTGAAAGCTGAGAAAACAATTGAGTCATGGCTAGGGGAACTCTGGAAGGTACTCAGGGTTCCTCAGTGGAAGCTGGGTCCCGGAAGCTCAACTAAGTAATCAGCAGAAAAATGTCCATTTACCAATCACCCCTATCTGAACTCCTGAGAAATTTTTGTCTGCAAGTAAGTTAAAAACTGCCCCTAAGTTTTTCTGTAGCTCCTTGAGAGTTAACTTCAGAACCACTTTGAAGTTAGACTGTCCTCTCAAGAAGTGAGACTCCAGAAACTTGCAATAACTATTTGCCTTTTATGGAGAATAGCTAGTGATTATACTTGTGCCTTACGTATGCTAGATAAGAGTAAAAATGTTATTTTAGTCAGTGTTTCTGTTTCACGTGCATGTAGAAAATTCATAGATGTGATGTCTACTAACATGTGAATTGTGGTGCCTAGGAAAAGGATATGCTTAAACTATAAGCTTTAAACACAGAAATTTTAGAGATGATTTTGAGTAAAAATGAGCTTTGTCTTGCTGCTAGAGAAGTCTGCCTAGCAGATAAGATAGATAACAAAAATATCTTAGAAACTTCTTTGCCTTAGGGAAGGATTTTTCTCTGAGCCACTGACTCTAAAGGCGATCTCTTTTGCCTGTTAGGAGCCGCTCTAACTACTGCTAACTCACTATTTGATAATTGCCCTCACTCTCATTTATTTATTTATTTATTTATTTTGCCAAACATGATGATTTTATTGTTATTTCAGCCCTTGTTCTTATCTTTATATCCATCATCAAACCTGTTCCTTTGCATCCTTCACAAGCAAATAGAAATTCTATCTTTGGTGAAATCCCATCCCAATGTCACTTCTACACTCCCATCACCACTGTTGAAATGAAATAGTTTTTCAAAACTCACAGTGCAGTAATGAGTAGCTGTAGTTTCATACTCTTAGCCCACTGTTTTT
>NW_004524838.1:1174549-1188280 GCF_000260255.1 Octodon degus | reverse complement strand
CAATGTCATGTACCTTGGTAGTGTCCCAAATTTTCTGATCAAGAAGATTATGGGGCCTCACACTCTTTTAAAGAACTAAAACACAGTGGTTAAATCTCTTGATTATCAGTTTTGCTAGCAGTGCTTCTTTTTACAAGATTCCTACAGCTGAAAACATTTGCAGCTTGCCCTTTTAGAAACACATGCTAGAGTCAGGAGTATGAGTTCCTGGGAAAGACAGGGTTTCAAGCCAGGAAAATGTGCCTAGTCTGCCTCTTTTGCCTCCAGGTGGCTGCCACCTGCTCTGGAGGTGGTTATCTTGGAGGATTCCTTGAGGATGTAGAAAGCAGGTAGAAATGAAAGAGATGCCAATTCCTTATTTAGTATTTCAGTTGGGAAAATCAATGTCAAATCTATTATTGCTTTGGAATGTATTCTTAAGCACTGGAGAATATTTCACACATATTTAAGGATTTTTTTTTGGGAGAGAGGCTGGCTCAGGCTGCCTTAAGGGCAGGCCTGGTGCAGCATGTGGTGCTGGGGATTGAACCACAGTTTAATGCCCCTGACTGATTTTGCACAAGTAGTTGCTTTAGACAACTGAGCTAACCTGTCAGCCCCATGACACATATTTAAAGAGCCACTTAATATTTTTCTGCACCTGCCTGCTGGAGTGCAGACAGAAATGTTGATTATGATGCTGTTTCACAACTAGCATCATACCATAAGAAAGAGGAAAAATAGTGAGACTTATCTTATGATGAGACTCTCTTTGCATTAAGAAATAATCCCTAGTTGTGTTCAAAATGTAAGTATAAGCCACAGGGAATAGATGACAAATATGAGACCACCCACATTGATGTGTCCTTTCCTCTCATTAACCTAAGGCATTTCCCTCACAATGTGGCAGGACTCAGTTCTTCCAAAGGCATCTGATGGCTAATGGTCAACTGACTTCTGAATATCAGGTTCTACTTCTAGAGGACCAACCATTCAAATAAAGACATGTTTTTGCTTCAATATTGTTACCATTTTATTAGAAAAAGAGAAAATTGAGGCTGATGGATATGATGATGAAAGGGTAATTCTCTATAGGCATGCAACCAGAGAAGACTTGTTAAACCACCTTTTACTGACCCTGACTTGACTCTTCTGTGATGGCAGTTCCTTCATGGAAAATGGAACAAGAAAGGCAGGTATGCATCAAACACTTGAAAGTTTCTCTCTTGTCCATGGGACTAGTGCTCAGCTATAGCTCTGACTTTTATCTATGACAAAAGCTCTACAATTCAGTGAAGGATAAAAAGTCATTATTGATACTAATGATTATATGGGGTTAACTCCAACTACGGGACAATTTGGTAGAAAGTCCCCCTTATGTTAGGAACAGCAGCAGCAGCAATAACAACAACAACAAAATCATTATTGTTCTCATTGGCCTAACTCTGCTAAGTATGTGAGATGGACACCCCTGAAGCTATACACCTTTCCAAGTCAAGAACACCTGTCATCTACTGAGTGCCTCAAAGAATCAATCTGTGATTAAACTGACTGATCTAATCACCCCAGAATCATTTGGGAAGCCCCATGGGTATTCATTGGTCCCGTGGGATTAAGATGTGGCCCCGTATACCACTTGGAAATATAGGGAGGTACATACTGACTTGTATGGTTATCAGACAGGAGTGTCAAAAGTGTTGACAAACCTGCAAATTTACCCCATATAGGGCACTGGTTGTGTAAAAGTATGTTTCACTGTTATGAACATTTGCCTTTTATCTTTATCTCTTCTTAGGGCCAGAGGATGACATCAGGGCCTTGACTAACTATACTCAGCGGGCCTTAAATGACCCTGTGACTGATTTTTCTCTCCTGAATAAAGAAGTAAAATTAGTGAGCCAAGCAATCCTCCAAAATTTGAAGGCATTATGCATTCTAACAGCAGCACAAGGGGGTAATGAGTGACTGTAAAAACTGAATGTTGTTTATGCTTTCCTGATCCTTCTGTTAATACCTGGAGAGCTGTGCAAGATATTAAATGACAGGTTAATGCCATACCATATTCTCAAATTCCCTGGACTTTCCCCTTATGCTTTTTTTCCAGGAGGCTATTGTTGTCTATTCTTGGTGAAAACTTTTATTGATTTAATTCATAATAATCTTTTTTAAAAGTAATTTTATTGAGAAGCAAAGAGCAATGAAACAGTTTAAAACTGATTAGTAACACAGTTTCAGTAATTAATACACTGCATATTGTTGTCTTAATGGTTATTCATTGTACAAGATACAGACATGATATCCTGTCTACAAACACTATTAGAACAAGTCTCTCTATTCATTGAATTAAGAAAGCAGCTGTATATCTATCCTATTTTTAATATACAGATACAAAATGGTCCTTCATTTGTATCTCCCTTTTTTGTTTAGTTTTGTCAGAGAAGGGTATTCCATTGACAGTTAAATATTGTAGGTGTGTGAATTCAGAAAATATTCCAATATAGTCCAGTAGTCCATAATCGTAGTGGGTTTTCCATAAGACTGACAATGTCAGAAGTTGTTGACTTGAGCTTTTTACAGCTCAGTATATTAATATGGATTTATTTTTTATGCTTTATTTTTCTACTTTCTTGCTAGATCATTAAGACCAAGATAAAGCAAGACCTATATAAAAAGAAATGTAACTTTTGTACCTGATAAGGTCTGTCAAATCCCCTCAGGATTTAACCTGAAATCCTGTACCACAGTTGGTAGATCCTTTGTCAGTGTTAGCCATGTGGATGAGTCATGGCCATTGCTTGACCAATTTGCTCTGTGTGAAAGCCTGAGAGAAGGATTTCTCTCCATGTTACTCTCCTTAGGCAAACTCTACATCATTGACCACTTTCCTCTTTGGGCCCATAACCTCCTTGATTGGAAAATTTGGGACATAACTAAGTTACATGATATTATAGTACAGGTTCTCCTATGTCCTGAGTCTTCAATGACCTTGAAAGGCTAGGGCCAAAATTTTGGCTGTCCTTGCAGCCATTCTTTTTCTCTAATTTTTGGTCTTCACAGTTAGGTTGTTAACCCTCCAGAAGAGAAGTTTATTATTATTACCCTACAACATAGGCAGTTGAGATTATCCTCACTATCTGTCCAAATATCGAACATCTTAGGCATAATATGGAACTAATATTTTCCATCAACTATAGATATGTTAAAGCCTAGATCCCTACAGAATATGAAGAAAAAAATGGAAAAAATAAAAAATAGGAATAAACAGTTATATATTTTTACACAGAAATTTAGAAATCTAACCATGAGCCTTGTAGCAGGGCAGTCCCGAGATTTTTTTTTTGTCACTTGTTTTCATTTATTACCCTTTTTTTTTTTTAAAAAAAAAAACCAAACATTTACTTGAGAGACAGTATGGCAGTAATTGGTACATCTTGGCAAGCAGTACGTATTTAGAAGACCAGAATGGCAGGCATTCCAAGTATGATCCTACCATTGCACATTGCTATCTTCAGTGCAGTTGCTTAGTTCACCAGCATGTATAGTTATTCAGAGTGTGAATCCTACCAATTAACTGCTAGTTTCAAAAACATGGTCAGTCTCAGGATCATTGCCTTATCCATCTTGTGCATATAAATGTATGTTTTTGCCACTATCATGTTTCCTAGCTTTTCTCCTTGCCCTATCTTCGTTGTCTAATCTTCAAGTTCTCACTTTCCTTTTGATTATGTTATACATTTCTATTTTATTTCTTCATTTGAGTTCTTATAGTAGGGAGACTATACAATATGTACACATGTGGATTTGGTTTATTTTACTTATATCTTCAAGTGGCATCCACTTACATATAAAAGGTTTGAGTTTATCATTCTTTATAACTGAGTAATACTTCATTGTATAAAAATACCACATTTTTTAACCTATTCCTCAGGTGACAGGCATCTTAGTTGTGTCCAAGATTTGGCTATCACAAATTGTGCTGCTATAAACATAAGCACACATATATCACCAAGAAATGACGTTTTCAGATCCTCCAGGAAAATTCCCAGCAGAGGAATAGCTGGTTTAAATAGGATTTCCAGTCCTAGTTTTCTAAGAAGTCTCCACACTGATTTCTATGATGGTTGCAGCAGTCTACATTCCTACCAGCAATGGAGAAGGGTTTTTCTTTCCCTATAACCTCTCCAGTATTTGTAGTTGGTTTATTTCTTAATGATAGCCATTTTTTTCTGGGGTGAGATTGTATCTCAGTGTTGTTTCAATTTGCATTTCAAGGCTGGCTAGTGATGTGGATCATTTTTTTATATATTTATTGGCTTCTTTAATTTCCTCTGAGAAGTGTGTATTTATCTCAGATGCTCATTTCTGGACAGAGTCCTTAAATTGTGCGACCCTAATGTTTTTTAGTTCATTATAAATTCTAAAGAGCAGACCATTGTTTGAGTGCTTATTAGCCAAGATTATTTCCAAATTTATGGGTTGTCTTTTCACTTTGTTGCTAATTTCTTTTGATGTTCAGAAACTTCTCAATAAGAAAAGGTCTCAGTTTTTAATTCTTTCAAGTATTACACATGCAATTTGAATTTTGTTCAGGCACTCTTTGCCTACCCCTATGTCTTCAAGAGTTCCTCCTACTTTCTCTTCCAGGAGATTTAGTGTTTTTCTTTTAATGTTTAGGTCTTTGATCCATTTTAACTTTAGATTAGTGCATGGGGATAGACCTGGGTCAATTTTTAGTTTTCAGCATGTAGAGAGCCAGTTTTTCCAGCACCATTTGTTAAAAATACTTATCTTTCTTTCAGAAAGCATGTTTGGCCCCTTTGTCAAAGATAATGTGACTGAGTGTGTTCTTAGAGGTGTCTGTGTCTTCTAATCTACTCCATTCATCCTCAGGTCTATTTTGTTGCTGGTACCAAATTGATTTTATCACAGTACCTTTGTAGTATAATTTCAAATCAGGAATTGTAATACCCCCTGTCTTGTCTTTATTGCCCAGGATAGCCTTTGCTATTCTAGATCTTTTCTGGTTCTAAATAAAGTTTAGGAATTATTTCTCTAGGTCTGTGAGGTATGTTAGTTGTAGTTTGATAGGGATTGCAGTAAATCTGTACAGCAATTTTGGGAATATGGCCATCTTCACAGTGTTAGTTTTTCCTGTCCAGGAGCAGGGAATATCTTTCCATTTTCTGAAATCCTCTATGATCACTTTTTTCAGATTATTGTAATATTCTTGGAAAACATCTTTTAGTTCCCTAGTAAGATTAATTCCAAGACATATCATTTTCCATCATGCTATTGTAAAAGGTTTTGTTTTTCTAATTTCCCTCTCAGTGTGTTTGTTATCTGTGTAGAGAAATGTTATTTACTTTTGGGTATTGACTTTGAATCCTGCTATGCTACTGAATTTGTGTATCAATTCTAGTAGCTTCTTGGTGTAGTTTTTTGGGTCTTCCAACTAAAGTATCATGTCAGCTGCAAATAATGATAATTTAACTTCCTGACCTATTCTTATTCTTTTTATTTCTTTCTCTTGTCTAATGCCCCTAGCTAATGATTCCAGAACTATATTGAATAGGAGTGGTGATATAGACATCCTTGTCTTGTACCAGATGTGAGAATGAAAGATTTCAGTATTTCCCCATTTAGAATTATGTTAGCCACTGGGTAGTCATACATGACTTTAATACAATTTAAGTTGAGGCCATCTACTTCAGGGTTATGTAGGACTTTGTACATGAATGAGTGTTGGACTTTGTCAAGAGCCTTGTCTGCATCAATTGAGATGATCATGTGGTTTTTAGATTTGGTTCTATTGGTAGAGTGTATTACATTTTTAGATTTGCGTATATCGAACCATCCTTGCATCCCTGGTATGAACCTTACCTGGTCATGCTGCATAGTCTTCTAGGTGATTTGCTGTATTCTATTTGCTAGGGCTTTATTGAGGATTTTTGCATCTATATTCATGAGGGAGATTGGCCTGTAGTTCTCTTTTTTAGTTGTGTCTTTCCCTGGTTTGGATATCAGTTTAATACTTGCCTCCAGGAATGATTTTTGGGAGGACTGCTTCCTTCTCAATTTCACTGAAGCACTTTAGGAGTATAGGGATTATATTTTTCGTACATTTCTTGTAGAATTCAGCTGTGAATACATTAGGGCCCAGGCCTTTCTTTGTCAGTGAGGTTTTTATTACATTTAGTATTTCATTGGCTGTGCTTGGGTTATTGAGAGTTGCTGTATCTTCTTGATTCAGTTTTGGTAATTAATACATTTCTAGGAATTTGTCCATGTCTTCTGTGTCTTCTATTGTGTGAGAGTAAAGATTCTTAAAGTAGGTATTGATAATCTTTTGAATTTCCACAGGGTCTGTGGTAATTACACCCTTTTCATTCCTTATTGCTTATATTTAATTGTTTCTTTCCTCTTTTTGATGAGGTTGGCTCAGGGCTTATCAATTTTATCTACTCTTTCAAAGAAAGAGCTTTTTCATTTGTTAATTTTTTCAACTTTTTTTTGTCATTTTGATTCAATTAATTTCTGCTCTAATCTTTATGATTTCTTCCCGTCTTTGGGCTCTGGGTTTGGTTTTGCCCTTCCTTTTCTAGATGGTGAAGGTGCAACATTAGGGTGTTTATTTGTTCCCATTCTGTTTTCCTAATGTGTGAGTTCACAGCTATAAACTTCCTTCTCAGAACTGCTTTCATCACATCCCATAAATTCTGAAAAATTGTGATTGAATTTTCATTAAATTGTAGATGTTGATCAACTTCTTTTTTATTTCATGTGTGACCCAATGGTTGTTGAGTAGAGTGTGGTTTAATTTCCACGTATTTATAGTTTTTTTCTGGATATTTTTGTTGTTTATTTCCAGTTTCGTTGCACTGCAGTTAGATAATATGCATGGGATAATTCCTTTTTTCTTGCATATACTTAAACATGACCTATGGACTAGAATGTGGTCTATTTTAGAAAATGACCCATGTGCAGCTGGAAAAAAAATGTGTATTTAGCTGTGTTTGGGTGGAACACTTTGTATATATCCATTAAGTCCATTTGTTCCAAGCTCTGGTTCAGTTCTGCTACTTCTTTCCTTTTTTTCTTTCTTTTTTTTTTTTTTTTGCCTGGGTGACCTATCTTTTTGGGATAAGGGTTTTTAAGGTATCCTGTTAAGACTGTGGTATTGGATGTTAGATTTTTCAAGTCCATTAAGATTTGTCTTATATAGTTGTGTGCTCCTGTGTTTGGTGCATACATATTTATGAGTATCACCTCTTCCTCTTGAATTTTCCCCTAGCCAATATATAGTGGCCTTCTTTATTTTGTTTGATCATTTTTGGTTTGAAGTTGAGACTATCTGATAACAGGATTGCTAACCCTGCTTTTTTCTGAGGTGCTGGGTTGTGTAGAATTATTTTCCATCCTTTGACTTTCCGCCTATGAATTTCTTTATGAGTTGTGTTTCTTGTATAGAGCATATTGTTGGATTTTGTTTCCTAATCCACTGTTCCAGCCTATTTCTTTTAATTGCTGAATTGAATCCATTTACATTGATGGTTATAACTGAGCTGTATTGACTTATGATTGACATATTATTTACCTGCTCTTGTTTATCCCATTTTCTCCCGTGTTCAATTGTTTTCCATATAGTGAGTTCCTTCTGTTCATGTTCATGGAGATTTCTGATCACTTTGATCCCTCTCTAGAACATCTTTCAGTAGTCTGTAGCGTTAGCTTTATCATCATGAAATTCTTTATTTGTTCTTTGTCATGGAAGTATTTCACTTCTCCAACAAACTTGAAGGAGAGTTTTGCAAGGTACAGTAGCTTAGGCTGTAATTATTTTCATAGATGACTTGAAGTACTCTGCTCCATGCTCTTCTTGCTTTCATGGTTTGTGAAGAGAACTCTGCCATTATTCTGATGGGGTTTCCTTCAAATGTGATCTGTTTCTTTTTTCTAGCAGATTTCAATATGTTGTTCTGCTGTATTTCTGGGATCTTGACTATTATATGTCTTGTATTTTTAATTGGGGTCAAGTTATTTGTAGTTCTGTATTCTTCGGTTATCTGAATGACAGATTGTTTTCTCGTCTTCAGGATGTGTTCTGCTATTACTTCTGCCCATATTTTTTTTATGGTTATTATACTTCTCATTATTATCTTAGGTTACTAATCACAGACATGCAACATTGATCAAACTATATAAGCACTGAAGTTATTCTTCTCAAAGAACAAATAGAAATTAGTCATACAATTATCTTTGCTAACTTGTGAGTTTTCCATTTTCAATTAATTAGTACATAACATTTGAAGATGTAAGACTTTTAAAAACATGTGTCCAATTTTTTTCAGTTCCAGTTTTGGAAAACATATCGTGATCCACCGAATTACTTTGTCAACTTTATTTTAAAAAAATCTATAGGGTATGTATGAGTCTATTTCCGAACTCTATTCTGTTTCTTTGTTTTACATACCAGTATTTTTAATTTATTTTTAAGTCTAGAATTTAGGTAGTATAGTTTCTCCCATACTCTTCCAAAAATTGTTTCTCTTATTCTACATCCTTTATTCATCACTTTAATTTTAGAATCAGCTTTTCTACCAAAAACAAATGCCTGCTTGTAAGTTTGACTGGGATTGCATTAAACCCGCAGATCAAATGAGAGATTTGAGATATGAGAGAGTTCTGACTTCTGTTCTGTGAATGTTTCTCCATTACAGTCTCTGACCTCAATAGCCCATATTTTATAGTTTTCACAATACAAACCTCACATCCTTTTTGTCATATTTCTCATGGTATTATTTCACTAAGCACCTTGGCAGTTATATTTTGATGCCATAACATTCATATTTAAGGTACTGATTTAAATATAAAGGTGTCATTGATTACACTGCCCAGTATTTGCTCATTTACCTTACTGTAATGTCTCTCTCCCTCTACATATTGCCATACTCAGAGGTTTATTTTGTCTGCTCTTAATATTAACATTCAAAGTGTTAAGTTAGTACATATATATTTTTAGTTCTTTTACTTTTAACTTACCCTTGTTTTTATATTTAAGATGACATTTTTGTAAACAACATATAGTGGGATTTTTCTTTTTAATCTAATCCTGACCACTTCTGCTTGCCATATTCTTTTTATATCATTTGCATTGACTTCTTTTTTCTCACTGATACCTCTTAATCTCACATTGTTCATCTTTGCACCATCTTACAGATGATTATGTTTTCCTGCATCCTAGTTGTTTTTAAGAGATCTTTTCTTACTGTTTCACTAGCTGTGATGGAATCTTCAAGATCTGAAACTCTGTCTTCCCTTTCACTCAAACGGTTTTGCAAGCTTGTGATTGAGATTTTTAGTTCTTCTATATCTCTTTGAGTCAGCTTCATGGGATCTTTTTCATTTCTATTATCTCCTCTATTTTTTGTCACTGTCTTCTTCAGAAGCCGTTATTAATGCTTTTACTACAGAGATTATTTCTGATCTGATTTCCTCTATATGTTTCTCCATTTGATTCTTTACTTCAGATAGTATTATTTCAGAGAAATTTTTTTCTTTTAGATGTTATTTCAGATCTGAGTTCCTCTATACCTCGCTGAAGTTGTTTCTTTACTTCAGACACTTCTGATTCAGATATTTTAGTTATGTGATTCTGAATTTCCTCCCTTAGTTTCCTAGGTAACCTACACCAACCTCAATTCCAACCCTGCCCCACATTGTACTCTGGTCTCAGGTCACTTCCTTTGACCCATGTTAGTCTCAAGTCACTCCTTTTTGTCATAAACAAAATTAAACCATAGGGAAGATAAATGATGTTCACCTGAGACTTGGCTGTTCCATCCCCCAATCACCCTCCCTAAAAGATCTTATAAAGTTTCCTGTCCCCCCTTTATTCACTGCTGTCTTGGTCCATTAGATAGCCAAACTGCTTGCTGCCCCCAATAAACCTTCTACTCGCATCAGAATGCCTGGTTTGGTTGATTTTGTATGTTTGTATCTAACGAATATACACTTCACAAATAAAGAGATACAAATGGCAATGAAAAAATGCTCAACATCATTGTTCATTCAAGAGATGCAAGTTATAAGAATGCTGAGATAACATCTTACTCTAAAAAGAATGGCAAACATCAAGAAATCAATCAGTAGCAAATGCTGGAGAGGTTGTAGGGAAAAAGGAACCCTTCTCCACTGTTGGTGAGAGTGCACGCTGGTGCAACCGTTATGGAAATCAGCATGGAACTTCCTCAAAAAGATAGGATTGCAAGCTCCATTCAAGCCAAGCTATTCTCCTTCTAGGTATTTTTCTAAAAGAATTGATATCATCATAGCACAGCAATATATGTACACCCATGTTTATAACAGCACAATTTGTCACAGCTAAATCTTGGAAACAACCCAGATGCCCATCAACTGAGGAATGGATGAAAAAGATATGGCATTTTTATACAATGGAATATTATGCATCTATAAAAAAGGTAAATTCAAGGCTTTTTTAGATAAATGGAAGCAACTAGAGACTGTATTGGTAAGTGAAATAAATAAATCATATCCACATGTACAAACATTGTATTATTTCGCCAGTGTAAGAAACAGAAAAATAGTGAAAATCTAAAAAGTACAACAGATACTGTAGGATGGCTAGAAATTGTTCAATGGGAAGGAAAAATTGGGGTGAGGAAAAGGACAAATGAAAGAAGGGGAAAAACATAGGTAGGTATATAAGCAAATAGTTTGGATAATTGTATTGTTGTTTTCTGCTGGTCTTTTGAAAGTAGCAGTTAATGCTTAACTTTTTTTTTTTACTCTGATAATTTGTTCTTCTTTCTGTTTTGAATTTCTTATAATTCCTTTGTTATTGTTTTGTTTTATTTTTCTTTAACTGATGGTGACATGTTTATATCTGCTAATCTGAACAACTAAGTTGAAGAGAGCATCATGTAATACAGCAACCATTGTTTTCCACCTGTCTTGTTTCCTAGCTTTTCTCCTTGCCCTCTCTTCATTGTCTAATCCTTAACTTCTCACTTTCCTTTTAATTGTGTTATACCTTGCTATTTTTATGTCTTCTTTTGAGTTCTTACACTAGGGAGACTATATATTTACATATGTGGGTCTGGTGTATTTCACCTATGAGTATATCTTCAAGTGCCATCCACTTAATTATAAAGGCTTCGAGTTTATCATTTTTTTTTTTTTTTTCAGAACTGGCAATTGAACTCAGGCCCTTGTGCTTGCCAGGGAAGCACTTATTCTACTGAGCCATTTCCCTGGCCCGAGTTTATCGTTCTTTATAGCTGAGTAATACTCTATTGTATAAAAATACCACATTTTTTCATCCATTACTCTGTTTTTTTTTTTTTTTTTTTGTTTTTTTTTTGTTTTTGTTTTTTGCGGAACTGGGGATTGAACTCAGGCCCTTGCGCTTGCCAGGGAAGCGCTTATTCCACTGAGCCATCTCCCCGGCCCTTCATCCATTACTCTGGTGATGGGCATCTTGGTTGTTTCCAAGATTTGGTTATCAAATTGTGCTGCTATAAACATAGGCACACATATATTACTATGATGTGACATATTCAGTTCCTCTGCAAAAATTCTATCTTGATCTTAACCATCCAGTAGAAAAGTGTAAAAGCGGGATATAAAATTAAAGCCATATTAATATGCTGAGCTGTAAAAGGCTCAAGTCAACAACTTCTAACATTGTCAGTCCTACAGAAAACCCACTATTATGCACTACTGGACTATATTGGATTATTTTGCTGAATTCATACACCTACAATATTTAAGTGGCAATGGAATACCCATCTCTGACAAAACTAAACAAAAAAGGGGATAAAAATGAAGGACCATTTTGTATCTGTCTATACAAAATAGTTAGGATATACAACTACTTACTCTTAATTAAATGAAGAAAGATTTGTACAGGATATCATGTCTGCATCTTGAACTATGAATAAACACTATGAAAGTAATATGCAATGTATTAATTATTGAAACTGTCCTACTAATCAGTTTTGAAACTGTCTCATTGCTATTTGTTTCTCAGTAAAATCAATTAAAAAATACAGCAACCATTGTTGAACTCCTATTATTTTTAGAGAAATCTTATATCTAATGCTGACTTTTTTTCTATAACTATTTTGTATTCTTTAGAAATTGAAAAAATAAAAATGAGTAAATTTGAATGAGTCACCTTAGCTGGGAAGCAACAGCTCTTTGACTTATCCCTTCCAGAAAAGGTCCGTGTTCCTCCCATGTACACTTACTATGTTACTTGCTTCTCCACCACATCACTATTACCTAAACAGTTATACTTGTCTTCTTATTGGTTGGCAATAGTTCTGTCTCACCTTGTGACTTTCCACTGGATCAATGTTACATAAGTAGCCACACTTGTAATCTCATTAGAGACCATAGTATTGTCCCACCTTATACCTGATACCTGGTGGCTGTGGTTTCATAAGCATCTTGTGATTACTTTATAAAGCTTCCTCTGAGCAGTAGAGTTTTGGGAAATCTTTCTGGGTGTCTACTTCTGTGTCTCTCAGGCAGGAGCTCTCTTTCTCTCAATAAATATTCCATACTTTTAACCTCTGTTGTTCCTAGAATTCCTTCTTCAATTTTAGAGAGCACAAACTCAGTGTATCAGGCATCTAACAGATTGGGAGTTATAATATTTCCCTTATTTAGAGGTCCTTATATTATCCCTATATCAGTGGCATGCTTGTAGACTCTGTCCTAGGTAGTGCTTTTTTCAGAGCTTCTACTGGACCTCTGAAACCATCTGTGACCATCATTCTATCTGTCTGGAATGCTGTTAGGCTCCCCAGCAGTACCAGTCTCTGGATTGCTAAGTGTTCCTGTGCTTGGTCTCCAGATTGCTGTGAATTCCAGAGCTGTTCATGTGTCCTCTCCATCCCTGTTTTTGAAAGGCATGCTGGCCAGGTGGAGGAGAGATCCTGCACCATCTGCACTACCAGCTTCTTGCTTATGCCCTGGGTGTGATGTCCTTTCTCTTGTCATGAATGTGATGAAAGTTCAATAACCTCTTGCACTCAGGAAGTTGCTTGACTCTTGGGATCTTTGTTCAGCAGATGTGCCAACTTCCTTTGGCTACTTTGAGTCTCGGTAGGATCTACCACAGAGGGCTTTTTGGCTTCAAGAGTGGACACCATGTTCACTCATGACTCTCCCTGTTCTCCATATTTTAGCTTTTCTTCACAGTAGCAGTGCAGTTAGAAACAATGGAGCGGAGAGAGTCACTCCGTTCCCTCCACTTAACTCTAAACAGTACTCTATGATTATTCCTGCTCCTATTGTTCTAAGAGGGGTAAAAATAAAATAACAAAACCCCAGGAGATCTCTGATGCTCTAGGCAAGAGCACATGCATGTTGGATCTCCTATGCTGATCTTTGGTCACTTTCATCCAACCCCTACTTCATTACAGGTTCATAAATATGTACCATATGTTATAAATATAATTAAGATCAGAGTGATCTTAATTATATTCTGGGTCAAGCATGCATGGTGAGAACCCCTATGATGACTAAGCACCCTGTCAATCATTCTTTTTATTTAATTTATTTATTTATTTATTTATTTTGTGTGTGTATGGCCAGCTCAGCCCACCAGGGGGTGGGGCTGGCTGTCATGAATATGTACCATATGTTATAAATATAATTAAGATCAGAGTGATCTTAATTATATTCTGGGTCAAGCATGCATGGTGAGAACCCCTATGATGACTA
>NW_004524838.1:1148803-1174449 GCF_000260255.1 Octodon degus | reverse complement strand
TTATTTATTTATTTTGTGTGTGTATGGCCAGCTCAGCCCACCAGGGGGTGGGGCTGGCTGTCATGTGGTGCTGGGGGATTGAACTGTGGTCCCTGTGCTTTGCTTAGCTTAGCTTGTTCTAAGTAGGTGCTTTAGACCACTGAGCCATCTCACCAGCTCCCTGTCAATCATTCTTGTCAATCACACCTAGAGAGTCAGGGGAGGCACCTAAATGACAGGCCTAACCTAGTTCCAAAAGCCTGATTTAGCCACACTCTTTTGCTGTTGCTACATTTGTATGCTTTGACCTTTGGACAGTGTTTTTCTGTCACCTTTGCACCTTTTTCAGTTGGTGTCTTATGTTTTGCTGGCCTGAAGTTGCCTTGAGCATTCCAGATCCCATGATTTACCTTAAATGTAGCTGCTTACCAGATAGTACTAGGTGCACATTTAGTAATATTTTCTTCATTGTACACAAGAGCCTGGACTACTATTGACCCATTCTATGACAACAGCACCATGTCTGTACTTTCTGTTTTCTGTTTCTGCTCTTCCATCCCCTTTAGAACTCACTCTGGTCATGGTTTGTCTCAATACTCCACTGAAATTGCCCCTGGCACTTCTAAAATCAGTGATTAACATAGTAGCAGCATTTAGAACAAGTCATGGCTCTCCTTCCAGGATGCTGTCCTCCCTGGCTTTTGGGGCATGTGCTGTCTATATTTTGTTCTTTTCTTTCTGACTAGTCCTTTTCAGCTTTCTTTGCTAATTGACCCTTAATTCTCCATTTATAAATGTGAGTACGACATGTGTACAACTTTTCTTACTTGAGTTTACCCTGTGACTCATCATTCTTTTTTCTCTGTGGTACTGAAGGTTAAACTCAGGGTCTTTGAACTGAGTTATGTCCCCCGCATTTTTAATTTTCATTTTGGGATAGGGTTTCACTTAGTTGCTGAGTTGCCCAGGTTGAGCTCAAACTTGGGATGCTTGTGTCTTACTGTATTGATCTTGTATTTAAATGTAGTCTTCATTTTAGTGGTTATCTCTCTTTGGAATGCCCTTTCTCTGGATAAATAAACAATTAACACCCTCATTTCTTTCAGCCATGTACTGAAATAATAATGCTTTTAGATAATTTTTATCATGAAAGTTAGGTAACTTTCATGATAAACAAGGCAATATCAATTCCAGCAATTTTTATCATTTTTTCTTGTATTCTAGTTTTTCTGTTAGGATTTATCTATTTTTTTTGTATAATCTTCTTTATTCTATCAGACACTGTAATATAACCTAAATCAGAATAGACATTTTCACTCATTAGCAAGCAAATAGGGCCTGATACAAAATTAGTATGCAATGAATATTTGTTGAATGAAGAAAATATTTTTCTGAGTAGTAAAACAAATGTATTGTGATTTTAGAACTCCATGAGTTCACAGTACCATTGGAAAAAGATTGAGAAATCTCTTAAAAAATGAAAAACCCTGGAAAGCTTGTTTGGAGGTCAAGGCAGGAAGTGCAGCACTTGTACACCCCTGACTGACACAACGGTTATCTTCTATCAGGAGTCCTGTCCTCCACTGAGGGGACAGGTCTGGGAGGGACACACATGGAGCAGTGGGGGAGGATGGGGACACCAGCCACACCAGCCAAATCAGCTAAATCAATCCTGGCCATGAGTGGGGTGACAGTTGCCACAGTCAGTTCTCCTTAACATCCAGTGGCCACCCCCTGGGGGAGATACTAGTAGTTGGGATTTTTTTTGTCTTTCAGATTATTGTTGGCACTAATTTATTACAAAATGTCTGTTAATTGAGGACCTATAAAGTGCTGACTAGTTTATTTCTACATACACATGTGAAACTATGAAAGAGTTACTGTAGTTCAACGTGGTTAATGCACCTAAAAGCATAATATCATTTAAATTTAATTGTCTTGTGTTTGTCCATCTGTATTTTTAATCTGAGTTAGTAACTGGTTAAGACATCTTCAGCTGAATTTTTAAAAAAGCATTTGTCGGGCTGGAGAGATGGCTCAGTGGTCTAAAGCACCTACTTGGAACAAGCTTAGCAAAGCATCAGGGACCGCGGTTCGATCCTCCAGCACCACATGCCAGCCAGCCCTGCCCCCTGGTGGGCTGAGCTGGCCACACACACACACACACACACACTCTCTCTCTTTCTCTCTCTCTCTCTCTCATAAATAAATAAATAAATAAATAAAATTTAAAAAAAAATAAAAAAGCATTTGTCAAGCTCAACAGTTTTTTTCTTTTAATCCTTTGGACTTTCTATGAAAACCTAGTTGCTAGTTTTCAGTATAGCCAGACTCAAAACATTGTCAGATATCAAGGCTGAAAGGACTAAAATTTAGATAGCATAAAGGTTATATACAATATAAGTTAATATGTCTGTTTCTGTGTATTATTTTTCAGAAATAATCCTCCAAAAGTTTTATTTAAGTTGTCTTATAGGTGGATGGACACTCGTCTATTTATTTACTGTTCACATAGCTTAACAGTAGACTAAAGTTCAGAAGACTAAAGATATCTTAAATGTTTATGACATGTTTCCATGCAGGTTGTTAGACAACCAAGATAATATTAAAAAAAAAAGCTTGTTTTTTTGTTTTGTTATCAGGAATCAAATTCAGGACCTTGCATATGCCAAGTAAGCACTGTGCTGCTGAGCTATTTCTTCAGCCCAAAAAAAAAAATTTTTTTTCAGAAATGCAATGCCTATTATTTTCTGTGTATAATAACTTAAGAGTTTTTCCTTCATCTAAAATATTACATACAACAAATAAGGATACTTCTTCAGAGAAGGCAAAATATAGAAAATAGTTTATTTAGTTCACTGATGAATAAAGCAGGTACCTAGTGGAAGGGCTGAGTGGCCAGCTTATCCTGATAAAAATAAAGAATGATGGGGCTGAGAAGAAAGCTTGGTGGTCTAAGTGCTTGCTAAGGACTTGAGTTTGATCCCTGGTACCACATGCCATGCCAGCTCCAGAACGGGCACCCTTTGCCGGCCCTGAAACTGGGTGTGGTGGTGCACGCCTGTAATCCCAGCTCTGGGGAGGCTGACACAGGAGGATCACTCCAAGTCTGAGCTGCATATTGAGACCCTGTATAAAATACATTAACTAATAAAAAATTAAGAATAGAGTGTGAACTAAGACTTTGGACAAAGGTTAAACTTCAGACAATAGGGAATGTACCTACTGAAGGAGGTGCAGTCACTCTACTAAGCTCCTGCATTTGGAGACAATTAAAATGCACGTTAACCACTTTTCTTCCCCGAAGATCTTAGTTTCTTTTAAATCCTACATGTTGAAGAGCTGGGTTAAGAGCCTGAGCTCCAGCTGGTCATTTTAAATCTACAGAGTCACCTCTGATCGGTGGTCACTAAACAAGTAAGTAATTTTGACTCTGTTTACCTATAGTCAGTTCTGGTGGTGGTGGTGGATCCACCTATGTGTGACTCCTGGAAATTCAGGAGCTTTTTTTTTTTTTTTTTCCCTTCCAATAAAAATCCGCTAACCACCAAACAGAAGTTAAGATCCTTTCTTAACATCAAACAATTTCTTGGCCACTCTCTCCTGTAATAGTAGTCAGGAAGATATAAATAGTAATGATTAGAACATATAAATACATAGCTATATAGGTTTTTTATTTATTTTTTAAGACAGGGTCTTGCTATGTAGTGTAGGTTGGCCTTGAACTTATGTAGCCCAGGCAGGACTGAAACGCGTGGTGGTCCTCCTGCCTCAGCCTGCCAAATGCCGAGATTAGAGGCATGTGCCACCACGACCCCTGTGCACTGTATGTTTTGTATCCACGGCTCACAACTTTTGCCCTCCGTCAATTATAACAGCATTATGCATAGTTCATGTTCCATATTTGGCTGAGGCTATATTTAATTCAAGGTAACTGTAATCGGGTAAAAAGATTTTAGTAATGCTTTTGTCATTATTCCTTGGTTTTTCTCATCTCTTCAACTTTAAACCTGGAACTGCTGCATTTTTTTTTCCTGAACCATGAGAGACATTAATGTAAACATCAAAAAGCTACCTGGAAGGAAGTGGAAGAAGTGGGGAGGGGCAGGAGGCAAAGGGGAAGTAACAAGGATTGCAGTGAGTCAAGAGTGTGAACCAACTCTGCCCCATGAATATGACCACTATGTTGTGCAAACTTGTACAATAAAAAAGAAAAAAAAATTGAAAAGGCTACACCCTGTATATAAAAGGGAAGAGGTTTTGATCAGGAAAACTGATTAAAATAGGCCCTCATAACCAGCCGGGTTTCCCATTCCTAACAGGTGAATTGGGTGAGAAGCAGTGTTGTCTCAATTTGTTTTCCTTCATCAGAAGCCCAGCTCTCCCTGCATCCTGGCCTGAGGCCAGCAAGCCCCACCCTGCACGGGGCTGTGGGGGTTGGGAGACTGCGGAGCTTCAGTTTCATTTCCTGCACTTCAATGACTCATTTCTTCATGCTGCTTATGAATATACTAGTCAAGAAGTAAAGTCTTAGATAAAATGATGAGTAAGTTGTAGGGGGTTTTCTTTTCAATTAAATAAAAGTGTTTGACAGCATCTTAAATTTCGTAGTTCAAAAATTGTAGTTGTATAATTTTTGATCCGGTTTGGATTTCTCATCTTATGGTTTACATTTTACCTAGATCTTCTAGTCAAGTTTCTAGGGTCTTCCACTTCCAGAAGGTCTGCCTGCTTACGACCACCTTTGGTGAAAGATTTTTTTTTTTTAAATTTATAGCTAACATCAGTTACATTGAGTACATTTGAAAAGATATTCATTTTTAAATATATGGTTTGGTTTTTAGAATTAATTTTTAAGAAAGCTTCTAAAGAGTTGATTAAGTCTTTAACGATTAGAAACTTACCTAGGCTCTTCTGAAAGCTTTTACTTTTTGTATAAGAAGCTTGAAATAGGTCTCTGTGAAGCTTTCAATCAGGAATTTCTAGACTAGTTTGATTTTCTGGAGAATTCGCAAGTCATGCTCAGTAGATCAGTGAGGGAGGAGAGATGTAGGCAGAATAGTGTTGGCTTCCTTGAGAATAAATTTTTGAGAACCTATTAAATAAAAAAAAGAAAGCAAAAACTAGTATCACAGCAAATTAAAATGTAATTAATTGAACTACTATTTGGAAGTGTTATTAATCGTATGAATTTCCTCCACTTTCTACTCTGAACATTTTCAAATACAAGTAAATTCCAAAGAATAGTGAAAGGAATATCCCTGATGACATTTTTTCCTATGCTTACATGCTTTTCATACAATAAATGAACATTACATTATGCGTGGCAGGTCCCTTGTTGCCCTTCTTACATTCCTTACTCGATGAGTAAGACATCCTATTCTGCTCAGCACATACCCTGGATCTGGCCACCACTGTCTCGCTGTTGCATTACAAGCCTAGTCCCCTCGGAGGTTTGCCTTTTGCTGTTATTGATTCCTTTAGAGACTTCCCAAAATACTAGCCAGGTGACCTTGACCAAATATAATAATATCATACCAACAACCTGTGCAGTCCTTCCAGTGGCTTTCATCTGACGCTGTGAAAGCTAAGCTCTGTTCATGAACTCCAGGGTTCCACTTGATCTGGAGCCCTGCTACCCCTCTGGTGTTCCTCCCACTTTCATTTCTCTCTCCAATCTGGTCTGGTCCATGATCCCCTAGTTACTCTTTGTTGTAGGCAGCTCCTTCTCCTATTTCTCGTTATTGTGCTTATCTCCTTTCCCTGCATTGTCCTTGTCACAGGACTCATTCCTTCATGTCCTTAAGGACTTTTATAAAATGTCACCTTCTCGTAAGGTGCTGCTTGGCTAGTATATGGACAACATTTTCCGATCTCCCAACAATTCCCATTCTTCTTCTGGCTTTATTTGTAATTGACCGAGGACTTACACAGCCTTCTAGTCTGGATATTCTTATTTACTTGTTTATTTCCTGTCTCCATCGTTCTGTGAATTCTATGAAGACAAGGGATTTGTATATGTTGTATAATATTTTATAAATGCTCCTCACATATTAACTTCTTAACAAAAATTTGCTGAATGCATAACGTATTTTCTTAAAGTTATTAAAAGATAGTGAATTTATGAAAAACCTCACAGTAGTAATGTTAGTAAGTCTAAAGACTTTCTTCATTTTGTTAAGGTATTTGCTTTACCAGAGTCCTGGACAGATATCTTGGGGGTGAGCTACTCATTAAGCCATATCTAGGACCAGGTTTTATTAACTGATCATAAAAATGAGAAGTTTTATCAGAAGGAAAGGACAATTCATAACCATGTCTTATCCTGCAGACCTATAAGCACCCTGTTTCATAATATACATTAGCTTCCTGTTGCATCGTAGTCCTTGGTGACAGCCTCAGTTCCTTCGCTCTTAGCTCCTGCTGCCTTTGCTCTAGAAGTTTGCCTCCTGGTGAAGAAATTGCCCCTTTCCACCCATGTACCCTATCAAGTCAGAAGGCTTACCCTTCTTCAGCCCAGAGGCCTCTTTTGGCAACAATGACCCTCTCTCTAGAGAGCCTGAAGACTGAGAGGGAAGATTCCGAATTTTTTCTCTAGCTCATGAAGACAGCAATCCCAACAGGACCCAGCAAGCATTCTAGAAGTGGCAGTGTAGCAGCAATTTTCCTCTGAGGTCCATCCCTTCTTTCACAGCTCTGTGACCTCCAGGCAGGGACCCCTGAGGCTGTCTAGGATAGGCTGTGCTGCAAAATGAGCCGAGTACCTCACATGGCATTACTACTTTTGCACAGACTCTGCAATGGCTACAATAGAGAGGGACACTGACATGTAGTCCCCAAATCTGGAGTCTTTTCTTTTATTAAACAGAAAACTGAACACTACCTTGTCTCGATAGGATATACTAGACTCTTCAGTGATGCTCTTGAACATCTTATAAAACCTCAATGTTTCAACCCTGCGTCTTCAACAAGATAGCAGTGAACTCGCGATCCAGTAATTTGAGCCTACGCTATGCAGTAGGTTTAAAAAGTTTTCACTTTATGAATTTTAAGAGCATCTGATTATGTAATATTGAAACTAAGATGCAGATGGGGGAGGACAAATTCTGAGAATACCCTGGCATAACTCCTGGCTTCCTGGCGGCTCCCAGCTTTCTGTTTTGAAACAAGTGGGAATATAAATTTTCTTAGCAACTATTTTAACTACTGAAAGCAGTTATCGGATGCCATTCTCAGGTGAACACTTCAGTTCTCTCTCTTTGATGTTGAAGAAGTACGCGCCAGGTCAGCAGAACTCTTGGAGACAAGCATGTCTCAGGCGGACATCCCCGTCCCAGGCGGCCCCAGACAGCGCCCCAGATACTTGCTCTGAGGTGGGCCGGCTAGCTCTCACCCTTCCGGCTGCCCGGGTCCTGGCTGAGCCTGCAGTGGCTCCGTCCCTCTAGTGGCGCTCTGTGGAACTGAGCCCAGGCGTGAGGAAGCTTACCTAGCTTTCCCTTTCCTAACTTGTGACTCCATCAGATTGCTTAATGAGGTAGCTGTGCAGGACAGACTAAAGCTATTCTCTCGCGAATGTCACCTTGGACGACGGGTAAAACATTTACTAATATCGTAAGCCATGGAAGTAGGATTTGCATGTTTGCTCGGATCTACCGATTCTGTTACAATCTTTTGGGCGGAAATCCCTGACATTCCTTGCACTTTCTCATTCTGAGGCCCTCACATTATCCTCTTAGTTCTCACCACCTAATTACAGTTGATGGTTTGAATCTTTTCAGAAAAGCATTTACTATTATCACTTAAATACACCTATGTGTATTCAATACATGGATATTTCTAATTAGTTGTTTTTACAAGTAATGATTTATAGACAGACACGTATTAATATAAAAATAAAGCTGATGTATTAAGAAATATCTGTCCCCTCATCACTTAAATACACCTATGTGTATTCAATACATGGATATTTCTAATTAGTTGTTTTTACAAGTAATGATTTATAGACAGACACGTATTAATATAAAAATAAAGCTGATGTATTAAGAAATATCTGTCCCCTCATCTATGTGACAAAGAAAGGATTAAAGACTTGGAAACTTACCAGAAATTTCCTAAAAGCTTTTTCTCGTTTACTTCAGAAACTTGAATCTGGGCATTTTAACCTTTACTTTCTTATTTCTCTTCTCATAGCTTGGAGACATAATTCTGAGGATCCTTGAATAAAAAACAAAGTCAACCACACTAAGCTCCTAAGAGATGAGAAGCTGTTTCTGATGCAGTCTTCCTGGCAATGCCGGACACTTCCTAGCTCTTTTGCAGAATGAGGAAGTAGAAATACAAGCACACTGGTTTCAGTTTTGCTTGGGAGCATAATTACTTGAAAGTGGTAGAATAGAAAACATTTAAAGAGATAGCATCATAGAAAATTATTAACAGATGTCAATGATGATGAAAAAATGTTTACCAGACAGAGTCTTTAGGTCATAGAGCTAAGAAGACAGGGGGAAAACTATGCTACGATACAAAGACAATAGGAACACCAGAAATAATGGTAAAATCTGTGTGATCTAAGTAACTGTCATTCGTTGATTTATAGGTCACCCAGGGTGGAGGAGATAGCTCAGTGGCATAAGTGCCTGCTGGGCAAGCTCAGAGTCCTGAGTTTTACCTTCGGTACTAAACAGACAAACAAACAAAATCATTGTATATGTCATCCAAATTTATGTATTAAAATCTCTGGTCAGAGAATGTGATTATATTTGGAAGTAGCGCCTTTGAGGAAGTGACTAAGTTAAAAGCAATGCATTAGGGAGGGTGCTCCTCTAAGACAACTGTGGATGGTATAAGAGAAGTAAGTTGGCCACAGACATGAGTAGAGGTGGGCTAGGTAAAGACATCAGAGGGGACAAACATCTGTAAATAAGGGAGAGCCTTGAGAAGACAGCAGCCCTGCTGACACACCTTGATCTGAGACTGCTGATTCTCTAGAGCTGTGAGGAAACATACTTTTGTTGCTTAAGATCCTCAGCCTGTGGCACTTTGTTGTGGCAGCCCTGGGCAACTAAAACAGCACCCCAAATTCCTGTGCTTACTGGCTCATCACTTATTTTATTATCTTCTGAAAATTGAAATATAGTTGTCTGGGAAGAGGTGGATGTCTCTTAACTTGGCTGTGGCGAGGGAACCACGCGTGCATGTCATGTCCAAGCTCATATTTTGTATATCAGCTAAAATCATCATTTCTTCCATTATATGTATAGTAAAAGCTAATTTTTTTTTTTTGAACCGGGAATTGAACTCATGCCCTTGTGCTTGCCAGGGAAGCGCTTATTCCACTGAGCCATCTCCCTGGCCCCTAAAGCTAATTTTTAAACTTAAATACAGGATAGATAAAGAGGGAGAAAAAGCATATCTGAAGTTGATCTCATTTTCTGTTGTCTACTTCCTTTATCTTTATATTCATTAAAATATAAATCTAATATCTGAGAAATTTTAATATGTTCAGAAGCATATAACTTCAAGTGGGCATTGCGAGCAACCTAGTAATCAATAATTTTTTAAATTAAAATTTGTCTCCCTGTCTCAGGAAGCATTATTTTATAGAGTCTCCACTCCCCATCCTGGGACAATTTAGGCCTCCCTCATTCTCAGCAAAGTTAGGAAGAGTCTATCTTGGAAGATCTGCCTAAATGAGGCAGTTCAATGAAGAGTGTCAAAGCAATGCTTGTACTGGACAAAACAGTCTCAAATCTTATGTCCCCAAATTTAAAGAGTCAGTCAAAAAACTAGGGACCTGAAATGAAGAGATACTCCTCAGATGAAGAAATATGATGGTCAATAAATACACGAAGAAATGTGCAATGTCACTGAACGTTCCAAAAATGCAAATTAAAACAGCACTGAGATTCCATCTCACTGTAGAAAGAATAGCTATCACTAAGAAATCAACCAGTGACAAAAGTTGGTGAGACTGTGCGGAGAAAGGAAGTATTCTTTGTTGTTGGGGGGTGAGCAAACTGATACAATGACTATGGAAATCAGTATGGAGTTTCCTCAAAAATTAAAAATAGAAATTCTACTTGACCCAGATATTTCCTTTCCAGCTATTTTTCCTAAAGAGTTAGAGATCAAACCACAGCGATGTCTGCATACCCATGTTTATAGCAGCACAATTTATAATGGCTAAGTCTTGGAAGCAGCCTATATGTCCATCAAAAGATGAATGGATAAAGAAAATATAGTATTTATACATAATGGACTAGCACTCTCCTGTAAAGCAGGATAAACTTGAGTCATTTGTAGAAAAATGGATGCACCTTGAGACTATAATGTTAAGTGAAGTAAATCTCAAATACATAAGCTTTAATATCACATAGTTTCTTTTTCATATGAAGCACAACATAAAAATAAAGTACAAAATAAAAGACAAGTACAGTGCTAGCACAATACACGAATGCTTTGTGAATAGAAGTGTTCTGTAAAATTTGGCTTCTGATCACAAAACTTTGCATCAGTGATGTTGAACCTTATGGATAATTTGATTCAGATCAAGAACAGTTCTGTTCATAGCCAGAGTTGTGGAAAGAATTAAATTCACAAACTGAGGTACACTATAGTGAGCAACAAGAGAGAGAAGCAGTTACTGTAATCCAACATGGAGAATGTATCCATCAGTGCATTTTGGTTTGATATAATTTTCTTATGTGTTTTATATGTTTTTGCCTATTAGTCTGATTGTTAGTATATATGATAATTAACTTTATAAGTGTTTAAAAGTTAAATAAATGAAACTGATGCTTGCAGTGAGGTACAGCTTGAATCTAGCTATCTGGAAATATCATACTAACCTAAAATTGAGGGACATACCAAAAAATAGCTAGGTAATAATCTTAAAAAGTACCAAGGTCATAAATGTCATGGAAAGACTGAAGAATTGATCCAGACTAGAAGGAACTCAAGGCAGCACTGATTCCATACTCTTATCATTTGCTATAAAAAACATTGAAACAACTGGTAAAACCTGAGTGAAGTGGGAAGATTCCACAAAAGTAATCAAAATAAATACCAGCATTAATATCTAGGCTAGAGATCCAGTCCTAGCCCAGGCCCGGAGTTGAGAAGACAGTTCCCTGGCAGCCAGAGTCAAGCGATTAACAGGCATGAGATTTGAAGCCATGGTAGGGTATGGTGACGCTATACAGCTATATGATCGAATTTTGCAGGAAGATCCAACTAATACTGCTGCAAGAAAGCATAAGATTGCCATTCTTAAAGCCCAGGGGAAGAATGTGGAGGCCATTCGGGAGCTGAACGAGTATCTGGAGTAGTTTGTTGTTGACCAGGAAGCCTGGCATGAGCTCACAGAACTCTATATCAAACTATGCAAAAGCAGCCTTCTGCCTGGAGGAGCTCATCATGACAAATCCCCACATCCACCTGCCTTGCCAGCAGTATGCGGAGGTTAAATACACCCAGGGTGAACTTGAGAACCTGGAACCTTCAAGGAAGTATCTTGCACAGGCATTGAAACTGAACAACAGGAACATGAGAGCTTTGTTTGGGCTTTACATGTCTGCAAGCCATACTGCGTCTAATCTAAAAGCAAGCGCAAAATGAAGAAGGACAACATGAAGTGTGCGAGCTGGGCAGCTAGTCAGATCAACAGAGCCTACCAGTGTATAGGTCGAAGTAAGAAGGAAACCAGATACTTTCTGAAGGCAGTTGAAGACACATTGGAAACTTTACAGATCACCCTGTCGTAGGCACCGCAGACCCGACGCTGATGTCACCAGGGCACAGTGGAACCTCCTGCCCTGTTACTTACTAAATGCCAAGTGCTGATTATACTCTAACTTCTGCAAACAGGGCAGTTGTAAAGAGTGTGTTCATGTAACCCTAAAATGCCTTTCACTGCTAACCAAGACAGTGGGAGAGTCCAAGGAGGATGATGTGAGGTCTATGGTCGTGCACTGCTCTCTTCATATAGCAGAATATTGTAACTGCTCTCAGCCTCACCCTCACCTTGTTAAATAAACTGCTGAGGTACTGAGAAAAAAAAAGAGGGTAAATAGCACGAGGCTCCAGTTTTACATAAAACTTGCCAATACAAACACTGTAGTTTGGTAACATAGACATACGATTTAGGTTAATATGTACATTTCTGTATTTTACCTTTTGGGTAAAAGTATTTACATTATCTTCCGAAATCTCTATATAAATTGGCTTACAAATGAGTAGATACTTTTGTTTACATGACTTAACAATAAATTCATTTAAACTGGTTAATAAAATTAAAAAATCCAGGCTAATTGCCCATCGAAGATTAACACTGGAGCTACAGTTTGTGATAACTGTGTTGCAGTTATTTTCCTTGTATTAGGGTTAAAATTTTCTTGTTTGTTGAAATGTATGAAACACTTAGAAGGTGATGGAACACTGAGCATAAGTTGTTTATTAAAAAGTTTTGTCCTTGTATTTTCTACTCTACTATAAATTTGTTATTACTGGGTTAAAGGCATGTGAATATACATATGGAAATAGGAAACATACAATTATTATTGTATAACAATATCCTCAGCTCCAATAAAATAAATTTCTTTCTTTTTTATTTTTATTATTATATTTTTTCTTTCTGTATTCTAGGGAAGGATCTACCGGGTGTTCAGGGTCTCACTACTAGATTGAACTCGTAGTGATTCTCCTGTTTGCAGCCTCCCAAGTGCTGGGATTGCAAGTGCACAGCGCCATGCCCAGTCTGAATCACCTTCTCACTGTGCCCCTGGGCAGGGCTGGCAGGGCAGGCCTGAAATTTCTTTTTTAAATTTAATTCAATTGGAGGAGTGAAAACAAGCAAAAACAAATAGAAAAAATGACAGAAACAAGTTAATACACAACAATACATATAATACAGATTTTCAAAACAGGGATAGCTAATCAACAATGGTTGTTGTATTATGTATCTTTTTCATTTTCATGAGAAATAAGATAAAATAACAATGAAACAGTTTCAAGACAGGTTATTATGACAGTTAAAATAATTAATACATTGCATATTGTTGTCATCCTAGTAGTGATTCAGAGGACAAGATGGAAACATGATGTCTTGTTTAAACAATATTAGTACAAACCTTCTCTCTCAATAAAGTAAGAGAAAGTAGTTGCATATCTATCCTAACTATACTGTATATACATATATTTTTTTTCCCACAGACACACAGACACACAGACACACAGACGCACACACACACACACACACACACACACACACTCAGACCAAAAAAACCCCCCAAAACGGTCTTTTATTTATATCCCCCTTTTTTGTTTTGTTTTGTCAGAAATGGGTGTTCCATTGTTGTTAGAGAAGCTGTATATGGAGAAATATTTAAAGGACATTTTCATACTTGATGCCAAAGCAAAGATTGTAGGTACTTGAATTCAGCAAAATAAACCCACATAGCCCAATAGTTCATAATAGTAGTGGGTTATCAGCACAACTGGCAGTTGTCTGAAGCTGTTGACGTGAGCCTTTTACAGCTCAGCATATTAATATAGCTTTACTTCTATGCCTCATAGTCACAATTTTCTGCTAAATGGCTAAGACCAAATTAAAGCAAGACCTATATAACTCAAAATGTAACTTTTGCTATTGGACAAGATCAGTCAAATCCTCTCAGGATTTACCCTGGAATCATGGACAGCACCTTGTGGGTCTCTTGTCAGTGTCAGCCATGTGGATGAGTCATGGTCATTGCTTGACCATTTCACTCTCTGTGAAAGCCTGAGAGAATTTTTCTCTTTAGGTGACTCTCATTAGGCACACTATACATCGTCGATCATGTTCCTCTGTGGCCTCATAATCTCCTTGGTCAAAAATTTGGGACACTACTGAGATACAGGATGTCACAGCAGAGGTTCTTTTATATCCAGAATCCTCACTGACCTTGAAGGGCTTGGGCCAAAATATTGGCTATCCTTATAGCCCTCCTATTTCTCTAATTTTTGGTCTGCAAACTTTGATAAACATCCAGAAGAGAAGCTTAATGATATTATTGCCCTGAAACAGAGGCAGTTGTGCTTAGCATCTCTCCTCTGTCTGTATATCAAACACCTTAGACATAATATGGAAGTGCTATTTCCCAACAACCATTGATACTCTAAACTTTATATCTGTACAGAATGTGAAAAAATGATTACACATTTTTACACAGAAATTTAGAAATCAAACAATATACAACATTGTAGCAAGACAGTCCTATTACAATTTTTCCCCTAGTCTCTTGTTTTCTTTTATTACCTTTTTTCTTTTTAAAAACATTTATTTTAAAGATATTAAAGCAATAATCAATATGACATTAAGTGCTCATTTAGAAGACCAAAATGATGGGTATTTCCAGCATGGTTTTAGTATTAAACATTGTTATCCTCAGAGCAGTTGCTCAGTTCTCAGATATCAGCATATGTAGTTAGTCAGGGTGGGAGTTCTACCCATTCACTGCTATTTTCAAGAACCTGATGGAGATTCTTAGACTGTTGCCTTAACTATCTTGTTTATATAAATGTATGGTTTTTGCCCCTGCCATATTTCCTAGCTTTTCTCCTTGCTCTTTCTTAGTTGTTTAATCCTTAAGTTGCAGCTTTCCATTTAACTGTGTCATACATTTCAATTTTTATTTCTTCTTTTGAGTTCTTACACTAGGGAGACAGTATGATATTTTAAAATGTGGGTCTGGTTTATTTCACTTATGACTATATCTTCAGGTTGCATCCATTTATATATGAAGGCTTTGAGTTTATTTTTCTTTACAGCTGAGTAATCCTCCATTGTCTAAAAATACCACATCGTTTTCATCCATTCCTCAAGTGACGGGCATCTTGCTTGTTTCCAAGATTTGTCTATCATGAATTCTGCTGCTGTGAGGATAAGTTCACATAGATCACTATGATGTCTTGTTTTCAGTTCTTCTGGGAAAATTCCCAGAAGGGGGCTAGCTGGATTGAATGCAATTTCGAGTCCTAGATTTTTGAGGAGTCTCCACACTGATTTCCATAATGGTTGTACCAGTCTTTTTTGGTGGAATGGGGAATTGAAATCAGGCCCTTGCGCTTGCCAGGGAAGCACTTATTCCACTGAACCATCTCCCTGGCCCCTGTGTGTTCATCTTGGACACCCATTTCTGGATTAGGTCTTTAAATTTTTCTTCCCTAATGTTTTTTAGTTCTTTATAAATTCTAGAGAGCAGACCTTTGTCTGAGTGCTAATTAGCTAAGATTTTTTACCCAAATTGTGGGTTGTCTTCTCATTTTGTTAGTAATTTCTTTTGACGTGTAAAAGCTTCTCAGTAAGAAAAGGTCCCAGTTGTTAATTCATTCAAGTATTACTCATGCAATTTAGTTTTTGTTCATGAACACTTTGCCTACCCCTATGTCTTCAAGAGTTCCTCTTAATTTCTCTTTCGGGAGATTTAGTGTTTTGTTTTAATGTTTAGATCTTTAATCCACTTTAATTTTAGCTTTGTACATGGTGATAGACCTGGGTCAAGTTTTAATTTTTAGCATGTAGAAAGCCAGTTTTTCCAGCACCATTTGTCAAAGAGGCTATCTTTCTTCCAGTAAGCTTGATTGGCCCCTTTGTCGAAGGTAATGTCAGTCAGTGTGTTATTAGAGGCTTCTGCATTTTGTAGTCTATTCCATTGATACTCAGGTCTATTTTGTTGCCAATACCATGCTGATTTTATCACAGTAGATTTGTAGTAGAATTTCAAGCCAGGAATTGTAATGCCTTCTGCCTTGTCTTTGTTGCCCAGGATTGCCTTTGCTATTCTAGGTCATTCCTGGTTCCAAATAAATTTTAGGAACTATTTGTCTAGGGCTGTGAGGTATGCTCGTGGTAGTTTGATAGGGATCGCATCAAATCTGTACAGCAATTTTCAGAGTTAGGCCATCATCGCAATGTTGGTTCTCCCTATCCAAGAGCTGGGGATATCTTTCCATTTTTCTGAAATCCTCTACAATGTCTTTTTTTCAGAGTACTATAATTTTCATTGATTAGATCTTTGACTTCTGTACTTAGATTAATTTCTAAGTATTTCATCTTTTGCAGTGCTATTGTATAAGTAATTGTTTCTTTAATTTACCTCTCAGTGTGTTTATTATCTGTGCAGAGGAATGCTGTAGACTTTTGGGTATTGGCTTTGTATCCTGCTATGCTACTGAATTTCTGTATTAATTCTAGTAGCTTCTTCATGGAATCTTTTTTGTCTTCCAAGTTAAGTATCATGTCATCTGTAAATAATGATAATTTAACTTCTTCTTTACCTAATCTTATTCTTTTCATTTCTTTCTCTTGTCTAATGGCTCTAGCTAATGATTCCAGAACTATGTTGAATAGGAGTGGTGATGAGGAATGTCCTTGTACCTGATCTGAGAGTAAAGGTTCTCCCTGTTTAGCTGTTGGGTTGTCATAGATGGCTTTTATCAGATTGAGTTAGAAGCCACCTATTCCAATGTTCTGTAAGACTTTGAACAGGAATTAGTGTTGGACTTTGTCAAAATCCTTTTCTGCATTGATTGATTGTGTGGTTTTTGTATTTGGCTCTATGATATAGAGTATTACTTTATAGATTTGCAAATATTGACCCATCCTTGAATCCCTGGCATGAATCTTATATGGTCATGTTATATAACCTTCTGGATGATTTTTTGTATCCTATTTGATAGGATGTTATTGAGGATTTTTGCATCTATGTTCATGAGGGATATTGGCTTGTAGTTCTCTTTTTTAGTTGCATCTTTTCCTAGTTTTGACATCAGTAAAATATCTGCTTCCATGAATAATTTTGGGAAATTGCTTACTTTTCAATTTATTTGAAGAGTTTGATGAGTATGTTAAATGGGATTATAGTAAATTTCTTGTAGGTTTCAGCTTTGAATCCATCAGGACCTGAACATTTGTTTGTCGGTAGTTTTTTTAAAATTATATTTTGTATTTCTTTGGCTGTTATTGGATTAGTGAGAGTTTTTATATATGCTTGATTCAGTTTTGTTAATTTGTACCTTTCTAGGAATCTGTCCATTTTGTCTGTGTCTTCTGTTCTGTGAGTATAAAAATTCTCAAAGTAGCTATTGATGATCTTCTGAATTTTCAAGGAGTCTGTGGTGATTACACCCTTTTCATTCCTTATTGCTTGTATTTGAATTTTTTCTTCCCTCTTTTTGATGAGGTTAACTAGGGGCTTATCCATTTTATTTAGTCTTTCAAAGAACCAGCTTTTTGATTCATTAATTCTTTGAACTGTTTTGTCTGAATTGAATTAATTTCTGCTCTAATCTTTATCATTTCTTCCTGTCTTTGGGCTCTGGGTTTGGTTTGCTCTTCCTTTTATAGATGGTAGAGGTGCAGTGTTAGTGTATTTATTTGTTCCCGTTCTGTTATCCTCAAGTGTGAGTTCACAGCTATGAGTTTCCCTCTGAGAACTGCTTTCATTGGATATCATAAATTCTGATAAGTTGTGCCTGAAGTTTCATTGAATTGTAGGTATTGTTGCATTTCTTGTTAAATTTCATCAGTGACCCATTGATAGCTGAGTACAGTGTTAACTTCCATGTGTTTATGAGATTTTTCTGGTTTCTTTTGCCATTTATTTCTGGTTTAATTGCAGTGTGGTCACATAGTATGCATGGGATAATTTCTGTTTTCTTGCATATTACTTAAGCATGACCTATGGACCAGTATGTGGTCTATTTTAGAAAATGACCCATGTGCACCAAAAAAAAAATGTATATTCAGCTGTGGTTGTATGGAACAATTTGTTTTTTTTTTTTATATTATGTCTGGTTTATTTGACTTGTAGTGTCATATATTGGTTTCCTTGTTTTTCTTTAATTTAATTTATTTATTTATTTTTCCAAACCAAATTGGTATGACAGTTTCAGTGATTAACACATTGCATACATTACTCTAAGCGGATAATTGCTGTACAAGATAAGGACATGATATCCTATTTATAAACACTATTAGAACAAATCCCCCTATTCATTAAGAGAATGTAACTATATATCTATCCTAACCATTTTGAATACATAGATACAGAATGGACATTCATCTGTATCCACTTTTTTTGGTTAAGCTCCATTATTTGAATATTATAGGTGTGTAAACTCAGCAAAATATTCTAAAAGAGTCCAGTAGTCCATAATAGTATTGAGTCTTCTACTTCACTAGCAATGTCAGAAATTGTTGAACTGAGTCCCCTACAACTCAACATAACAACAGGGCTTTACTTCTTATACTTTTTTTTAAAACTTTTCTGCTGGATGGTTAAGACCAAGGTAAAGCAGGACTTATGCAACAAGAGTTGTAGCTTTTGGGTTTGATAAGATCAGTGAAATTCCCTCAGGAATTATGCTGAGATCCTGTACCTCAGATTGTAGAACCTTTGTCAGTGTCAGCCATGTGGATGAGTCACAGCCATTGCTTGGCCCATGTGCTCTCTGTGAAAGCCTGAGAGAATGTTTTCTCTGCATGTGACTCTCCGTAGGCACAGTGTACATCATCGATCACTTTCCTCTTTGGCCCTATAATCTCCTTGATCAGAAAATTTGGGACACTACTGAGTTATATGACATTACAGTACAAGTTCTTATATGTCCTGAGTCTTAATGGACCGTGGTAGGCTAGGGCCAAAATATTGGCTTTCCTTGTGGCTCTACTTTCTCTCTAATTTTGGACTGCAACCTTAGGTTGTTAACCCTCCAGAAGACAAGCTTATTGTTATTACCATACAACCTAGGCTGTTAAGCTTAACCTCACTATCTGTCTGAATATCAAACATCTTAGGCATAAGATGGAACAGGTATTTTTCATCAAATATTGATATGTTGAACTTTAAGTCCCTGCACAATATGATGAAAAAAAATTTAAAAATTAGAATATATTTTAAAAACAGGCATAACAAATTATATGATTCTCATCTTTACACATAAGTCCAAATATCTCACAATATACAACCTTGCAGCAGAAGAGTCCCACAACATTCCTTTTCCTGTCTCTTGCCCTCATTCACCAGCCCCTTCTTCTTGAACAATCATCTACCCACAAGACAGCACAGCAGTAGCTGGCATGTTATGAGAAGGAGTTCATATTCAGAAGACCAGAATGACGGGCACTCCAAGCATGAAACTACTATTACAGATTATCATCTTCAGTGCAGTTGCTTAGTTCACAGGTATCAGTATATATAGTTAGTCAGGGTGAGAATCTTTCCAATTAACTGCTAGATTCAAAATTCTTCTGGAGATTTTCATGATCATTGCCTTGACCATCTTCTACATATAACTGTATGACTTGTCACTGTCATGTTTCCTAGCTCTTCTCCTTTCCCTCTCTTAATTAGTCCTCGAGTTCCTGCTTTCCTTTTACTTGTATTATACCTTTTTATTTGTATTTCTTCTTTTGAGTTCTTATACTATGGAAACTATACGACATTTACACATGTGTGTCTGGTTTATTTCACTTATGACTATATGTTCAATTGGCATCCACTTCAATATAAAGGCTTTGAATTTATCATTCTTTATAGCTGAGTAATACTCCATTGTGTAAAAACACCACATCTTTTTCAACCATTCCTCAGGTGATGGGCATCTTGGTTGTTTCCAAGATTTGGCTATCAGAAACTGTGCTGCTATAAACATAGGCATACATATATCCCTATGATATGATGTTTTCAGATCCTCCAGGAAAATTCCCAGTAGAGGAATAGCTGGTTTAAATGGGATTTCCAGTCAAACTTTTCTAACGAGTGTCCACACTGATTTCCATTATGGTTGCACCAGTCTACATTCCCACCAGCAGTGGAGAAGGGTTCCTTGTTCCCCACAGCCTCTCCAACATTTGTTGTTGAGTGATTTCTTTATGATAGCTATTCTTTCTGGGGTAAGATGATATCTCAGTGTGGTTTTAATTTGTATTTCATGGATGGCTAGTGACATGGAGCATTTTTTCATATATTTATTTGCTTCTTTAATTTCATCCTCTGAGAAGTGTGTGTTCATCTCAGATGCCCGTTTCTGGACTGGGTGTTTAAATTTGGGGGCCCTGGTATTTTTTAGTTCTTTATAAATTCTAGAGAGCAGACCTTTGTCTGAGTACTTATTTGTCATGATTTTTTTCCAAATTTGTGGGTTGTCTTTTCACTTTGTTGATAATTTCTTTTTATGTGCAAAAACTTCTCAATAAGAGCAGGTCCCAGTTGTTAATTCTTTCAAGTGTTTCCCGTGCGATTTGATTTTTGTTCATGAAGTCTTAGCCTACCCCTATGTCTTCAAGAGTTCCTCCTACTTTCTCTTCCAGGAGATTTACTGTCTCTGCTTTAATGTTTAGATCTTTAATCCACTTTGACTTTAGCTTAGTGCATGGTGGTAGACTTGGGTCAATGTTTATTTTTTAGCATGTAGAGAGCCAGTTTTTCTAGCAGCATTTGTTAAAGAGGGTATCTTTCTTTCATTGAGTATGTTTGGCCCCTTTGTCAAAGATAAGGTGGCTGAGTGTGTTCGTAGTGGCTTTAGCATCTTGTAATTTATTCCTTTGATCCTCAGGTCTATTTTGTTGCCCGTACCATGCTGACACTATCACAGTAGCCTTGTAGTATAATTTCAAGCCAGGAATTGTAATGCCTCCTGCCTTGTCTTTATTGCCCAATATTGCCTTTGCTTTTCTAGGTCTTTTCTGGCTCCAAATAAATTTTAGGAATGATTTCTGAAGCTCTGTGAGGTATGTTGGTGGTAGCCTGATAAGGGTTACATTAAATCTGTACAGCAATTTTGGGAATATGGCCATCTTCACAATGTTGATTCTTCCTATCCAGGAGCAGGGAATATCTTTACATTTTCTGAAATGCTGTATGATATCTTTTTTAAGAGTAATGTAATTTTCCTTGAAAAGATCTTTGACTTCTTTAATTAGATTAATTCCAAAGTATTTCATTTTCCTTGGTGCGATTGTAAAATGTATTGTTTCTCTGCTTTCCCTCTCAGTGTGTTTGTTGTCTGTGTAGAGGAAATGCTGTTGACTTTTGGGTATTGACTTTATAACCTGCTATGTTACTTGATGTTAATTGGAGTTCTGTTTGGTTTTGTTACCTGAATGTCGTATTGTTTCCCCACATTTGAGAAGTTTTCTGCTACTTCTTCTGTCCATATTCTTTGTATATCATTTGTATTGATTTCTCCTTTCTCATTGATACCTATTAGTCTCACGTTGTTTACCTTTGTATTGTCTGGCAGATGATGAATTATTTTTTCCTGCATCTTTGTTGTTTTTAAGAGATCTTTTCACTAGCTGCTATAGTGTGTTCAAGATCTGAAACTCTGTTTTCACTTTCATTCAAACAGTTTTTCAAGCTTGTGATTGAGAGTTTAAGTTCTTCTATGTCTCTTTGATTCTGCTTCATGTGATCTATTTCCTTCCTGTATTTTTCACTCATGATTTCCATTGTTTTTCTATACTTCTCTAATTTTTCATGAGTGTCTTATTTAGAAGTCATTATTAATGCTTTTATTATAGTTAAGCTTTCTTTTTTACTTCAGAGATTATTTATGATGTGATTTCTTCTATGTGTTTCTGCAGTTGATTCTTTACTTAAGATGCTATTAATTCAGAGGTTTCTTTTCTTATTTTAGAGACTATGAGAGACTATTTCTGATCTGATTTCCTGTATACCTTTCTAAAATTGTTTCTTTACTTCAGGCTCTATGAATTCAGACATTTCTCCTGTGTAGTTCCAAGTTTCTTCTGTGTTAGTGTCTCCTACTTTTGTTCTGGGTGAAATCAGTAACTGAGATTGCATTTTGCCCCTTATCTTTGTCATTTTGTGTAGCACTGACCTCTGACCTTTGGTGGTGAGCTTTGGTGCAGTTATAATCTTAATACTTACATAGATTCTTACCCAAGAGATTATATGGTTAAGCAGGTTTTAGTTTTGTATTACAGAATTACAATTAGGAACACTAATAATGGGTAATGATATTTAGGAGCTGACAAATTTTTTATCTAACTGGTTTGTATTGTATACATTAAGAGCAAACTTTATGTTGATGCACCTAAGCAGATATTAAATTGTGAATTGCTCTCATAGATCTGGGTCTAGCAGTGTATCTCAGCTTACCAGGTCCAGATCTACCAAGTTCAGCCTCATTCATCTGGGCCTTGATTGGGTCTGGCTGCCATACTTGGCTTCTTCCTATTGCCACCTGGTGAGGTGACCCCGCTATGCCCCACTGGAGAGCTGTTCTGCTCCTGGACTAGCTGGCTGGATTTCAATCCTAGCTGTTCTTCCAAGAGTTGCATTGCTACGTTTCACACCAGGCCTGACCTCTGGATGGAGGCAGGAAGTTCCAGTGGGGCATGGGGTCAGCCTGCTGTCTGGGGTCAGTCAGTGGGCGGGGTTCCAATAAATTTCTGAGTATTAAATCTCAAAGTGAATGAGTTTTAAAAACTCATTCCCTCCTTCATTATCAGGAACTTAATTTCTCTTTCATTTGTACTTTAATTTCTTGCTTTAAATGATATATTTCCTATAAGCATAAAATACACTTAGAATTTCTAGACCTTGGGAGATTTTACCAGCCATGGATGCATTCATAAGCAACACAACACTTAATTTTGCTAAGTGGAACTGGATTGAATTGATTGATATATTCAGTGTGGTTTCGGACATTTACCCACTTTAATGTGGAAAACTAGTCCACTTTTCATTGCTGTTAACATTCAGGTATATGACTATGCTATATCTTACCCGTTCTTCAGGTGATAAATATTTGAGTGAGGTAATTCAGTTTTGTTCCTGCTTGCTGACCCAAAAAAGCAGGAGCTATTTTAGAGAACATAGCCTGGAAAGGATCCATTGAGTTATAGAGTGTACACATGTTCATGTTACTAAGGAATAAAGCTAAGGTGTTTTCCAAAGTTGTCAGACCAGTTTACATTCCTCTTGGTAATGAATGAAGTGCTCTCTTTACTCTATATGCTGGTCAACTCTTGGTCAATAACCCTTTCTAATTTTTAATCACTCAAGTAAGCATGAATTTTTATCTTATGATTTGTTGTAGTTGGGTTTTTTACAAGACGAGCAATACAATACAGGGCATATATTTTACAAGATCATTTTAAAAGTCACCAAAGAATCATAGACAAAGAGAGTGCAGGAAATATGTCCACACATTAAAAACCAAAGAATCCAGCTGACAAAATGTACTGTGAATAAGCCAGAAAACATTCGTCAATCAAAAGAATTATAAAAACTTCTACAATGGCTAAAACAAAATAATTTATTCATAAGAATCTTGCACAAATGAATAAGAAAAGAAATCCTAACAGTTCAATTAAAAAGTAAGCAAAATATATGGAGAGGAATTTTAGGAGAAATTCAAATGAGTAATAACCAATATTGTCAACCTCATTCATAATTGAACATTTAAAGGCAAAGCACTATACAATATCATTTTCATATCTGTCTCTGGTACTTTTCTCTCTTCTCTGGGACAAATGCCTGACACCCAAAATAAAGGAAGGAGAGCTTACATTCAGTGGAGGTTTCAGTCCCTACTCAGCTGGCTCCAAGACAGAGAGGCTTATGGTAGAGTGCAGACTTTCATGGCTGTGGCAAAGCACAAGAGCAAAAGGAGGGGCAGCAGCCCAGGCAGCTAGCTATCCTCTCTTTCTTCCTTATACTTTAATGCAAATTACCTGCCTCAGGGGAGGTGCATCATCAACACCCACAATAATCACAAACTCCAGAAGCTGTCCCATGACTGAATGGGGCTTTAGGGGGGACACCTATACACAAACTATGACAATATCATATTGCCAAATGAAAAACATTATGATTTAACACTTGGTAAGATAGAGGAAAACAAGTAAATTCATACACTGTAGATAAAAAAATATAAATCAGAATACTTTAGTGGATGGCATGGTAATCTAACATTTGTTAAAATTATAAATATAGACTCCTTGCCTGTAGAGCCTGCATGCTCCCTGCCCCCACCCCCCTTAAGTTATGTTTGTGTTTATTTTAAAACAAGAAGAGCAGAAGCCCCCTTTTAGAAAAATCACCTTGTCATACTGGGAGCTTTATCATTGCAAATTGGAAAGCCATCTTACAAAATTCCTCACATTTTTCTTCTACAATTGAACTAATTGAAGGATTAAAAAATAAGAACAATGCACTTTTGAATTTAAAACTTTTCGTCATTCAGTGATAAATATTTATTTGGGTCATTTGTAATTATATCTTATAATTTTATTCTATTAAATTTACTTAGTAAAAAATTATAAATATACACAACTGAAGCAAAGCTTTGAGAAAATGGAGAAGAACATGAAGATAGGCAGCTTTCTTAAACAGGATATGAAAAGTAAAGGGAAAAATGATGAACTTAACCACATGTATAAAGACATATGATAAAGGGCCAGTCAAAAGCTCAGTGGATTAAAGCACCTGCATGCAGGTGCAAGGCCCAGGGATTCAATCTCCCAGACTGCCATGCTGGTCATGCTGTGCCCCTGGGGCACCCTGAGATGGCAATTGAGACTGGGTGTGGTGGTGCGTGCCTGTAATCCCAGATCTTGAGAGGCTGCAAACAGGTGGATCATTATGAGTCTGATCTAGTAGTGAGACTCTGAGCATGCTGTAGACTTTTCCCTAAAATAGAGAGAAAAAAAGACATATGATAAGTAGAACACAAATTTCCCTGTAAGGGTCAGTGTAAATAAGGTTAACCCATCTTGATCCCAACAACTGTGGTTGTGAAACAATTTTGCTCATGAACTGAACCACATTTTTTCATAAGATTAAATGTAAGTAAGATTCCTTTCTGAACCATGTGAATTTTTAACCACAAAACTATGAAACACAGTACAGTATGAAGAGAGAGAACATTAACTTCACTTGAGTCTGGAAATTCTTGTTACCTTCATTACTGCTCTGAACTTTCTTTTTACCACCTTGCTTGTGCTAAACTTTTTTGGAGCCATGTTGTATTGTATAACACTGTACAGTTTGTGAGCAGAAGTGTTCATGAGCCAATGCATGATTATAGTATATATTTTTTTGGGGGGGCAGAACAGGGGATTGAACTCTGGCCCTTGTGCTTGCCTGGGAAGCACTTATTCTACTGAGCCTTCTCCATGGCTCCTTATTATAGTATCTTAATTACGATTTATTCACATCCCACTCATTTACATCAGACAAAATAATGCTACAATGGGAGAATGCAGAGTAGTGGTTAATTTTGGAGGATAAGTGGGGACTTATGGAGAGTGCAGTGATACTTTATGAGATGTTGATAATGTTCTTTTTATTAATCTAGGTGCTGGTTACTCAGCTATGGCCACTTTCTGAAAATTCTTTGAACTGTATGCAATATGTACACTTTTCTGTACATAATTTGTTTTTTTGTATTATATATGTCTATGAAAAGTTTATTTAAATATACTCAATTCAAGGGCTGGCTGGATAGCTCTGCTGATTAAAGTCCCTGCTTAGGCAGAAGCAGTTTCGATCCATGGAGTGCTGTGCTGGCCCTGTCCCTGGGGTGCACTGATACAGCGATTGATTGAGACTGGGTGTCATGGCGTGGTCGTGTAATCCCAGTGCTTGGGAGGCTGA
>NW_004524838.1:1142417-1144527 GCF_000260255.1 Octodon degus | reverse complement strand
AGCCATGCTGTTATGTTGAGCTGTAGGGGACTCAGGTCAACAATTTCTGACATTGCCAGTGAAGCAGAAGGCCCAATACTATTATGGACTACTGGACTCTTTTAGAATATTTTGCTGAGTAAAAACGCGTATAATATTCAAATAACGGAACTAAACAAAAAAGGGGCTACAGAGAATATCCATTTTGTATCTATATATTCAAAATGGTTAGAATATATTGTTACATTCTCTTGATGAATAGAGTGATTTGTTCTAATATTGTTTTTAAATAGGATATCATGTCCACATCTTGTACAGCAATTAATCACAAGGAAGAATGTATGCAATGTGTTAATTATTGAAACTGTCCTACCAATTTTGTTTGAAAAAAAACTATGTATGTATTTTATATGATTGTATATAAAAGGAGATTTATTGAGAGTCATTGGTTCACACAACTACGGAGGATGAAAAGTTCCAAGTCTGCTTTCTGTGGGAAGCTCAAGGCCTGACAACTAGGATAGATGATGGTATAAATCCCAGCTTCAGGACAGAAGAGGATGAGATGCTTTAGTTTGAAAAGTGATGGAGGGGAAAAGGTGTAAATTGCTTTTTCCTCATTTTTGCTCAAATCAAATCTTCAAAGTGGAGGGCACCCATCTGTGAGAGGAGTTCAGTCTACTTTATTAGTTCAAATGCTAATCTCACCCAGAACCATCCACACGGAAACACTCACAAATAATATTTAATGTGAGCAATCTGTGGCCCAGTCAAGTTGACTCTTAACATTTACCATGGAAAAAGCAGTTCTTGTTAAGATAAAACCCATGTACACAACATTAACCATACTCAATCTCAATGAAAATAATGATTATAATTTTACCTAACATGGTACAATTATCCTGTTTACTAGCAAACCTCTTCTCTAGGAGGCAAAGTGCTCAGTGAAATTTATTCTTATTCATGAAATAGTATAACTTCCATACAATGATGTTAAAGAGCAATACTTAAATAGTATGACACAATGTCAATGTATCTTCTTTAATAATGGGACAAGAAGAAAGAAAACAATGACATTCATCTATGGCAACATAGAAGGAAGTGTTCAATAACAGCCTTTATTTCTGCAATTGATCCTATGCCCATAGTTGATAGTGTAATACCTAGGTACACAGATGCTAGAGTATTTGGAAAAATTTTGCTTCCCTTCTTGAGTTCTATACCTAGTGAGGAACATGACCCACATATCTTTCCCTAAGGATTGTGATGTAGTCCTCTTCCCTGCTCTGACTGGTGACCTAGTGGTTTCCTCTGTTGGAGATCAGAGTCACAGACAGACCTGTGCAGACTTGCAGTGAAGCTTTTTTTTTTTTTTTTTTTTTTTTTAGCAGCACAGAACCTTCTGTACTCTTATCCAGTCTAGCATGGTTCCAAGGAAAGTGAAGTGCAAGCATAGTGGTAAAAAGAAAGCACAGAGCTATAATGAAGATGACAAGAATGTGCAGAGTACCAATGACTTAAGTGAGGTTAGTGTTCTCTCTCTTCATACTGTACTGTACTGTATTTTGTTTCATATTTTTGTGGTTAAAATACATATGGTTCTGAAGAGGTTAAACTTATTTCCATTGAACTTTATGGGGAAATTTGGTTCAGTTTATGATCAAAATTGGTTCACAACCACATTTGTAGGGATTAGAATGGATTGAACCTTATGGAGAAATTTGATTTGGTTCTCCATCAATTTGTTATGAGATCAGAATTGGAATGAATTAGGTTTGTGCACTAAGGCAGCACTGTATTTGTACAACCTTTTGTCCCTACCTAGTTTTCTTTGGCTTCAGGGAGCATTTCAGAAAGTTGTGGTTCTTTATCTGATAGGGTGATATAAACTTTCATTCCTGAAGGATGTTGGCCATTAGTTGTTTTCTTTGTTTAAGTTACTGTAGTTTTATTTATTTATTTATTTTTTCAAGAGAATTAAATCGTTTATTGATTACACATGATAATGGATGATACACAGCTTTAATCTCATCTATCATTGTATCTGGTACCATTATTCAATTTAGATATATAGGATGTGCCAACAATCATTTTTATAACCCAGTAGCTGACTGTTTGCTTGGGTGACCTT
>NW_004524838.1:1130763-1140177 GCF_000260255.1 Octodon degus | reverse complement strand
GCTGGGATCAACCCAGCCCCTGCATCTGCCTAAGCAGGCACTTTAATCCACTGAGCCATCTGGCCGGCCCTAAAGTACTCCAGCTTTCATTTGGTAGCCTAGATCAGTCATCAACTCTATAACTCCTTTCTTTGCCTTTTAACTCAAATACATATTAAAGCCAAAGTGGCAGGGTAGAATTCTTAATTAACTTCCAGTTTCTCAAATTAATTGTACTTCCTGGTGGAATATTCCTATCTGTCTGAGCAGAACCAATCTTGACCCTTGGGTCAGCTCTGAAAGATATTGCCATCTAGCTGATGTGGTAAATGAGTTTTGTGTTGTTTTTTTCTTTTTGTTTTTGAGACAAGGTCTTGCTATGTAGTCTAGGCTGGCCTTGAACTCAGAGATACTCCTCTGCCTCAGCCTCCTAAAAGCTTGGATTAAAGGCATGTGCCATCATACCCACCTGTAACTGAGCTTTAAGAAGGTCATTCCAAATGAGACACAAATCTGTAATGCCATTACTAAAGGGGTCAAAGCAGAAGGATCACAAGCTCAAGTCACACACTGAGTCTCACAACTCAGTGAGATCCTGTCTCAGAATTTAATAAAAAAGGTCTGGGGATACAGCTCAGTGGTACAATATCACTGGGTTTATCTCCAGTACACTACATCTACACACACACACACACACACATACACACACACACACACACGTGTGCATCTGCACACATGTACACACACAGACACACACAAAATAAAGAAAATAAAAAAGAAGAAAGGCTGTCATTCTATTATTCTATAAAACCTGCTGTGTTAGGGTAGTGGGGAAGAATGTAAGGCCAGCAAATGAACGTGAGCCCACTGTTGCACTTCGTTTATTGTGAATTATCTTTCTTGATTAGATGAATACATTGTGAAATACCATGACAGTCAGTAGAAATTCTTTATTCCTACAGACAGTAGTTTTGGCAGTATTTGAATGTTTCTTCCAGGAAGGACAGAATGTTGCCCCTTACATAATAGAAGTGATCCAGTGTCATCAACCTGGCATTGGGTACTTGGATATTCATGAGGAATAGTGCCATCCTGGGGCTCAGTGTTGGTGTCCACTGCTGGCCGATGGGGGATGTAGGTGTAGTCATGACTCTGGTAGCTACCGGCCCCATGCATAACCTCTAGCCTTCCATTATAGATACTATATTTATGATCCTACTGGGTGATGATGGGATGGCTGCAGAAAAAGTTCAAGTGTCATTTAATTACTTGCCTATTAAGATCCTCTCTTCTGAAATTGCTGTTTGTTGATCATTCATGTGACACAAATATTGTCACGTTTTTCCATTTTAGAAAGATATAACACCTCTTTCCCAAATTTCTTTGTCACCATTTTCTCATCATGTTCCTTACAAGATATTGATCAGTCAAACTATTTGCCACACACAGTCCATGAATTTGGCACACAATTCCATGTCTGGCCTCTTTTTCCAAGCAGAATGAAAAACCAAGTGCTCAGTGTTCTGCCTATTGGGAAGACTGTCCTTTACCACTCTCCATCAGGGATGTCCCAGAAGGAGGCCATAGTGTTGCAGCTGTCTACTTTGGATGATGCCTGCATATAGTGCAGAAGAATTTGTAAATCAGGCCTGAATCTTCTGTACCTCTGTGAACTGATTGTAGAGACCTTTCCTTGAGGCTATTATAGGTGCAGTCTAGGAGAAACATATAGAGGAAACATGGACAATAGACATTGGAACAGTTTGTCGTGTAACTTACTTGTGCCATTAGGGCCTGCCTGGAGCTGGTCCTATATATATACTTTCCATTTAATGATGGATTGTTGTGGTTGTGTGTAACCAAATTTGTGGCTTAGTAAGTCTGACAACATCCAATTCATGATGCACAACTCAGGTCACAAGGCAATTTAGTGACACATGGTAAATTATTCAGGTTTTACTAGACTCAGGAGCAAGCCAAAAGCGCTTCCTCAAAAGGGTAGTAGTTATCTTTGAGGATGTCAAGGCCTTTCTCCTAAAGGTGTGCACTGTGATTGACACTTAAAAGCCTGCCAGAGTACCTGTGTCTGCCACTGACACTCCAGTGATCTGATGGATATGGCCCAACTGGTAGAGCAGTTTGTACATCTGTCTCGTTCTATTACAGAGCTTCCTTGTGTTCTGTGCCCTTGTGGTAACTAGCAGCTTTTCATTCTTACCATCAGTTGGCAAATGGGCCTGAGTTACACACCAAAGAATATGCTGCCTTTAAAATTGAAATAGGCCAATGAGGCATTGTGCCCCTTATTATTATTATTTTGTAGGAAGGGCAGGATGCAATAATTTAGATGAGTTATCTTAATACAACACATACTCTAGGACCCCTAGATATTTTGCTGAGATAGAAAGTCGCTGTATTAGTCAGGGATTAACTAGAGGAACTGATACAACACAAGATGTAAAATGTATGAGAAATTACAAGATTAGCTTATGATGGTCAGCCACAGAGTTGGATGAGGAAGTGTGCAGAGGGCGTCTGCACACTAGAGACTGAGGGTTCAGTCCAAGGTCTGGAGCTCACAGTGATCCATGCAAGTCCATAGATGGAAGGCTGATGAGTCTATCCCAGAAGTCTGAAGGATCTAAGGTGGAGGCCAAAGTGTCTGCACTAAAAGCCAGATAATGTCCAAGTTAATTGCAAAGACCAGAGCTTCTTGGAGGAAATGGAATGCTCCATCCTTCCTCAGTTCCCTTTTATATGCTTTAAGTGATGAGTCACTCGAGAGTGGGACCTCTACACCCTAGGGTGTAGAATTGCTGAGCCAAGTTAATAAAGCTTTTAGATCCCTGGGAGCTTTACCTGCCCAGATTCTGCTTTATTTATTTATTTATTTATTTTTGTATCAGTGATTGAACTCAAGACCTTGTGTTTTCCAGGCAGGCATTTAAGCCACTGAGCTATCTCCCCAGCCCTAGTTAAGCTTTTAACTTCTCAAGTTAACACAATCTACCAACCACTAGAGTCCCTGAATTTTTATTGAATTTACTTCCCATCTTCTGACATGTGAATATTTTACCAATAAATCTAGAGCGGTTTCTATTTCGTGCTTACTAGGTCCAATCAGCACAATTTCAATATTGTGATGGACCAGTGATCTTGAGGAAGGGAGCGGTGATCAACTTGCCTGGAAGCTCTCAGTTAGCTGAAACATTGATGTATCTCTTAGGTAGGACACTGAGGGTCTACTGCAAATCTTGTTAGCTGAAAGCAAATTGTTTCTGGTGGACCTTATGGCTAAGCACACAGGAAAAAGTACCTGTCAGATCAACAGCTGCATACTGAGTATTGGAGATAGATTCATCTTCTGACACAATGTAACCACATATATTGCAGCTGTAACTGGAATCATCACCTGGTTAAGGTAACTCATTGCAATTTCCTAGTCCACTTATCTTCTGCATTTGCTACTTAGATTGTGTTGAATGGGGATATAGTAGAATCACAATCTGGTGTCTTTCAAATCCTAAGTGGCACCAATCTCTGCAATTCCTCCAGGAATGCAAAATCGATAAATTGGTTTTGGTTTACTCTTTAAAGTAGAGGGCAGGCATGGTGGCACATGCTTGTAATCCCAGCACACACGAGGATGAGGAGGGAGGATTGTTGCAAGTTTGAGACCAACCTGGTCCACGAAGAGAGCTCAAGGACAGCCTGAACTGCATAGTGAGGTCCTGTCTCCAAAAAAAAAAATAAAATAAAATAAAAAAGAGAGTGAGTTCTAGTGGTGTCTGTTTGACCTTTTCCACCATAATAGCCCTCATTCCTCAGTTTAAAAACTCAAATGGAGATTCTGCCAGCCACTAGCTACATCTTCCAATTATGTGCTCTTGAACTAGTTGAATAAGCACTGGTTGCATTTAGGGATCCACTGGGCTCACTGGTTTTTTTTTCCCCAATTTCCTCCAACTGACCTAAAATTCTTTTGATTCCCTGACTTTTATAAGTTCCTACTTTGACTAGAGAGCCACAGTGAAGTTTTTAGTTTTGTCTAAATTAGGTGTTCAGAATTCAGAAAATGTCTGATTATTTCCTTTCTCCAATGCAGTTACTTTAGTAAAAAGCTATAAACCCTCTTGGGGAAGTCTGGGATAAAGATTAATAAAAGTATAACGTTTTTGTAGTATATGGGTACATTTTTTTCTAGAAGATGGTTTCCACTTCTTTCAAGGGGTTCTGGATCAATAAAGTGGCTCAAGTATAGAAATTTATTGAGGATTCATGAGTTGGTAATCCTGCACAGATTTTTGTTTACATGACCTAGTGGTCTCTGTTTAAACAGGTCAATTACTAATTCAGTAGGCTAGGGCCAGTGATACAGACCTGCTTAGGCAAGCATAGGGACCAAGACTCAATCCCTGCCACCACATGCTTGCCAGCCTGGTATGCTGAGCTAGCCACTGAGACCAGGCATAGTGGCACACACCTGTATTCCCAGTAGGCTTTCTGCTTTACCTTTGGGAATGTCATAATCACCTGGATTTCTGTCTGTATAAATTAGATCTTAAGGGCATTGTATGGTGGTAGAAAATGGGCAGAATATTGATTCCTGGTACCAAAAAGAAAAAAGAAAGGAAGGAAGAAAGAAAGAGAAAGAAAAAAAAGGAAAAAGAAAGAAGGAAAGAAGGAAGAAAGAAAGAGAAAGAAAAGGAAAAAGAAAGAAGAAAGGAAGGGAGGAAAGAAAGAAAGAACGAAAGAACGAAAGAACAAAAGAAAGAAAGTGGGCAGAATATAAATATTAAAGAGGGAATTTATTGCCAAGGAAGTACTCTTTCCTTATTCTCAACTTTCTGTGGCTTAAATGAAAGGTCTCATAATAAAATGGGTAGAAGTGATATAACTTTCTTGAAGACTATTTAAAAGTAGGCCACCAGGTTTGAGGACAAAATAGTTTAGTAGAAATTTATTTTTTATTCCAGCAACCCTCTGTTTGCTAAATTTCCATCACAACTCAGAGAAGACATTCTTTCCTTTAAGGCAATGTAAAATGTACCAGTCTAGGGGGACACTAGCACCTTTGAGATGTCAGTGATTGTTGCCCGCTAAGGGTAATGGTTGACAGTAGGAGAAACACTTTTGGAACCAGGTTCAATGAGGCTGGCAGCTTAGGAACATGAGTGTCCCAGATGCAGCACTTAAGTAAAGCAGCAAGAGAGAAACAAGCATGAGCGATAATATCAGAACCTGGGGTTCTTAGGTGATGTCTGAGAAGTCACAGCGTGTTTCTAAGATGCATGGGTTTCAAAACCTATGCCAAAACCAGTGAAACACGTAATTGAGGAGACTAAAAGCTGGAGAATTGGTATAATTGGAAAACTGGGATATGAGAGGCAGTTTCAAGATCTAGGCCAAAGGTAGGCTAGATAGCTCAGTGGATTAAAGTGCCCACTTAGGCAGATGCAGGGACCTGATGCCCCTGCCTGTTGTGCAGCTCTGCCCACCCTCAGGACACACTGAGACTGTGATTGAGACTGGGCCTGTAATCCCAGTGTTTGGGAGGCTGCAAACAGGAAGATCACTATAAGTCCCATCTGTGTAGTGAGACCCTATAGATCCTGTACTAAAATACATATAAAAAATCTAGGCCAGTTTATACAATCAAAATTCCATTGGAAAAAAAGAAAGCTTAAGGAAAGCCCCTTCTCTTGAGGAATGCCACAGCAGGTAAGTGTATTTTCCCAGTTTTTCCCCACACTGACTTACATCAGTATGTAAGAAATAAAGGGTTTAACCTAGATGTTTTGAGAGGTACGTGATATGAGTTCTGAACTGACAGTGATATCAAGGATCTAAAACACCAGTGTGGTCCTCTGGTCAGAAGGGAAACCCATAGAATCAGAAAATTAGTACAGTGCTGGCACTGGTACATCTCAGAGGTGGATCCAATGCATTTGCAAACTCATACTGGCTATTTCTCTAGTCCCCAGCTACGTAACTGCGATAAGCACGCCTAACAGCTTGCAAAACTCAAATATTAATTTCACAACTTGCTGGCCCAGAACCATTGAAGTAGTAGAAACTCATGACATTGCCCATACAGGTTCCTTCCAAGGCAGTAAATCAGAAGCAATGCTTCATCCTGAGGAAAATTGCAAGGATCACTCTGAGCATTAGAACATTAAAGAAATAGCAGGCTGTTTTATGTATAATATCTCAATCCACATTGCCTGTGTAAAGGTAGATGAGTTAAGCACATGGCAGCAGGTTACCATCAGTTCAACTAAATGGCAGTCTCAACTTGAGTTGGCCAGCCAGATTTGGTATTTTCACTGCCACAGATCAACCCAATTTCTAGCTTTGGATATGTTGTTACTGACATAGTTAATATATTCATTTCAATCTCTATTGATTATGATAATAAAAACCTGTGTTCTTAAAATGGAAGGACAGCAGTATATATGCTCCAGGACCTCAGATATCTAGCACTCCGTAAATCTCTTAATGTGTCTGAAGGGACCTCAGTAATGTAATGCCACATAGACTATCATATTTTCTAACTATGTCGAGGGCATCCATGTTAATCATAGTAATGTATATGAAGTAGCAAGTACTACAGACTTCTTAGACAAATACATGCCAAAGTGTTTGAAGATATATCATCCAAACCCATCACCATATTAATGAAGTTTTTAGATATCTTGTGTTCTCTGGAGTCCTAAAAAATGATGAGCTCTGCAGAAGAGCTCAAATTGTGGCACAACCTGCTTTGCTGCTGGGGCCAAGAGATGCAATAGAGCCCATTGTGGATACAAATGCATGTAAAGTACCTAGCAACTAGACATACTGTAGGCTCTCCAGGATTCTAGAGTAGTGACCAGACTTTCAGGCACAGAACTATAGTACTTGATGTTTGAGAAACAGTCATACTGAATGTTTGACTACAGTAACAGTAGCTGAATATTATTAGACCCAATGAGCCATAGGTCAAGCAGATACAGCAGCAGCTAGCCTGCAAGTGATGGAATGGTACATTCAGATCATATCTAAGCAGGCTCACAGGTCACAGATGATTACATAAGGAAATAATGCTGAATTCTACATCACCTATCTCAACAGTTGTACTGTTGCTTTTCCCTCAAATTACATTTATGGACTCATAGAGACTCCTCATGAGAGCCATGCTCTCGGGACCCCTCCAGATGCAGCTGAAGCCCAGTCCCAGCAAGTGTATGGGAGAGCCTCCACACTCCCCTTTGCCTGCTGGATCCCTCTGCACCCAGCCCAGGCTGACTTGTGAGTGAATCCTTCTGTCCTGCTCTCTAGACCCCTCCAGACCCAGTCCAGGCCTGGGGTGAATCTCTGCAGCTGAAGTCCTTGAAGAGAGGCTAGGGGCCTGAACCACCCAGTAATCCAGGAGCAGAACATCTTGCCAGAGAGGCACATCAGGATCACTTCCAAGGGCTGCAGCAGGAAGAAGCTGAGCACAGTAGCCAGACTGAAGCCAGGCACACCTGGATGAATTCTGCACCAGGTAAGCTGAGACATTTTCCTAGACCCAGATTGATAAAAATATCCTCCTTCTTCCTCTCTTGACTGAGAGAGGGGTAAAAGGTAACCCAGGTGAAATAGTCTGCCTGGAAAATACCAGGTACATCAAGGGGAGGCGATCAAACAGAATTTAGTGGAACTAACTTAAATAAAAATTTCCAATTTAATATTTGATTGGCTATACAGACATAATGATTGCTATTGCTGTCTAAAATACAAAGACATTAGTTACAAAAGTTTGTCAACTGCTAAATATCATTACACATTATTAGTGCTTCTTATTGTTGTTCTGTAAATACAAAACTATAACTAGCTTAACCCTATAATCTCCTTGGATAAGAATTTCAGCAGGTGCTAAGGTTATAATTGTACCAAAACACTACACCAAAGGTCAGAGAACAGTGCTATACAAAATGACAAAGAGAAGGAGAAAGAAGTAATCTCAGGATGAGAGCCCACCCAAACAAGTGCAAAAGACACTAGAACAGAAGAAATTGGGAATCACACAGCTGAAATGTCTGAATTAATAGCGTCAGAAGTAAAGAAACAACTGCGGAAAGGTTTAGAGGAACTAGACCAGAAATAACATGTGAAATAAAAAGAGAGATCTCTGAAGTAATAGTATCTGAAGTAAAGAATCATATGCAGAATCATATAGAAGAAATCAGATGAGAAATAATCTCTGAAGTAAAAAAAGTAAGGATAACAATAATGAAAGAATAAATAACTGCTTCCCAAGTAGGCACTGATAAAAATAGAAGGGATTAGAAAAATGATGGAATCCTTGAATGAGCTATGTAGGAAAGAAATAGATCACATGAAGCAGAGTCAAAGAGATATAGAGGAACTTAAAATCTCAATCACAAGCTTGCAAAACCATTTGAGTGAAAGTGAAGATAGAGTTAAAGATCTTGAAGATGCTGGTGCAGCTAGTGAAAAGGTAAGAAAAAATCTTTTAAAAAGAACTAGGATGCAGGAAAAATAATTCATCACATGCAAGACGATGTAAAGAAGAACAACATGAGACTAATAGACATCAATGAGAAAGAGTCAATACAAATGATATAAAAAGATTCTGGACAGAAGTAATAGCAGAACAATTCCCAAATATGAGGAAACAATCTGACGTTCACTTAATTGAAGCATACAGAAGGCCTAATAACTTCAACCCAATTAAAAAAAAACACCGAGACATATAATAGTCAAGATTCCAGAAATTCAGCACAAGAACAATATACTGAAAGCCGCTAGAGAAAAGAAACAGATCACCTTTAAAAGAAAACCCACCAGCATAATAGCACACTTCTCTTCACAAAGCAAGAAGTCAAGCAGAGCATGGAGCAGAGAATGTCAAGTCCTCTATGGAAACAAATTCCAGCCCAGACTACTATACCCTGCAAAATTCTCAAGTTTCATGGAGAATTGAAATAATTTCATGACAAAGAACAACTAAAGAATTTCATGACTACAAAGGCAACCCTACACACACTATAACAGATGTTCTAGAGAGGGACCAAAATGATCAGAACTCATGAAGGAGATAGAAAGGAACTCACTAAAGAGGACAGAATTAAAAACAGGAGATAAAGGAATTACAAGGTAAATAACATGTCAGTCATAAGTCAGTACATCTCAATTATAACCATCACTGTAAATGGACACAATTCACCAATTGAAAGAAATAGACTGGCACAGTGAATTAGGAAAAAAATCCAACTATATGCTCTATACAAAAGAAAGACACTTAATTCATAAAGAATTTCAGAGGCTGGAAGTTAAAGGATGGAAAATAATACTATATGCCCCAGCACCTCTGAAAAAAGCAATCCTATTCTCAATCTCAACTTCAAACCAAGAATGATCAAAATAAATAAAGAAGGTCATTATATA